>NC_056737.1:127802528-128175028 GCF_019279795.1 Protopterus annectens
CCCCTGAGATCATGTGTCCCAGAACGATACAGCCAGTGGGTGGGGGAGCCTGTCCAGTTTGATAGCTGCAAGACCTGTTGGGGGAATTAAATGGTGTTGAATTGCCACATTAACATGCCCTCTTTAGATTACTAAGTTCCCCTATCACCCTCCACAACCCCAGTCTTCAACAGCTTCCTGCAACTCTGCCTGGAATTGCTTCATTGGCTATGCTTGACATAGGCTCAGTTACTTCATCAATAGTACGGGGAAGGCCAACACACTATTGCTATACTTCTAAATGCCCTTGGGCAGATAGATAGTAGGCTATCTGTGCACCTCTATCGTGCAGGCCATCACAGCCATAATATGCGAATAAACTGACCTTCAGATCACAATATACAGTGTGAACTCACCATGTAGTTAGGAAACAGTTGGGTACAGCATGAACATACAGAACACTGATACTTAGTCACTCCAAATGCCTATCTTGGAAACTAGAAGACTTGTATAAGGTTAGGATTTCTATTGCTTACCACTAGGTTACCTACAGGGGAGATGAAAATCAAGCTCAGATGGGGAACATGCATGCAATGATACCATACCAGCCTATGTGTCTGCCTTACACTTTGGAATGCTGGCCAAGGCTATTGGTGCCCCATGGTGCCTTATTTAGGGGAGTCCTGAAGGTGAATACCAGCTCCATAAACAGCACAATAGCAGATTCAATGTGGTTTATGTTGCTCAACACCAGGGGTTGAGATCACAACATGCATGCACTCACAGCACTCCTCAGGATGGACAACATCATCTGTTCATTAACTGAAATCTGTCTTAAGGCTCCTGATAGCACACCAGCACTACCAGACTACAACCCATACCACACATTTCAGACAAGGAACATGGACTGACAGACATGGAGAGGCTGTATCCATATTCATCAGGGATACCTACACCTCCAGGTTAGTGGGGCAGCATGATACTTTTGTGATCATCCAAGTGCAGCTAACATAAGCCACAACAGCAGTGTTGAATGTGGCCTGCTATGGATCACCCTCCATGACCCAGGACCTTCACTCCAGTGGAGAACATAACAGTCCTAACACACATCCTGGCATTGGTCGATGTCAACTACCATACCATTAACTGGGACACATACTCCGGTACTCACATCTGGGACCAGCGCTTCCTGGAATGTATCACCTCATATGCCCTGTATCAGGTGGTAACCTCCCTAATGTGGGGTGGAAGCTACTAGATGTGGTGATCACCAACATGGGCAACATGTGCACCACAGTGGAGGTTTACCGGTTACTGGTTAGATCTGACCATGAACTATTCACTGTTTCCACACCCTAGCATCTTCCCCACCCACGGATACCACAGTGTATACCTTTCCTACAGCTAAATTGACACTACTAGTGACAAAGGTGGGGGTTTCACAACCTCCATGCTAAGGGGAAACACTGCTCCAGATACAGACAGATTTACAAATGCAGTCTATAAGCACCTACATGGATGTATGGATCGTGCCATCGCTGGTAAACCAAGACTCACTCCTCCTAGACAAGGACACTGGTCTGGTGGACCTCTGCAATAAACAGGCTATACTACAGACATAGGATAGTGTTCCAGACACACAGCAAATCCCACAAAGGGCTGACATCCGTGACCACTATTAGTATGATACGTAGGTTCCTTATGACATCATCCAAGGCTAACATCAGCAGGAGAATATGCAAGGATTCGAAAGATAGCCACAAAGCCTTCTTTGGCTATGTCAAGGATCTATGTGGTGACACACAGATTTGCACTGTGCCAGTGAAATATAGCACAAAATATGCTGACCCTACTGATATCGCCAACATCCTTGCAGATACATGCGATGCATACTTCACCCCCTAAAGAGACCACAAAACTACCCATAAGATACAGTAACCCAACCATCAGAGACACACAGGTGGAAATGGCCCTCTCTAACAGCAGAACACAGTGTTAATGGAAGCAGATGCTGACTTAGACTGCATCTTGCAAAGTGTACATGACAATCTGCCCCCACCTAATTATGCATTTCTACCTCAGCTTCTCCATAGACTACATGCCCATACAATGGCACGTGGCAAAGGTTATTCCACACCATCATGGGGAAATCACAACTGACCATGGTAACTACCACCCCATAAGCCTGACTAGCCTGGTCTGCAATGGTATGGTTCGCATCCTTGTGGCACTCATTAATAATGACATTGGTAACCTTCGGACACATGACCCAACCCAGGTAAGCTTGGTCGACTGCAGTTCATGCCTACTGAACCTGTTTTACATCTTACATACAGTCACCAAGACACTATATGACAGGGGAGGTGGTTCACACATACTACCTGTACCTCACCAAGGCTTTTGACACCATGCCCACTCAGGTATTATTGATGAACACACCAGCCTGTACATTCGCCCATACATCACAGGTTGGGTTGCCAGCAGGTTTACACACACAACCCACATGGTATGACTAGCAGTCTCCAGGTCCAACTCTTGAACAGTTACAACTGGTGTTCCACAGGCCTCCGTCCTGGGAGCCCTACTGTTTGGCATATATGTCTCAGATGTACAGGCAAACACAGGTGGACTATGGCAGAACATGTTGGCAATGATTACAAACTGGGAGCCATGACTGATAGTCCACCTGACACAGACATCCCTCAGGGGGCCTCGCAGAGAACCCCACAGGGTGCCACTGATATGGCATCCAGCCAATTGCCACTAACTGCATGGTCATTCCATTGTGGAATTGGCGCCCACATATTAACACATGAGCGGCAGCCACTTTAATACAGACGAGGTAATGGGGTATCTGGGGACTAAGGTATATGGTGATCTCCCTGTGACAATCATATCTCCAAAGTAGTTAGGACATCCTTCTATGTAGGCCATCTGACTACTAAAGGATTCCCATCTAGACATACTGGGGTTATAGTGCCCCTTTACTCATCACTCATCAGTCCCATCATAGGGTATAATAATCCATGTGGGATGTACCTCAGAGGACACGCCCAACAGCTGGGGGGGGTCCACAAATGTACCTCACCAAGAGGAATACTGGCCTCCAACATATGGCCTATGCAGCCAGACTGAATACACTCCTGCTTTACTGAGTGGCATCGCATTTACCCAGAGATGATCTCCGCTGACCAACACAGCCATGTCGAACTCTGGATTGATGGATATGCTCCACCTATGGAAATCCATGTCACAGTGAGCCACACACTGTAGTGAGCTGACCTTGCCACAACAATAACCGGAGGATGCTGGAGGGACAGCTTCCTGTCACAGACACTCCCCATACTTTGGAACAACATCCCTATCTACATTTTACAGAGCCCCTCACTAACACTCTGCAAGAGAAACCTTGAAGGGTGGATGGGGAACAGTAGATGTACCCCAGGGATCCCGCCATTGGTTCTGCTCCACAAAGGGATGGTTAATGACTCAATGGGGTGGCAAACGCTGAAACATTTTGGCTAGCCTTATGAATGGCCTCTGGCAGTTGGCCAAGTACCTACCTATGAATCTATACATACAATATCTGCATATGCTGATAGCTTAGTTTACTGCTCAGGTGTTGACTTACCTTGTGCCACTGGCTGTTGTGTGTCCAATAGTTGAGGGCTGCCTATATTGGATGCACACAGTAGACTGCCTATACATGACAATTTACAGGTAGTCTTGTGTGTGTGTGCCATCCATTTTTACTGTGTGTGCAGGTGGAGAAGGGTGTCAGTCCCTAGGTGCCTACACTGTCAGTGTGTGTGATATACATTCCCTCTTTGCCAAGGCATGGGCATACTGGGCATGCCTCTGTCTGCCTACTGTGACTGGCTCAGGGTGTTCATGGTCTGAGTACCTCTGTGCCTGTGGGGCCCTTGACAATGGTGGTGGGCTGTGAGGGCCTTCACCATTCTGTCCCTGCTGCAGCTGTTTCCGCAGGACCATATTGTGTAGCATGGCACACACTATGAAGATGTGGACACACACGCCTGGAGAGTACTGCAAGGCTCCAACAGATATGTCCAAGCAATGGAACCGAGATTTCAGCATCCCAAACACATGCTCTATGGTGATTCTGGTCTGTGCGTGTGCCTCATTATGATGTTCCTGCATGGGTGTGTGTGCATTTCTGATGAGAGTCATCCACGGTTCCAGTGCATAGCCAGCATCCCCCACAAAGTGGCCATTTTGGATGTCCCCCCTGGCCAATAACCAATACAGCTGTGAGGCATGTCAGACATGGGAGTCATGATAGCTTCCAGGGCTGCCAGCACACACATCCATGATAATGTCCTGGGCATTGCACATGACCTGGCAGTTGATGGAGGGATATCCCTTGTGATTTATGTAGTGCCTTCCCTGCTCACCAGGTGGTGACTTGATGTGTATGTGCATGCAATCTATTGCACACAGTACCTCCGGGTATTCTGCCACATGATGGAAGAGATGCATATTGCTGGCCAACTCCTCCTGCATTCGGGGGAAGTATATGTACTCTTTGGCATGTGGTAACATGGCATCCAGGAATTGATGTAGTACCCTGGATGCTGATGCTTGTGAGATACCCATGATATCCCCAGTTGGTCTTTGAAAGGTACCTGTAGCTAGTATTCTCAGGCTTACACATACCCTCGTATCCACTGGGATGGGTTCCCCTCTGTTTGTTCTGGTTCTGAGGTGTGGCCGGCACAGCTCCACAAGTTGCTGTAGGGTGTCCCTATCCACCCTGTAAAGCTCTACTATTTCCAGATTATGTAGCCCCTGGTAGGTTAGCCTGGGTCTGAACACTCTCCACCTCCTCTGGTGCCTGTGGTGGTCATGTGCATCATCCTCCACACCACCTTTAGTCTCCAACATATGCTGGTAGATCAAAGCTATGGCAGCCCCTAACATGTACATAATAAAAGTTCCCCTTCTGTATACACCACTGGTGCAGTGTGTATGGGAATACACAAATGTGTGTGAGGTGCTTTCAAACTTTATAGTACTGTGCTATGATTGCTGCTGATGTAAGTGGGTGTGTATGAAGTATTCCAGCTGCTGCATGTCTTAATTATGGGGTTTACTGCAAGTGTGGGGCCTTTACTGTGGAGATCTACCTGCCTGCCTTGATTACTCTGTTGCCCTTTAATTCACTTTTAGACCTGGATCCCCTCCCATTATCAGGCATGCATCCACCTGCCATCTTTCTTGTTTTGTACTTTCTCTACCCAGTCATGGCAAATTGAGCCTTGTAGCTGATATACTGCATATCACCTTTGTTCTGCTTTGACACTTTGCTGTTTTCTTTGCAGTACAGCCCCTCCCCTTCCCTTTTCTGCAGGTAGCTGCTTGCAGCCTTGTTAGCTGTTGTCAATGGCCCACTGTAGGCTCCAAGGTGTTAATTAGTCATTTGTACTCCAATTTCACTGCTGCAGCATTTCCTTATTTCTTTCCTATATCCTTCCTGTTTCAGCTGCAATGTGCGATGCGCATACCCTTTTACCGGATTTATGCAGGTTTTCATCTCCATTCACATGCATACTTGGTTACCTCGTGTACTCTCTGCTAAGCATAGCTATGGGCAATTCGACACACCCCTATCCTGCAGCTTTGCCTAGCTTGGGGCAGACCAGTTTAGTGATGCTCCAATGTGCTTACAGCAATGGCGACACACCCCTCTCTTGATGTCATCTTTATCTCAAGGGCTCACCTCAGTGTTATAACACTATTCTGTTTTGTGCATCCTTACACCAGTGGGAAATCTGCGATTCACTATTACTCCTCTCATTTGCATGGCATTGCCTACTAATTTCTAGCTACTGAGCATAACACTGTCACTGCCCCTTAGCAACCCTTGTGCCATGAGTATGGTGTAGCATGCCTGCCATTGACTATTATGGGGAAATCATGATATGTGTTTCATTGCAGTTTTATTCTATATTTTTATATATTCCTTGTGATCCCCTTTGGGCACCACTGCCCTGCGCTTCCACATCGCGATAGTGCGACTAAATATATTTAATGTTAATTTTATATTTTGTACATTTTTTAATGCCAATGGCTATATATTTAGCCATTGGCATATATTAACATTATAATACATGTGTTTGGTCGGCTGTCATGGCTCCAATTTTATGTTTGCAAAAATGTAAACTGTTTTCTACGGTTTACATTTTTGCTTGCTTACACTATGCCTGCACCACTTCCTGAATTGCTACATACCTTCATTTGCATGCTACACTGCTGCACATTGGGTAATTAGCATGCAAGGCTCAGGAGTCGTGCGGGCATAGCGTACGCAGGTTGTGCACATGGAAACAACTTGTACCTGAATCACTCAGTGGCCATATTTGGTTTGAGATCACCGACGCTATGCCTGTACCTGGCACAAGCTTCATGAATCCTGTTTATTCAAGATTTTTAATTTATCATATAGAATTGCATTTTTTCACCTCCTTGAATTATATATTGTATGATTATGTGTACAACAGTTTTTATTTTTTGTTGTTGCTGTACGCAGACTTAAGGTCAGTTATGTGACTCGTTTCTCTATGTGTTTAGGCTGATTATTTCACTTATGTGTTTATATACAGATGCATGTACATTTAGCATTGAAAATAGTGTATCTGTTTTCTAGCTGAATTTATTATAGCTACTACAATAGTCCCTGAACACCATACCTCAGATTTCTTGGTTATATTGAAAGCTTGTTTTATCCAAACTCAAACAAAATGGATGCGTTTTAAACATTAAAGAATAGTTTTCTCTTCTTGGGATTTACTTTCTTATTTAGTGTGCAGCTGCAGGAAAGTCAAGATGCTTCAGTCTGTTTGTTTTGGTAACACATAAGCACCAAATTATGACAATCAACATTTTTTTGTGAAATTCTTAACCAAAGAATGAGGAATGCAGTTTACAAGTGGTGATTTTACTGTAACTGTGGACAAAAATATAGATAACTTTATTTTATTTGTATTTATTTTGCATTTGTTGACTGGGATAGTCCATCTAGAATGAATCTCTTTTCAGCAAAGGCCTGAGGAGAAGACATATCTCTCAACTGTCTAGACTTTTGTAGAATGTTTAGAATTTTGCCTCATATTGTTGGTCTGTTCCTCATAAAATGTGAAGTTTTCTGTCGAATAATTGAGAAATGAAGTCAGGAAATAATTACATACATTTGAGTTTCAGACTTCATATCCTTCAGAAAATGCATACCAACACAAATCATGTTATTTTAGCAACTTTCTAAGTTTCTAAGGTCGATATTTAAAATCTATCCCTATTCTGGGGATGCTGTTCCCCCCATAATTTTAAGCTTTGGTCAGATTTCTTGCACTAAAAGTTTGAGAGGTATGGGAGTAAAGCTTCATTAAACATTTCAGTAAGCTAATATAGAACAGTATTATAGTATAAGAAAAATATATAACTAGAATAATACATCCACTAGAGAATACACAAGAAGCACAATATGTGAAGTGTAGATTACAAGAATAACAAGTGATAAGAGTAACACTTTGGTAAAGCTGAATAGTAAACATTAAAATGCAAGCAGAACATTTTAAATCCAGTGACGCTAGGTGTCCTTGGTTCCTAAGTCCAATGAATATATTTGACAAAAAGTAATAATAGTAATACATTGGTGAAGCTAAGTAAGAAAAATTATCAAGGAAATACAGGTTGTTCAATGCAAAGAGTGCTGGCCAGTTCAGATGATAAGTTCTTGATGCATAAATCCAAGGAAAACTGGAGAAAGAGAAAGGGTACTTTAAGGAGTTTAGACAACATAGTGAAGAGAAACATGTTTAGCAGAAGGAGGGGATGTTGGAGAGGTAGAAGTGAATTAGGCAGGAGGAAAGGTGAGGTAGTCCCTACCTTGCTAGAAAAGGGAAAGGTAAGTTATGTTAATGAGGGAGAGAGGTGGAACTAGTAGTTTCTGGAACTGAAGTAGGAATGTAAGTGAGGGGGTGTATGTAGATGTAAACCTATGTAGAGTGGTGGGGATAACAAGGTTAGAAATTAGTTTAGCCAGGTGATGAGCATGAACGTTGACATGGGAACTGTAGGCATTGTTTCAGATGGTACTTGAAAGATTTCAGATTATAAACTTGTTTGAGAGAAAAGAGGCTGGAGTTCCATATGTTTGCTACCTGTGAGAAGCAGAATGAGTTGTCTGCATGACTGTTATATTTGGTAGTCTGTAGTAGCTCTGAAGATAGGTGAAGGCTGCCAGCCTAGCCAGATAGAATTTTGTAGATAATTCTGTCATTTGTAAATATTAATGTAAACCACAGGCTTGTTGTCTTAAATGTGAAAAGACTGTATTGGATGTTGAACTGAAAAAATATAACAACAGTGCACTCTGCTATAAGAAACCTGATAAGTCAAGCATTGTGAAATTCTTTGATCTAAAACTCGGATCTGAGATGTCTAGAGAGAGGCATTCTGCCTACTGTTTTGAGGCCAGAGTTTATGGCTAGAATTTACATGAATCATTTCTTTTATTGCTGTGGCTTCCTGACCAGATGCAAGATCAAAAGAGCTATTAACCTTTGAGTTTCTGTTAGCCAGGGAACCAGAAAGAAATGATGTAATCTGAAATGAATCAGTGGTACTGTGTTATGAATTTAAGGAGAGAAAGAATGAGGGCATGTATGTAGCATTTGTCTTGAGAGCATCCAACTCACCACCACTGTCTTGCTGTATATGTAAGTTTATTTTAGAACTGTGTTTCTCTTAGGCATAGGTAGGAACTATGAAAATTAGATTAGCTTTTTTTTTCTGTATTGAAGTCAGAACTTTTCTACTGTATTATTTTAAGTATTTCTCTGTGATCTCTGAACTCTTCACTAGCACTGTGTAGTAAGAAGTATTGTCTTGTGTTTTTATTATTTATTATTAAACATTCTTAAACCTTTCAACTGTGGTTGTTTTGTGTAGGGATAATTTAAGCTCTAGAGTACATTGCATGTATATAGTGATACTGGCCAAGCCATTCCAATAAGCCTTGACTGTTCTTTTGGACTTACCATTTGGATAATAATACTACACAGTAATAATTGGACACCCTTTGTTAAGGGCCTTTTTTGTAGATGATAAATATTATTGGCTGGTGGGAAGTGGTACTACTGTATAGTCTGGGTAAAAGAGGCACAGCTGAAGAACCTGTGCCAGCATTCCCCAGGAGTGTCTGTTTAGGTTCATAGGTTCACAGGTTCATACTAGGCTATCTGCCCTAGGGCATTTAAAAGCCTAGCCAGAGTGTGTGTGGCTTTCACCACCCCTTAGGATGAGAATACTATACCCATTAGTTTGCTGTGCCTCTGTCCAGCAGTGATACAGAGATGATTCCCGGGGTAAGCCTACGATCGCCCATCCACTCGTCAAGATTTCTCTTGAACAGAGTCAGTGAGGGGCTCTGCCTCACATGGACTGGGATTCTGTTCCATAGTGTAGGGAGTCTCTGGGTGATGAATCTGTCCCTCCAGCACGTCCTATTTATATCCGTGTTGAGGTTTAAGTCTCTTGCTCTCGTGGCTCTGGTGGATTTGGAGTTTTTGAGGTGGAGCATGTCCATTAATTCCGGGTTGGACATGGCCTTGTATGTCAGGCACAGATCACCTCTGAGCAGCCGGTATGCGACTGAATAGAGCTGGAGTTTCTTCAGTCGGGCATCGTATGACATATGTTTGAGCCCCTTTATCCTTTTGGTGAGGAACTTTTGGGTTCTTTCCAACTGCTGCAGGTGTCGGGTAAGGTACATTCCGAATGGGGCGTTGTACTCAATCATTGGTCTGATAAGTGAAGAGTACAGGGGTACAATGACCTCTCCTGATCTGGATGTGAATCCCTTCATGATCAGGTGGGCAATGTAGAAGGTCTTCCTAACCACTTTGGCAATGTGAGTGTCAAAAGAGAGGTTATTGCCAACTTGGGTCCCCAGGTCCCTGATAACTGTAATACAGATTGGCTGTATATAACTCTTATTTCAAAGTGTGTATGTGTCAGCTACTTGGGCAGGGACACAAAGCACTGGTTGGACAGAGAGTATGCTGGAGGTTTTAGGTTGCCCACTAGGCTAAGATCTGGACCCTATAGCTGTGCCAGTGGGTAGTCTTATTGGGGACCTGGAGAGAAAGGGAGAAACCAGCCACAGTCTGACTGTGATCTCTGTGTGCTCTTAATGGAAATTGTACTTTACTGTGTGTGTATTTATTATCCTTTCCCTATATGGACGGCCCTCACTGGTGTTAATGGTGAGGATTGAGGTTCCTTGATTGCTGGGCCAGTGCACAGGTGTCACAGTAGCAGCTTGTCAAAGGAGCAGAGAGAGGTAGTAGGTGAAAAATGGTGAATAATATGAGTTAGATTTGGGAAAGGGTGTTTGGTACAAGCAGTCACAACAGAAATTCCTAGGTGAGATGGAATGGAAAAACATTAAAGATGTGTAGACAGCAATGCGTGAGAGGCAAAGAGAGCACACTTTTTCCAAGAACGAAGACATACAAGACAGCAGGTCAGATTTTTTTTCTCATAAGAGAAAAGGGAATAAAAATGAATACAATAAAGAAAAAGTTAGGGATTATATATACATGAACCAGTCAATCTTAATATCATTTTAAAAGAAGAAGGCTCAAACAAGTAATTTTATGGCTAGGGCCACTATAAGCGGAGGACACAATAATAAAAATTAAAATTTCTAAAGTTAATCCACCAAACGTTCAGGGAAAATCTCAAAACATAGTGAGCAAATATAGCTCATTAGGTGAAAAGTAGAGTGAAAACTACATTTACAACACAATATCAAAATATGGAAAATTCTAAATTGTGCCATAGGGATATATATTAGACAAGGAAGAAAGACTGAGTGGACTTCTGGAAGAAATATCAATGGTTGACTGCAATAAGGAAAGTGAAGTAAATAAATACACTAAAACAAGGAATATAACAGACTACACTGACATAAGCAGAAGCTGTATGTTTAAATAGATGCAAGTTTTTGTAGCTATAAAGCGAGAAGACAGTATACACTCTGGGCATTTAAAGAATGAAAAGAGAAGTAGTTTATCCCTCTAATCAGAAATAAGGCAAATATTCCTTTTAAAGGACTATTACATGGAGTTATATATGAGTAGCTATATATGGGAAGTTTCACTGTTGTTTCAAGTTGAAGGCAAAAGAGTTGAAATTCCAAGGAAAAGAGAACACAATTAAATAAGCTGATAAGCAAAATAATCATTCAGTGGGTGATCAATTAAGTAGAAGGTGGGAGAACTTCTGGGATGGACAGATTCTGAGTAGAGTTCTATAAGCAGGGTGGTGATGCAATGTTTGACAGTTAAGTAACAGCTAAGCATATTTCTATAAAACTGTCAGTAAGGAAAAGAAACTATTTTTGTCAAATGAACAAGTGAGGGTTCTGGTAATATAGAAGGGAAAAGAGGGTACTGCAGAACCATGTGATTTTTTTATCACGTAGGCTGGACAGACACTTCCATTTGTTATTTAGAAAAGACAAAGGGTTTTCGTGTAGAAGAGAAAACAAATAGCTTGTAATCATCCATTAGTGTCATGCAAAGATGTCAAGGAGAACAAGAAGCAGGTGTGATATAACAAACTTAACAAGGATGCTCACAATGTTCAGGTTTATTCTTGCTGATGGTATAATAACTATCAATGATGGCTAAGAGAGAATTGGATTTGAGCTTTTTGTGGGGCAGGGTCAAAAGGGGTTTAGATTATTCACAGATGATTATGTTTTGATGTCTGCAAACATAGAGGTTAACACCCAAAGATCAGTTTATATATCTGATAGTTTTTTTCAGGTTTCAGAACACATCTGTAACATGGCAAGGACCCTTTTAGTAAGGTTGGGGACCAAAAGGTCAAAGGACAATGTGTGAATATAAAAGAATGTGAGTGCCTAATACGTAAGAAATGGCTTACCTTAGTTATGCACAGATTATCTCTGCTGCACGCGAGAGTTGAGTAATACTACTGAGGGAGCAGTAAATAAAAAAATAGGAAATCTTCACAAGAAAGCAAACAATGTAGTAGCTAAGGAGGACAATTAAGTGAATTACTTCATGGACAGACTGAATGTTATCACTATCATGATTCACCTATCATTCTGCATTTCATACGACATACCTATCAATTTAGTCATCCAGTGTTGACTGAAATACAACTATTATTAAATGATTATGTCAAAGGATCATTAGGATGTAGAACAGTATGACATACATTCTTATTCCATATAAGTGTAGGAGGGTTAGGATTGATAATACTCTCAAACAGTCATTATAGTGTAAGAGACAGGACTTTCAGGTGATCATTGCCGGCCACTGTGTTTACTCCCTGTATCCTTTTTGTAAGGAACCTTAGTGGACACTCCAGTTGCTGTATGGGTCTGGTCAAGAAGGAGGCATTATACTTTAGAATAGGCCTGATGAGGGTCGAGTACAGTGGACCTAGATGCCATGCCCTTGTTTATAAGATGAACAACATAACAGGATTTCCTTATTACCTTGGACACATGTTGGTCAAAGACTAAGTTACTGTCTGCATGAGTTCACATATCCCTGACTAGTGAATCAACTATTAAGGGAGTTTTATTGATGACTAATTACTGGAGTGGCAGACTTCCCAAAATGTACTTTAACGCATTTCTTGGTATTGAGTTTTTAGCCATGGCTTTGGCATCAAGCATTTGTCTGTATTACCTTCTTGAAGGGTGTTCTTGTCTTGGGGGGGATTCAATGACTGCTCCCAGTTTGCAATCATCTGGGAATTTGGTAAGCCAGAGGCCTTTGACATTGGCTTTGACATCTAAGAAGTAGATGCTAAAGAGCAGCGGGGCTAACACAGAGCCTTGGGGGGCTCCACTGATGACTGACCACTTTGTAGAGGTAGCATCACCAAGGCTCAATAATTACCTCTTCAGCTTTGCTTCACTTGGCTCTCAGGGTGAATTTGTTGATATCCAATTCTCAAACACATATTAATTTGGTTATAATCTGACACCAGTCCTAATCCTATATGTTATGAGTTAGTTGTTTTCATGTTAAAATCATTTTTGATGCACAAATGAGGAATGTATATGTTTTACTCACTATTAAAATGGACATACCACAATTGTGTGAACAAAGTTTTACATCACCACGTAGTTAATGCAAAATTGAAAAGAAATCCAACTGTAGCAGATTACAGGCTTTGATATTCTGATCTTATTCAGAATCATGGTTGCTATTTTATAGCACAACTTCCTTTTTTATAGTATTGACTACAAAAAAACAAAAGTAAAATATTCTCGGCGTGGCATTATAAAAGTGTTGCATAATTGCTGGATATTAATGAATGATCAATTGATCAATTGCTCAAAATGCTAGTGTTATAGCATGAATGATTAATTTCATTCTGGCTAGTGCTTTGTTAAAGTGATTCATTCTAATGACATGCAAACAGTATTGTATTTTCCCTTTTACTTCTATGTGCTTTGATTTAAATGTACCACTTGTTTCTTTATTCTTTTGCTGTTAGAGTTAAAATTCCTATAGAGAAAACTAAGTGCAGCTTATGACAAATGTGTCTCACATATACAGTTTGAAGGATAATGATTTACTAATGAAATTAAAGGCATCAGATTTTTTTAATCTAATTAGTAAAGTTGGTAGTTCTTACTAATGTAATTATCTGTTATAGCTATGTGTTTACTTATCCATGTCAAGTTGATAATCAACATAATAGTGCACCAGCTGTTTCATCAGATTTTAAAGCAATTATAAACCTATACCTACACCAAATTTTGCAAACCGCAAGGCAATCAAGATTATGCAGTTGCAGACCATAGCATTAATTCAATAGTTCTGAAACTGTATTAACATTTTATGCAAGCATTGCTGTAGGGACTATTTTACCTTTGGAACATGTTTATATAGAGTGCATAGCATTCCAAAATGGAATAAGGTCATGTCAGTTTTAAAGCTCATCTAATTTGTCCATTCATCAAAATATATTGTTTCATTTAAATGATTGCATTTCTTTTGGGCTCCATCAAAACATTTGCTGCTGTTGTAGAAACAAAACAAATGATTATTTTACTGTTTTCTATTTCCACAAGTTATTATACATTTCATGACAGTTTTGTGTGAAACACAGTATTTGTACTTTATAGTAATTAGAAGGTCAATCAGTTAGTTACTTAGTTAGTTAGTTAGTTACTTAGTTTGCTTGTTCCAATTGTCGACCTAGAAAGTCCCAGTTGACAAAACCTATTTCTAGGTTATGATAACTATGAAGCATTATACTTTATATAAAACAGTGTTTCTATATGCTAATACAGCATAGCCTCTATTACCTGATTTGCATTCATGTCAACCTTGATGTTACTAAATAGCATCTAAGTCAATAACTTAACACGAGTCTATTACAGGTGCTCATGTGCTAATAATAGCCCATGATGTAATTACTCACCGCTTGAAAAAGCAAGTGATTGAGCTCCCACAAACACATTTTCCCATTACTATGTATCCCTCCTAACACCTGACCATGTAAACTGTATAGCCTTACCAGAATCTTAACTCTAATGCTAAAACTCCCACCCAGTTCCCAACAGGAGTTCTTGTTCCCTTATTCGAAAACTCTAACCTCCCCAAAGCCTGAAATCCCTGATTGCTCCAAACTCACCTCCTCCTCCATAACCCTAAAAATTCCTCCTAGTTCCTAAACCAAAAATCCCACCCCCTTCCCTAACCTTAAAATTCTTGTCTCGCTCCCTTTCCATTGGCTGACATGCTTACCTTACTCAGTGTCAAACAATGTGATTAGATAAGCTGCAGCAGGTAGACACTGAACCAGGATCCAAAACATGTAGATACTTAAACCACAGCAAGTACAAAGCAACACTGCCAGCAGGTCGACAAAACTCAAAATTTATTGAACATGTATGTCCACACAAATGAAAATGTAATAAATTGTTTAGTGCTTTCATCCTAAACCAATGACTTCTTTAGAACAATCAGTCATGTTCATTGTACAATTTAAATGTTCTGTTGACATTCTGACGTCAACAACACTTAAAACTAAAATAAATTCTTCAAGATCCAGTACATATAAAAAAGTATGTGCATATTAACATCTAAATCATTACATAATGCTGTAAACACCAAACACATAAATAAAATATTTGTGATCCTAATTTTGAGAAAGTGGATTTTGAGTATTTCAGTTTGAGTGCTTGTAGTAAAACAATTCATCTTGAGCTTCTTTGTGAAAAAAGAAAGCAGACCTTTGTAAAATGAATGAAATAAGCTGGCCTCCAAACCACTAAACTGTTTTTCAAGTACTTTTCAAAAATGTTGCCTCAATAAAACTATTTTTGTGTTATACATATAGCTGATATGAAATAAACTGTCTATGGAGCCTGCCACATTGGAGGGTTTTGCATCTCTTCTACAAAACCGGCTGATTAATGCACATTGAGGAGGAGAGGGTGGTGTTGACAAATGCATAAAAATATTGGTAGCCAACATGTGCTAAAATAAATGTTCTGACCCATTAGATAGCTGAGCTAATAAATAAATACAATTCTACAGCCAGTGAATCATCCACAAAGTCTGGCCTGCTTTCTTAACTGCTGCAGTGTTCAGAAAGAAAGGACTTAAAAAAGGAGTTTTGAAGGGTGTTACAAGATGCCTGCTGAAGCACTTACTTGTTTTTTTTTTTGTTTGTTTTAATGATGTACTTCACCAGAAAATATTCTCTGTGGTAAATAATGATTCTATGTTGGGGAAATATCAGTAAAGCCCCCGGGATATAGCATTTAAGGCCAAAAAAGTAACAAATAACTGACAAGTGCAGATCAAGCAGAACTCTTTTTCATCAACATCTTGAGCCCCCTTTCCCCATTTTCTAAATGGGATCAGTGTGCCATGTCAAATGTCACCATTTCTCTCGCAGTTCAATACCAGTGCCCCACTTTCTTCAACAGTCATGCCTGAATGTCACATGTCTTCTCTCACACAATCTATCCATCTCTTTTTGACCCAAATCTTCTTTACCAGATTGTTTTCTGCTTTTCTGGACATGTACCCAAACCACCATAATCTGTTCTCTTTGACTTTCTCTGCAAGTGGAGCTATTTTGACTTCTGCACGGATAGCCTCATTTCTTCATCTGTCCCACAGTGTACATCCTACAACCCATCTCAGACACTCCATCACCACTAGTTTCCTCGAGTACTTTGCTTTCTCAGCCTAGGTTTCTTTAACATACAGTAGTACTGATTTCACCACTGTTTTGTACACCACACGTTTTAGCTTCTTTGGCATTCTCCTGTCATATACTACTCCCAGCACTCTGAATCAATTAGCTGTAACTACACTGATTCTTGTTTTCTTCTCCTCATTCAGTCTTCCCTCTTCCTCAACCAACCCTCCTGGATATTTGAAGCTGTTGACCTGTTGCACTTTTTTCCTTTCTATGTAAATTCTCAGCTTCTTCGTAGTTTCCACTTTTGCTGCAATTACAACTGCCTTACTTGTACTCAGTTTAATCCAGTATGCTTTCAGTTTTGCATTCAGTTCCCCCTGTCCTTTGCTGAAGATCTTGCTTAAAGTTTCCTTGTAATACCACATTGTCTGCATACACCTACTTTGTTGATCTGTTCCTTCCAACCAGTTTACTAATGTAGTCCATTGTTGTCTTTTGGCTTTTCCTGGTTAGGGGTCGCCACAGCTGAACTCTGGTCCGCTAATGATTGGCAGTAGGACAGTGCCGAGTTGCCAGCTCAACGCCCAACCTTCAACAAAGGCACGCCCATTCACGCATGTCTTTCGGAATGCAACTCGACCTGTGGGGAGGACATGCAGACTCCACACAGAAGGCACTCCCCACACACTAGCTGAGAATCGAATGGGAGAACCTTTTGCTGTGAGGCAACAATGCTACCGCTACACCACCATGGATTTTACTAATGTAGTCCATTACCAGTATGAAAAGCAGTGGGCTCAGAGATGAACTCTGATGCACACCCACTCCTACTGGAACCCACTGTGAGTCCAAACACTGTTCAGAATTAAGTCATAGGTCCTTGTACTTAGCCTGCACTAATTATATCAATGTTTCTGGGACTTTGAAGCACTACCTGTCTGCCCCAGTCAGCTTTCGTGGGATCTTTCCATATGTTTTCTACAAGTAAAGAAATGGCCAAAAACTATCAATAAGGTCCAGGTGTACTAAGACCAGTACCAAACAACAAGAATAAACCCAGAGGTGATCAGGTAGAACGTCTCCTGAAAAAACTATGGATCCAATCCAAATGTAGTATAACCAGTTTATTAAACATAAAAAATGCCCAGTTGGGATATTTCCTCTCATCCAGCTTCTTCTCAACTATCTGTCTAACTACAAAAGTTGGGTCGCTTGTGGCACATCCTGATCTGAATCCAAACTTCTCATTTTCCAACATACTTTATACTACTCTGCATATTCATTTATCAGTCACCCTCTCCAGAACTTTCATGCATGCTGGCAGGAGTTTGATACCTCTGTACAGCCCACAGTTATGGATGTCACCTTTTTCCTTGAACTCTGGGATATGTCTTTCCCTCCATACTGCTATGAGTACCCTCAGGATCCATTTCTCCCCTATCTCACCCAAAATCTCAATCATATCTGCTGTGACTTCATCTGAGTCTGCTGCTTTCCCTGACGTCATTTCCCTTGCCATTCTTCTCACTTCTTCTAAGGTGTGCTGCTCTTTATCTTTCACCATAGGCTCTGTCTGGTGCAGTATAGTGCAGTTTCTGTGGGGTTTTCATCTTTTATAAGCTGCTGAAAATACTCCTTCCATCTGCCTTTGATTTCCTATTGACTGGTGAGAAGGTTGTTGCTGGCATCCTTTATGAAGAGTGTTATTTTTAACCTTTCTTTGCCTTTTAAACCTGATATAGTTTATTTGTGCCATCTGCTGAGACACTTTCCAGAAGGCAGTAGAGTGTATCTGATTCCTTGCTCTTTGCAATTGAAACTCCTGTCTTAGCATCTTTGATAGCCAATCAATATTTTTTCTTAGCTCGGTCCATCTTTTCTGTCTCCCACCTGTTCCTTCTTTCTTTTCATGTATTTCTGGACTTCTGAATTCCACCAGCATCTTATCTTATATACCTTGCTTCCATACCTGGTTCAGCTGTGTAGTCCTTATACAAGCTGTTTTCAAGAGCTGCCATTCGTCTTCATCTCCAACAATTTGTTCTTCCTTAGGTGCTTGAGCCCTGAGTAATTCCTTGAACTTTTGTGCTTTCTCTCCAGTCAACTTCTAGGTCTTTGTCTCAGTCTTAGTTGACCTTACAGTTTTTAGTTTTTTTCTGGCCACTGCTTGCAGCTGATTGTGGTTCAAACTGTGGGCTGACTCTTTCACTGGGGATGACTTTGTAATCACTGATTCTACTCCATTGCCCTTTCCTTACAAGGAGGAAGTCAAACTTAGCTACATGTTGACCACTCTTGTATGTGATCTTGTGACTGTCTCTCTTGTTAAACCATGTGTTGTCTACTATCAAAGCATTTACCATACACAAGTCTAGAGTGCCATTCATTCCTTATTCCTGTTGTCTTACCCATATGGTTCCATGCATTCCTCATATCCTGTTCTGACTGTCCTGTTATGATATTTATCTCACCCATCATCAGCATCAATGTTATCCTGTTTTATCTAGTAGGTCATGCAACTGCCATCTGAATACACTCTTTGTTTTACTATCACAACTCTGATCAGGGTCATAGACTAAGATTATGAATAGTGCTGTATCCTTACACTGGAATCTGATTGCCATGAGTCTATCACTAATTCTGATTGCAGCCTTGACTGTCTTCTGAAGTCTCCCCCTCCCCACAATTCCCACCCCATCTGTACTTTGTCCTCCACCTAAGTCCCAAGCCAAGTGTCTTTGCCGCACTACCCTTCCATCTTGTCTCCTGGATACAGAGGATGTCCAGCCCCCTTCTTAGCATTATGTCATCTACTTCCAGATAGCATCATGTCAGTGAGCCTACACTGAGTATAGCAATGCTTAGTTCATGTTTGGGAGGTTGATAAGATTTACGTCCAGATTTCACTCAACAGAGTTATCCGAGGCAACCCAAGCTAGATAACTGGACACTGGCTGACCACTTGCTTATTGGACCAAGGCTGTTTGGCTTTATGGTGAGCATGCACTGGCCAATAAGTTGTCTGGTGTAGGTCAGAGTATGCAAAGTCCTCAACCCACTTATCAATGGTAAATACCCATGCCCATTTTTGGCGGCATTAGTCAACATCACTGAATCACCTAGAGCCAATAATCACACCATCAACTGGATAGCCCTTTTATTCTTCAAAATTGAGAGTACAAAGAATGCTAGAAACATTCAGTTGAAGAAAAAGTGAAAATAGTAGGTCTGACAATGCGAATTATTGTGATTAAGTGTAAAGTTTCAAACAACAAATAAATATACAGGGAATGATTTCACCAAATATAATCCTTTCAAATATTATCTAAATTATACCATGAAGAACTTAGATGCTTAACAAAGACATGATTACATACAATAAAGAAATAACATCTTTATGATTACATACAATCAAGAAATAACATCTTCTGCTGATCTGTTTCTCAATGATGGAGATAAAAGAATTGAAAAAAATATAGATACATTTCATATTAAAACAAAACCAACTAGTTTTTTTATAAAGATTGGAAACCAAATTAATAACTTCAGGTTTGGAAACCAAGTTAATAATTTCAGGTTCTACAGTATCTGAGAAGAAGAAGAAGAAGAAAAATGTAATGTCCCAACTAATTTTTTTCAACCAAAATGTATCCCACAGGCACTATGCCAACCTAATGAATTTTTCTATAGATTAGAAAGATCATTTAAATCATGCATGCCTCTTGTCTTACCATGAATAGCCTATTCAATGACCAAGATCAGTCATAATAAAATATACATTCTATGTTGATAAATACTGTTAGTCAAATATGTGTGAAGAAAACCTCCAGTTATTTAAAAGATCATAAACTTAAATTGGACAATTATATTTTGAGTAACTTGTTTTCAAAAAGAAAAGTGGACTGCCATTAATAAGACTTCCGAAAGGCAAAAAAACATTAAAAAATTATCTCTGCAGCCAAAATGAAGATTTTCATGAAAACTGATATTTTAAAATTGTTTTTATTATTGCTGTCTGCATCTATCACTCCAGTGGCCTGGATAGCCTGCTTTTCATCTTTAAGAGACAAATGATGAAAGGAAACCATCTTCTAGGCAAACATAATTTCTTGTGCTTTATTCCTTACCACTCATCCCCCACAGTAGCCTGATGTTCAAACCTCATTGATCCTGACTTGACTACTGACCTGCCTACTGATTTTTATTTCTTTTGTTTTCATTTTAACAGCTGTCCAGTCTTTGCTCATACCTTGGCATTTCATGGCTTTACAAATGATTATATTATCAAGAGACATACTTAATTTTCAAATACTTGAAACTATGGTTATTGCTTTTTTGCTCCTAAATGTAATGTAATTAGATCAAATCAATGCATGCATTGTACTCCCTTCTTCATGTCCCAGTCAAACTTCCTATAACACAGCACTCAGGTACTTGGAGTTGGAACTGGCCAATGTGATGACCATAGCATGTCTGTGATGTTCTAAATCATAGAAATAAACCTTCTCTTTAAAAGCACTCTTTACTATTAAATCAAAGAACAGAATATCAGCTTAGCTTTCATATGCCTAACAGTATTACTAGCTGATCGGCATTCAGGAGCACATATTCATTACAAATGGTGTTAGGTGGTCTTGTAAAAGAAGAAGCACTGGCCAACCAGTAACTACCTAAGCAGATATGATAAATCTAGGCCAAATTGCAGCAGATAAGACTGAGTAAGTAGTGCAGTCATGAGCTCATGTCCTGCTGATGCAGCCAATATCAAAGCCATAGTCCAACTAAACCTGGAGATAGTGTTACCCCGCAAGAAATCCAGGGCTGCGATAAATGCAACAGACCTGGTGTTCTAATTAATTTCATGAAATTAGAACTAAAAAATAAATGTAATAAAAATAAAGATTGTCCACTATAAGACTGGTAGGACTCTTTGATAATTAGAAAACAGCAGCACTTAAGCAGCAACATGTTATTTAAGAGAACACAGCATGATCGACAACAGGAAAGTAGAAAAAGAATGGTTGAAGCAGGAAAAAAAGCTATTGCAAGTGAAACACAAATAGTGTGTGACAAAGTAGTGCAATTGTTGCTCATTACAATAACATCAAATAGGGCATAAGAAAATGAGAAGAAATGCACTATGAAGATGATGGCTGCAATGCACTGTGGCAGGACATCAGGACTGTGATATTATAGATTATTTACCAGTGTGGCTACCTGCTTGAAGATGTGATTTACGTGGTGACCTACTGGAGGGTTGCAACTCAGTTTTTTAAAGTTTATATTGTTATTTGATGGTATGCACACTTCTGGCTATAATAAAGGTTGTGTGGCACTATTCAATTATTTTGACCTTAGAAGGTAAGTAGACACAATATCATCATCATCATCATCATCATCACCAGCTCCCCTTTTCCCATTTTCTATATGGAGTCAGGGTATCATGTTTTCTGTCGCCATCTCTCTCAATTCAATGCTACACACTTGCCTTTTTCGACACTCATGCCTGACTGTCACAGGTCTTCTCTCACACAATCTATCCATCACTTTGCTGGATGTCCATGTTTCCCTTAGCTTTTTTATGTCTGTCCCGAATCTTCTTCACCAGATTGTCTTCTGCTTTTCTGCACATGTGCCTGAAAAACTGTAAAATGTTCTCCTTGATCTTTTCTGCAATTGGAGCTACTTTGGCTTCTGCTCTAATGTCCTCATTTCTTCATCTGTCCCACAGTGTACATCCTACCATCCATCTCAGGCACTTAATTTCCACCACTTCTAGTTTCCTCATCTGCTCTGCCTTTACTGCCAAGGTTTCTGTACCATATGTACTAGTTACACTACTTTCTTGTACACCTAACAGTCTCTTACACTACACCTGACCCTCTACACCGGTTGGCTGCAGTCGATCTGATTCTAGCTTTGACCTCTTCATTCAAACTTCCTTTTTCGTCAAACCCCCCCTCAGATACTTGAAGATATTAACCTGTTCCAGTATCTTCCCTTCTATCTCAATTCTTATCTTCTTCTGAGTTCCTTAGTTTGCTGCCATTATGACTATCTTATCTGTACTTAGTTTCATCCCATGTGCCTTAAGTTTTGGATTGCATTCCCCTATCCTTTGCCTTAGTTCTTGCTATGAGTCTGCCCGTAATGTCACATCATCTGCATACAGCAACTTTGTTGGTCTGTCCACTCCGACCTGTTTGCTAATGTAGTCCATCACCAGTATGAACAGCAGTGGGCTGAACCCTGATGTACACCCACTCCCACTGGGAACCCCTCTGTGAAACAAGCACTTCTCATACTTTAGTCATTGGATCTTTGAACATAGCCTGCAATAATTCTACCAGTGTTTCTGGAACTTTGAACCATGGCAGTACTGCCCAAATCAGCTTTTTGGGACCCTATCATATGCTTTTTCCAAGTCTGGGAATGCCCAGCTGGACGTTTTCCTCATCTCTAGCTTCTTCTTAACTATCTGTCTCACTGCAAACACTGGGTCAGTTTTGTTGCATCCTGATCTAAATCTGAACTGCTATCTCCCATCTTACTTTCTACTACTCTGCATATCCAATTATCAGTCATCCTTTCCAGAACTTTCATCCAATGTGACAGAAGTTTGATACCTGTGTACTGTCCACAGTTGTGGATGCCTCCTTTGTTCTTGTGCAATGGCATGATTATGCTTATTCTCCAGTCATCTAGGATACGTCTTTCTCTCCACACTGCTATGAGTACCCTCAAGAACCATTTCTCCCCTATCTTACCCAGCATTCTTATCATATCTGCTGTGACCTCATCTGAGCCTGCTGCTTTCACTGACTTCATTTTCTTTATTGCTGTTCTTACTTCCTCAAGGGTGGGCTCCTCTTCTTCTTTCATCCTAAGCTGTGTCTGGGGCAGTACAGCATATATCGGGTTTTCTTCATTTAGAAGCTACTGGAAGTACTCCTTCCATCTGCCTTTGGTGTCCTGTGGCCTGATGAGCAGGTTGTTGCTGGCATTCCTTATGAAGGGTGTCTGACTATCTTCTTTATCTTTCTGTCTTTGCCTTGCAACCTGATATGGTTTCTTTGTGCCACCTACTGATTCACTATCCAGAAGCTGGTAGAGTGCTTTTGATGCCCAATTCTTTATTATTTTATTATTGTAACTCCTTTCTTAGCTTCTTTGTTAGCCAACCAGTATTCCTTCCTAGGCTGGTCAGTCTTTTCTATCTTCCACGTTTTCCTGCCCTCATACTATCTTTTGATGACTTCCTGGACTTCTGCATTCCACCGACAGTTTTTTTTATGTATATCATTTCCATACCTGGCTCTGCCACATATCTGTTCTGTAGTCCTCACACATATTGTTTTGAGGTTCTACCATTCTTCTTCCACTCCACCTATTTCTTACTCTTTTTGGGGTGCCAGAGTCCTGAGTAATTCCTTGAACTGTTGTGTTTTCTCTCTGGTCAACTTCCAGGTCTTCAGCCTCTTCTATGTTGACCTTAGAGCCTTCTCTGACCACTGCTTGCAACTTATTGTGGCAATCAGTGGTTTATACTGTGGGCCGACTGTTTCACTGTGAATGACTTTGCAGTCATTAATTCTATCCCAGTGCCTTTCCTTACTGGAGGAAATCTACCTGAGTTGCATGTTGGTCACTCTTGTATGTGATGTTATGAGTGTCTCTTTCTGAACCATGGGTTGGCTACAAGCCATTTGCCAGACAGAAGCCTAGAATAGCCTATCTTTATTCCTGTTGTCCCACACATGTTGACCCAGGCAGTCCTCATATCCTGTTCTATCTGTCCCGATATATGCATTCAGGTCACCCATTATCTACACCAATTCATTTTGTCCTGCTTTATCTGAAAGGTCCTCCAACTGCTGTATGAATGCACTCTTTTCTTCACTATCACAACCCTGCTGTGAGGCACAGGCTGAGATTATGAACACTGTCCTAGCAGTACATTGGAGTCTTATTGCCATGAGTCTATCACTAATACTGATGACATCCTTCACTGCCTTCTAAAGCCTCTATCTCAACACAAAGCTGACACCATTTCTAACTTGTCCTCCTCCTGAGTAGTAGACTCTGGATCCCAAACCAAGTGGCTTTGCTGCACTGCCCTTCCATCTTGTCTCTTGGATACATAGGATGTCCTCCCTCCTCCGTATCATCATGTCATCCACATCCAAGTGGCATCCTGTCAGTGAACCTACATTGAGTGTAGCAATTCTTAAATCATGTTTGGCACATTGATTGGTTTTATGTCCAGTTTTCGCTCAACTGAGCTATTCCAGATAAGCCAGGCTGGGCAACTGGACACCGGCCAGCCAGTAGCTTATTGACCTAGGGCTGCTGGGCTTTATGGCATGGGCACATTCACTGCTCCCACCATTAGCATGGATCACTGCCATAGGTTGGATTAGCTGGATCCTCAACCCACTTATTATGGGTAACTACCCATGCCCATTTGGCAACATTAGTCAACATGACTGAATCACCCAGAGCCATTATTTTACACTGTCAAGTGTCTAGTCCTGCCATGACAAACAGTCAGTGATCTATGTTCTCCTATCTTGAGTATACTGTGCACCACAGTAGATGTCCATAGTGTTTGTGCTGTGCAATTCTTTACCTATAGGGCACCATGTAGAGTCCATGCTGCTGTCCACAGCTCCATTCATTGATGAATTTGAGATGGAAACACTCAGCAAATTTTGTGGAAGTGGGAGAAACTCAAAGAGACACCAGAAGAACATGTAAACTCCAAACAGACATTAGCCAGAGATCAGGATCGAACCTTGTGCATGGGGGGCAAAGACCTTAACCATTATGCCAACTGGTCTCAACTACCAAATGGCCTCAGCAGAACAGCTTTGTTGTTCTGTTACTTCCATTTGCTGTTATTGCTACTTTCTGTACCACATGTCATACTTCTGTTGTACTATGTCTGACACTACTTCCACAAGTCTGCGCTCTGTGTTGTGCTAGACAACCTTCTGTCTGTCACCCATACTTGCGAGTTTCACATTTCTTGTTTCTCTTCCCATTTCTCTGCTTTGCTATTTCACACTACAGGATTGTTTGATGAACAGCTTTTCAGTGAATTTCTGTTGATTCAGTGACATGAATCCCACATAGAGAATGATCAGTTCACGTCATTACCAAACATGCTCTGTTCTGGGAATGATAAGGCTCTTAAGACATTTATCTTCAAAGTTCTAAACTGCAATAACAAAATTAACATATTCTCCAATACAAGAGGAGAGAAGGTACCTAACCTAGGTGATTGCAAGATGTGTCTATGTTAAGATTTGTCTAATGCTAATGACCAAAAGAGGAGAACATTTACTAGTTTAAATTATGCTAGCTAAACAATATTGCCACTGCATTTAACTTCATAGGTTAATAGGTAGGTAGGTGCTAGGCTATTGGCCCAAGGGCCTAAGTAAGCCTGGACAACAAGGCTCTCTGGCTTACTCCATCCAAGAAAGTTATTTTCCTGTGCCCCTGTCAAGCAGAGCCACAGAAGTGATCCCCGGGGTGTATTTCCTATTCCCCATCCACTCATCAAGATTTTTTTTGAAGAGTGCTAACGATTAACTTTGCTTGACATAGATGGGTAGCTTTTTTCAGAGTATGGGAAGTCTCATGGACAGGAATCTATCCCTCCAGCATGTCCTGTTTATTGTGGTGACAAGGTTTAGGTCCCTAGACTGTGTAGCTCGGAGGGATTGAGATTTCTTTAGGTGCAGCATATCCAACAGCTCTGGGTTTGACATAGCTTTATATGTTAGGCAGAAATCACCTCGGAGTAGGTCATATGCTATGGAGTAAAGCTAGAGTTTTTTGAGACAGTCAGTGTAGGGCATCTGTTTGAGGCCAGTAATCCTCTTTGTGAGGTACTTTTGTGGCCTTTCCAGCTGCTGCAGATGTCTTGTGAGGTACACTCTATAATGGGTCTAATGAGTGTCGAGTAGAGGGGAACAATGACCTTTTTTTCCTGGATGAGAGCCCTTTTATGATAAGGTGTGCCACTTAGAAGGATTTCCTGACTACTGTGGTGATGTGATTTTCAAAGGAGAGACTACTGTTCACCTCGATCCCAGGGTCTCTTATCACACATTCAACATTAAGTAGACTGCTGCCTCTGTGGTAGTTCATGAGTACAGAGTTTTTACCAAAGGTGATGACAATGCACTTTTTGGCATTGAGCTTGAGGCCATGGCTCTGACACCAAGCATCTGTCTCAGTCAGGCCCTTCTGTAGGATGTCCACATCATTTAGGGACTCGACTATGGCTCCTAGTTTGAAATCATCTGCAAACTTCATTAGCCAAAGGCCTTCTGTGTTAGCCTGTACTTCAGAGAAGTAGATACCAAACAGGAGAGGTCCCAGGACCGATCCCTGTGGTACTCCCCTTGTCATTGGTTTGAAGTCAGATTTGGAGTCTGCAACTTTTACAGTGTCGGTTCTGTCAGTGAGCCAGTTGGCAACGCATCTTGTGATGTAAGGATTTATATCCAGTTTAGTGAGTTTATATATAAATCCAGAATAGGGGATGTTGTCGAAAGCCTTGGCGAGGTCAAGATAGGCTGTGTGAACCACCTTACCCTTGTCTACAGCTTTGGTGACTGCCTCAAAGAAGTCTATCAGGTTCAGGAGGCATGAGCTGCCTTTCACAAACCTGAACTGGGCGGGATCCAGAGTTTTGGAGGTTACCAATGTCTTTGTTTATGAGTTCCATGATGATATGTTCCATGGCCTTACAGACCAGACTCATCAGGCTAATAGGGCGATAGTTCCCGGGATCAGTGTTGGCTCCTCCTTTGTGGAGTGGGATAACTGTTGCTGTGTGCCATTCACTGGGCATAAAGCCTGATGTGAGGCTATGATTGAACATGGTGCTTAGGTGGGGAGCCAGTTCGTTCTGACGTTCATGTAAAACACAGCCTGGGATGTTGTCCGGTCCCATGGATGCTGTATTTTTGGCTTTAGAGAGTGCAGCTTTTACCTGCGTAGTTGGGATTACAGGGACTCTGCATTCTTCCTGTATAGATATGGGCCCTTTCGGGGGTGAGAGGGATGTAAAGTTAGCACTGAACCTATTTTCAGGCTGTTGGCAATATCAGTTGGTTTTGTAATTTACATGCCATTGTGCTGTAACTCAGAGCAGATCTGGGTGTTGCCATTGAGATTCCTGACATAGCTATAGAATGCTTTGTGGTTGTCCTTAGAATCATTGGTGATTTTGTTTTTGTAGCTAGCTTTGGAGGATCTTATAAGGGATGTTAGCTTCTTACTGAGGCTGAACAGGGAGCTCCTCCATTCATGGGATTTTACTCTCTTTTGCAACAGTTTCTTCCTTCTGTTGTAGAATTTGTTTATGGCAGGGGAAGACCAGATTGGCTTCCATTTTGTGGAGAACAGCATCTTGGTTCTGTTTGGGATAGCAAGATCCATGCACTCGTGTAAGTGCTTATAGAGTGCATTTCTGCAGGATTCAGCAGTCATAACTGTATTGTCCATCTGCATGGGTGTCACAAAGTTCGCCACTTCTGTCTTAAGAAGCATGAAGTTGGCTTTGGAGATTTTTTTTACCATGGTTTCCTTAATAGGGGGGGGGGTATGGATATCTAAGGTGATTAGCTTATGGTCGGATCTGACCAACAAGGAGTTGACTTCAGGTGTGGAACACTGGTCAATCATGTTGGTAATGACTAGGTCTAGGATATTGTTGCCCCTGGTGGGGGTGTGGATAATTTGATCCAGGGCATTGGAATTTATGAATTCCAGAAAGCGTTGAGAGAAGAAGTTGGTACATGAGTAGTTTTCCCAGTTAATGGTGGGGTAGTCGAAATCGCCCATTATTAGGGTGTTTGGTTGAACTCAGTATATAAAGAAAAGAGGAGTGGGAATCCTGGGGCATGGTGGGAGATCTGTAGCAAGCTACAATTTGGATTGCAGTTTTGCCCAGGGTTAGTTGCACTTGGATGACCTCGATGCATTATGCTGAGCAACTAGCCTGGAGGTGTGGATATCCTTAATGAATATGGACACACCTCCACCTTTGGTGTTCTGCTCCAGGTTCCCGTGACTTTGCTCATCAAAATGCATTACAAATCATATTCCTTTGACTTCACTGATCTGGCACTCATATTTTTGCAGTCCACTGGTTAGAAGAAAATGTGTTAAACCTAACAAGTCATCTAACACTGAGTTCCTGTACTGTCTTTTCTTTGCATCTCGAAAAAACGTAGTTTAACAGAGACCCTCAGAAGTACACAGGTATAAGTGATGAAAGAGAATTCAGGAAGGATCCCAATGCGAGTCACCTGATCATTTCCCACTGGATAACTCAGATAAGAAACCAAGGAATTCAACAGCTAGAAAACTTGTGATCCCCATACAGAGAGGTTTATTGTTCTCATCAATGAACTAAAAACAAATGAAGGGGACCATGGTAACACACCAAAACACAAAATTTTAATGACACATTTAACGCTTTCATCCCGGTATAGTGGACTTCATCAGAATACTATTACAGGCCAAAAAGCAAATATTAATACAAAAAAAAAATCACACGTTCAAATCCATCCCTCCAATCACAGTCCATATTAAGAACTGCACCTTAATCACCTACCAAGGTATAATTTAACCCTTTCCTATAAATAACATACATTTGACCACTGTGACCTTGGTCCGGGGGGGGGGGGGGGGGCTAATGATGATGTTTTAGAATATTTAGAGTTTCATTGGATTTTGCAAACTAATGCCACAGAACCCCCTGGTTTGAATGAATATGTTTCCCTGAGTAGTATTTTGAAATTAAAAGCTAACTTCTCCTTGTAAAAAATGTTTTTATGGGGGTTTGCGAGGATGTAATGAATGGAGATAGGTTTATTAATTAATGAAATCAACAAGTTTTTACTTGTTAGGTTGTATTCGTTTTATAAGATTTTTTTATACATTCATGTTTTCATTGTTTTGATTTTAGCAATTTAGCAACCTACATTATTTTTAGTAGAGTTTTTTAATAGTTATAAAAATAAGTGGTTTTGGTGCATTACAGTGGACTCTTCATTTGTTTTTAGTTGTTTAGGTTTGCTTTTTGTTTTTTCCTGTTCTTGTCATGAAGAATAAGAAGGACTGACCAGTATCCTATCGGCTGACATGGACTACACTCCCAGTGAACAATTGTCCAGATGAAGATAGATCAGTGGACTTTTAAGAATCAGCTATCAACTATATATATTATACATAATAAAATTAAAAACTGATGGAATTTCTCAAATCTGTTACTGATTAAGGTGATTCATATTTTGTTCTGATTTCAAATAAATGTATCCCTTGAGCATGCTCCCCCTGAAGAGAAATGCAGTAGGTCATTTCTGTGTCCATATAAAGCAGCATTTCTACAGAGTTGTTTAGTTAGAATATATGATCAACTTTCTTGTGTTTTTTCTTTTTGTTCTCCTGATTAGTTACACAGTTATTTAAGGTACCCGGCTGTGCCGAGTATAAACAATTTATGTACTACTCTGGCTTTTAATTAATGCACATACCAGTAATACACATCCCTGCACTTAGCAGTAGACTATCTTCACCCTCCAGTAACTATAGATAAATACCAAAAAAAATGACATTTTCTCAACCACAACAGATATAAGCAAACTCAACCCGCTTGGTGACTTCAACTTAATTATGCTTACCACAATCCATAATGCTGACACTGGCCTCCTAACTGATGTTAAACTTAAACAGCTTGTATGACAACCTGCCATCCCAAACATTAGTACCAACAACCACTCACTAATGAATCTAGTAATCACAGCCAACCCCTTACTAAGCTCCAAAATCAACATCCACCCCCCACCCACACACTCAGTGACCACTGCCAAGACTACTGCCAATTAGCTGTCTAATACACTTTCCACACATCCTCCAAAATTAATCTTTCAGAACTAAATCACAATCTAATATAAAAAAAAACTGAAAGCAATCCTTACCATCCAAGCCTGGCCATCAGTATTAAACTCCATTGATGCAATTCAAGCCTAATGACTAGATTATACAAACCAGTAAAGAAAAAAAAAAAACAGTTGACTTACCACTGAACCAAATTCACTCTTAAAACTAAGAGGTAAAGCTTGGCATACCTGAAAACCCAGTCCTACCCAAAGCAACAGACTAAATTTTATCCAGCTCAGAAGCCAAGCAAACCGAGCAGTAAGACAACATAAATGTCAGCTCATGAATTTAAAACAAAGCTCAGAAATCAAAACTTCTTCAGAGTTCTGGAAAGAAATCATTCAGTTACTAAGTGAATCAACCTCATTAGTTTAACAAAATACCACACCTACGTTTCTACCATCTAGCTATCACATTGACAACACACCCCAGAAAATTGATCCAATAGTTAGAGACATGGGAATCTATGTAAACAACAAACTGTCCTCCGATCATTATACACCCATTATTGTAAGAAAGTGCTTTTTAATTGCACCCCTTATTACTTGGGCTATATTGTCCATGTCCAGTGATGTGATCATGCCACTGTATTCTGTACTCAGTAATATGAGCGTACTAATAGCGCACAAAATTCTGTACCACCCTGAGGATACCTCCTCACTTATAAATATTATTAAGCCATATAGCAACCTGAGATCCCTATGGTCAGACAACAAACTACTGGTCCTAACCCACAAAGCTAATAACTCTGCTGGTGAATCCCTGTTTGGGAATTTTGATGGCAAAACCTGGAATTCATTTCCAAACTATATAACTCTACAATCCTCCAAAAGTCTCTTCAAAAAAAACCTCAAACAGTATCTCAAAGTGAACTGGCTTTGCCCATGTACCAACCCTGATTAAGTTATAAACTGAAAGCATAATCTGTAAATATAATAACATGCAACTACATCACCAAGCTCTATATCCAATCTGACATCTCTTGCTTTTAATTGTGTCTGTCCATGAAAACTGTGAGTCTCTAATAGAGAACACTACTAAGCCATTGTACATAATCAATTTGTTTTATATTTTCTAATGTTATCCAACTTCTACTGTAATCTATGTAAGTTTGTCTGTCTGGTGCTTTCCTCCCCGGGCAGCCGCTGAAAATGGACATGTATCCAGTCGGACTATCCCATTAAACAAATGTAAAATAAAATAAAATAAATAATAAAATAATAAAATAATCAGGCCAATCACTGACTATAATGCCCCCCTCAGTATGTACTTTTCCAAACATTTGACACAGCTCAAATGCCCACGATTTTTTATTTCTAAGAAAAATCCAAGGCCTAAATCATAAAAACTTTTCAAACCATCTCAAAGTGTTATCCCTGTTTTGGTGTTGTAGAGGCTACTGAGGAGCGGTCTCTGCCTCATGTACAGTGCCTCAACAGACCCTATCCTGTCAGACCTACTACACACTCACAAGTCAATTGGGAACATAAACTCAAGATATCAACATCTCCTTTCTTACATAAATAGAATATGTTGAAGGGATAGATATGTATCACTTGGAATACCACTTCTTTGTAATCGTCTTCCTTTCCACAAAAAGCAGAAGTAATCTGGACAAACAGATGGCTAACCACAAATTCACTCCTGGTTCAGCACCCTTGTCCTTCATAGATAGGGGCAACATGTCAATGAGCAAAACATGTACATGTTATCCCTATCTGTGATTGACAAGGGTGCTAAACCAGGGATGAATTTGTGGGTACCTGTCCGTGTATCTTGATTATGTTTTCTTTATGTGGATAGAAGGATGTTTCCAAAGAAAAATATAAGGGCTAAACCCTTCATGGGAAGGTATAATTGTTAATATCTGCTATGACTTCGTGGATAGAACAGATGCTAGTTATCTACTGAATGTACTATGTTCTTCATCTGCAACTATGTTTGTAATATTTTAATTGCTAGGATTCTTCATCTGTAACTATGTCTGTAATATTTTACTTTGTGGAGCTTTTCTCCCCGGGTTTCTGCTGAAAATGGACCTGCGTCCAGTCGGACATTCCCGGTCAACAAATGTAAATAAATAAAATAAATAATTCTAAAGATCCTCACTAATCAATAGCCTATTAAGTGCTTCTAAACCTGTGAATCTGGCTTTCCTTACTGAATTTTGCATTCTCCAATCAGTATCTATCAGTACCATATCCCAGATCTATTCTCCTGAACCCCCTACCAGCTTTCCACTATTCTACATCAAATGCAACAATAATGAACCACAACTTGAACAAATACATATAGTGAGTCCCCTAGGATAAGAATGAATATGTCCATAATTCGTATATTACTGTAGAAATTATATATGTACACCCTTCTAACATATATACCACCTATGCCTGGCACAAAACATAGATCCCTCAATCTAAAAAGCTGTTTTAGTTATCCCATTTCCAAAACAAACCATCCCCTCCAAACCATGATATTGCTGCCCAGTGTTCATTCTCCCCACTCTATTAAATATCCTAGAGAAAAACATCTGCAAACAGCTAACAGAATATACCAGCAAATGCAACTTTCTTTCACAGAAACCGCATGGCTTTTGCTCAGAACCTAGCCCAGTAACAGCACTATGGATTCTCACAAGTGAAATCCTTCTAAGCATGAACAAAGACCAGCTGACAGGCATGATTTTTATTGACCTCTCCAAGGTATTTGATTTAGTTGCTCTCAAAATTCTCTTAAGCCACCTGCTTGAAATAGGAATTAGTCAGGACACCATTTTATGGTTACAGAAATATCTGTCTACCCAACAATTTGCTGTCAAAGCTCTGTCCTCATTCTGTCCTACAGCTAATCTTCGAAAAGGTGTCACACAAGGCTGTATCCCTGCCCTCCCTTGCCTTCCTCAGCTACCTTATGCAAATTATATGGCTCTCAATGGTATCCCAAAAATAACATCAAGCTGGTTTCCTTTCCATTATACAATGGGCTAAAAACAAAAGCCTACTACTTAATTCAGCCAAAGCAACAAACATGCTTTTTGGTACCAAAGAGAAGCTCTTCAAAACTCATTATCAGCTATAAATATTTGACCATGGCAATACTACCTTAGAAAACACCAGCACTTTCAAATGCTTTCTGTGGATAGACCAGTCTCTCAGCTTCACCCCTCCTTGTTAAAACAAGTCAAAAGGGCTTAGCATATAACTCTTCTGAAAGAAACATTATGTATTCGATAAATACATATCTAATTTGGAGTTTATTGTCTAGTTTGTAACATGGGAGAAGAGGTAGTCAGTGAATGGCTTAAACCATTTTGGCCCAATTACAGTACAAATGTAGATCTATTGCTACTTTTCTCTTTCATTTTCAACAAGCCAAAAATACTGTCTACAAGACACACTGTAATTACATGTGAAGTTGACTTCAGTAGATTCCATCCTGGAAAGATTCAAGCCAGAAGCAAAAGACACATAAAATCTCAAAAAGCTCTCAGACAGTATATATTATGTCTAGCATCGATAGACAAAAGATGTGGGGGTATTAAAATTTAGGACTCAAGATATACTTGCATTTCTGCCACAATGGATGACATGGCATATCGATTACTGCTTGAGTTCACATAGTCTGGTTCCATTTGTAAACTGCAACCATACATTGCTTTGTTCATTATGGGAGTACGAGACCATCACTTAATTAGTTAGCATAAAAGTAAATATCAAGCCTACCAAAGTATAGTTTGCTAGGCCATTGATTTGTAAAGATGTTGTAGTTAAACCCTCTTCAATACAGCATGTCAGTAACTTAAGTGGGCATGTGCTGAATAGCACTAAATTAGAAAGTGTGAAGTTAGAAATTCAATAATGCTACTGTGACGACCGTGCCCTGGTCCAGCAATCAAGGAGCCTCAATCCTCACCACTAACACCAGGGAGGTCATCTCCTAGAAGAGGAAAGGATGACTAATACACACAGTAAAGTACAATTTCCCTTAAGTGCACACAGAGATCACAGTCAGCCTGGGGCTGGTTGCTCCCTTGCTCATCAGGTCTCCAATAAGATAGTGTCCAATTATTACTGTGCAACATTAATATCCAATGGTAGTATGACTAACAATCAAGGCTTACTTTAGAGTAGTCTATTACAATAACCTCTATAAATATGCAATGTACTCTAGAGCTTATCTCTACACAAATCAGCCACAAGTATAAGGTTTTAAAAATATTTAATAATAAATAATTAAAACACAAGACAAAACTACTACACCACAGAGATATCTAAGAGTTCACAGATCACACAGAAACTTAAAATAATACAGTAGGACAGGTATGATTTCAAAGAAAAATACCCAATTATCTTTATTAGCTTTAACTATTCCTCCAAGAAATCACAGTGCTAAAACTTACATGTGAGCATAAGGCAGAGTGCTGATAAGTTAGATGTCCAAAGTCAAAATGCTTCTGGGTCTCTTGTGAGAAATAGTATTTAAACATTACTAACAAACATGTCTCCAAGGCCCTCCCAAAATTACATAATTTTTGACACTTAAGTTTTCCCAGTATTCATATTGCATCATCTTAACACCTGGTCTGACTTCTCAGGCCACAAACTGCATTATTTAGTAATCTAACACCTTCTCAGAAACTTACAACAATACAAGGCATTTCACATATACATTCTAGCAGAAACCAGAGCAATAAAACACATTCCACATCTAAATTCTGGTCATAAACTTTAGCCTTAAAACAATGGACATGAAACCTTCATCCAGCCGTACTAGAACCGACTTGTAAAACATTAATAAAATCTTTTCAACTTAAAAGTACACATTTGAAATACTTGGTTGGTTTTCCTTACAGCAGATGGCAATGTTGCAACAATCTTAAAGTTCACATTTTACAGTGTTTTCTTAACACAAGCCTGTATTTTACATTTATTTATACAGTTGATAGAATTATGTATCAAATTCTATTTGACTAGGCAGGCAGACTTCACCCATCTCTCCCCAGTCGTCACAGCTACAAGGCTTCCAGAGTTGTTGTAAATAAATACAATATCAGAACTACACCATCCATGGTCTGGGGATTAGAATAAACTTTAATAATTAAACACAATAAATAAATCACAATAGGTTAAGCACTTTCATCTGAAAATGTAACAGACTTCATCAGAGCAAAGTTGGTTAATGCATCATACCCTTTTATAAAGTAAGTTAACAAGGTAGCCAATCAAAACTGAGCAGTTTGAATTAAAAGACATTTGATAAATCAAATTTAATTAACTTCCCTAAAAGCAACCTGAAACCATTAAAAATGTAAAATAAAATGTCAAAATGGATCTAAAAGATGACATAAGTAATTATATTGTGCAAATATTTCACCATTAAAGTTTAGCTGCACTAATTTTCAGGTCTATATTATATTATCGCACGCTTACAAAAGCGAACGATAATTAATCGACCCCATGTAAGTGAAAGCTTATAATGTCAAAACCTCAGAACAGCAATTTTTTTTCCAAGGGAAAAAAATCGCTGTTCCAAAATAAAAAAAAAAAAAAAAAACAACAACAACAAAAAACTTTAAAACATTACATGACACCCCCCTACTTAAATATACCAATTCCAAGATCGCACTATAGTGCCGAAAATGACAAAGTAACGAAAGTGGCCAAGCAAATTCTTTCCAAGGGAAAGAATTTGCTGAAAAACCGCTTCGCTATTTTGCCTTTTCATTCTTTTAGGTTCGATCAAGATGCATTCGACAAACTGTGTCTGCGATCACACAATAGGAACCCTAATTTTCAGTGCACTGGAAACTGAAATATTGCCATTTAATCCAGTGGGTTAGCCCACATCAAGTTTGAATTGCCACAACAAACAACTCCTTATACTCAACCCTAGGCAAGAACCCCCCCCCCAGGACTAATGGGTACCTGTTTGAATAAAAAAACAAAATGAAACTAACATCCAGCACAGGTTAAGCAGTGTCTGTACAATGCATTAGTTTCCTTAAAATGAGACAAGTCATACATATGTTCATAAATGTGCTTTCTTAAAATTCTTTCCATTTTTCCCAATATAAACACCTATGCAGGCTAAACATAAAAAAACAAATGACCCCCCCAATATTACAATTAAAATGTCCAGTGAAACTAATAGTTAAGTTACTAGCCTTTAAGAAAATGTCAGTAGTATTAACCATAAACTCACACTTACAAAAAACACATGTAAAAGATCCTAACCTCTTGTTACTCATAGTGGGGTTAAATCCATGAAGTGGTTCTCCAAAATCTCTTTCAACTACTACTATTATTATTTGCCATTTTTTAACTTATTTATGAAGGGTTTTCAATTTGTTCCATGCAAGCCTTTGAATATTACAGACACACAGGTCATACCTACAACTGATTTTAAGGAAGCTTAACCTAAGTTATTTAATTCATAAGACTGAAGCAAATGGTTCTAATGATTGTTTAAGAAAGAAAAGTGTCATCAACCCCCCACTCCACACATCTTTCCAGATATTTGAAGAGCTGGTACAGGCAGATCTCTGGAATTTGAAGGGAGATCCTAAGAGGAAGGTGCACAGTTTACGTCCTGATGAAAAATCCTTATTACAGTTTTTTTCTCATAATCCTGAGTATAGGATTATGAAGCCTGACAAGGAGGGGAGAGTGGTAATTATGGACGCTGTGGATTATAAGGCCCATATGTTTAGAATTTTGGGGAGAAAGATAAATACACTATTGTATTTAAAAATGAAATAAACACTGTCTATTCTAAGACTGATTTATTCATAAATGATCACTTATTCCAGGTTATGATTGATAAGGATTTGTTAGATTTTTTATGTGTAGGGATGTCACGTATTCTTGCCATATTCGGCATACCAACGATTCATAAGAGCATTGATGATGTCTATATCAGAGCATTGAATGCTAAAAATAGTGAATGCTCTTTTATCAAACTTAAAAACAGGAAACCTTAAAATGTCAAAGGAACAGATCAGTGAATTTTTTCCCAGGGAAAAAATTTGCTGATCCAAAAAAAATGTACAGGGAAAAAAAAAAGGGGGGCTTCACCGCCCACAACCCCAACCTTAAATATACCAACGCGAGATCACACCACAATGGAGAAAACAGCAAAGTCTGGGGAACAGCCCATCAATTTTTTTCCCTGGGAAAAATTTGATGTTACATGCCTTCAACATTTTCAGGTTTCATGTTTTAAAGTTCAATAAAAGAGTGTCCGCTAATTTAAGCGTTTAAGCGTTCGGTCTTCTGATAGGAACCCCATTGATGACCCCCCCCCACCCAGTTAGACCGATTGTGACAGCATCCAGCTCTAGAACACACCCACTGGCAATTTTTATAGATCATAAGCTAAAATCTTTTGTTACAAATATTAAGCACATTACCAAGGATTCTTGGGATTTTCTTAGGAATATTAAAACTGATTTTTTTTCATACTGACGTTATTTTTGTTACCATAGACATTGTTGAGTTGTTTTCATGCCTCCCCTATTCTTTAGGGCTTGATTGGTTTGAAGAAGTGTTGTTTAAATGTAAAACCTTGACTAATGATGATGTAAATTTATTAGTGGAGTTCATGGAAATAATTGTATGTACTTCAACAGTGACTACTATAAGCAAATTAAGGGGGTTGCTATGGAGGCCTGTTGTGCCCCCATTTTTTGCAAACCTTGTGCTTTAATATTGGGAAAAGAAATGTATTTTTGAATCCCCATTTGCCACTTTATGGCACTATTACACAGGTTGTTGGATGATATTTATATTATATGGAGGGGATCTTTGGAAAGTCTGCATGGGTTTTTTGATTATATTAAGAACACAACCACTTTTTTAAAATGTACTCACTCATACTCCACTGAAAGTATTAACTATCTGGATATTACCCTGTATAAGGATGGTATTAATGGTAGTTTTCATTCTTAGGCATTGCACGAGGAGACCTTTTCTAATTGATACCTACATTTTTTGAGTGAACATCCCTTTTATCAAAAGAAGGATATTATCAAAGGCCAGATGATCAGGGCAGCCAGAATGACTCTGAATATGGAGTGAGGGAGAATTTTAGATTGTGGTCCTCAAAAATGACTTTCCTTTCAAATAAAGCATTCATGTACACTTTAAACTCCCAGTCCAAATATATCAAAACTATTGTAAAGAAATATTGTGGGGGGTGTTAAACCATATTCCAGAATTAAGAAATACTATTCCTGAAGCCCCTAGTTTTATATGTAAAAGGGGAAGGGATTTGAAGGAGATTTTGGAGAACCACTTCATGGATTTGAGCCCCACTATGAGTAACAAGAGGTTATGATCTTTTAAATGTGTTTTTTTGCAACCAGTGCAAGTTTATGGTTAATAATGATGAACTTATCTTAAAAGCTAGGAACTTAACTATTAGGGCTACTGGACATTTTAATTGTAATAGGAGAGGGTTGTATATTTGGTGTTATGTTTATCCTGCACAAGTTTTTACACTGGGGAAATGGAAATAGTTTTAAGAAAGCATATTTATGAACATATGTTTGACTTGACTCATTTTAAGGAAGTGAATGCATTGTACAGACATTCCTTAGTCTGCGCTGGATGTCAGTTTAATTTTTTTGCATTAAAACTGGTACCTGTTAGTCCCAGAGGGGAACCTTGTGAAACTAGTGTTGAGTATAAGGAGGTGTTGTGGCAACTCAAACTTGATGCGGGCCAACCCACTGGATTAAATGACAATATTTCAATTTCCAGTGTAATGAAAATTAGAGCAGCTAAACTTTAATGGTGAGATATTTGCATGATATAATTACATTTGCCATCTTTTAGATACATTTTGACATTTTATTTTGCATTTTAAATGGTTTCAGATTGCTTTTAGAGAATTTAATTAAATTCTATTTATTAAATGTCTTTTATTAATTCAAACTGCTCGGGTCTGATTGGCTACCTTGTTAACTTACTTTATAAAAGGGTATGGTGCATTAACCAACTTTGTTCTGATAAAGTTTGTTACATTTTCAGATGGAAGCACTTAACCTATTGCATTTTATTTATTGTGTTTAATTATTAAAGTTTATTTTAATCCCAGGACTGTGGTTTGTATGGTTCTGCTATTGTATTTGGTTCCTGGTTTTGGCTTGTAGAAGTATTGTGTTGTTGCATATAAACAGATGTATCAGTTAATTAGAGACTTAGAATTACAAGAGTATAAGGTCTATGGTCAGCATGTTTTGACATGTTAAGAATTCCATCAGGAGAAAGGGGTGCAACAGCCTTACAGATGAGCTAGCCTTGTAACAAAAAACTAGCAATGATATTTATTTAAAGACAGCAACAACCAGGTGTGAGCTACTAAGCAGAGCCTGGAAAAATTCATAATTAATCTATCAAACTACAGAAATGAAGAAAGCCATTGAGGTGATCAAGAATGAAAGCAGTAGGATAGCATGTCCCTGCACTGGCAGCCAAAATACTAAAACCCCTACAAGACTGCTCATAGACTGAGAATGCATTAAAATCTAGGCCATCAGGCAAGCATCCTGTTCCAGTCAGCAATACCACTGAAGTATACAAACTTTTGATAGCCCATCTTAAAAAATTTCTAGCCTAGCTCTTTAATGAAGCTTCCATGACACATTCTTTCCTAGACACTTAAATCCAAGCAATAATTATTGTCTTTTCTAAACTTGGAAGAAAACCCCACAAAGTCAACAGTTATATAACTTTATATTGAGTCAATGTAGGGACTGTGTCAATAGCAAAGACTTAAATGAAAAGACTTCAAAAATTGATTTTGACTCTAGTTGTACAATATCAGGTAAACTTCATTGTAGAAGTTCAAACTCACAATTCACCCATAGTTGGTGTATTTAATGATTATGAGAAGATCTTTGGCTTTATGTCCTGGAAATATCTTTAGACAATTGTAACTAAATTTGACATCTTATTTCCATGCAACAAGCTCTGTATAGGCTGCTGATAGCTAGGAGTCTCACTAATTGTACTATTTTAGAATTCTTCTTTTTGGGCAAAGGCATCAGACACGGATGCTGTAATCTCCATTTTTAATTTTACTAGTGACAGAATCTATGGAGAGAACTTTGCATAAAAGCAATAAACCACAAAGATGGAACTTGCTTAGAGCAAGTACTCTCCCATTCATGTTTGCAGATGTTTATATATTGCTTTCTCTTGATCCTGTGACACAACTGTCAGCCATGGTCAATGAAATGCAATACTTCAATGCAGTATGAAACCTTTTAATCAGTCTGTCAAAAACTACTATCTTTCCAATTAAAGTTACTACCCTCAAAGATTCTAACCCCACACCTTACTTACACGGTACCTAGATAGATATTTGCAGTTATCTCTTACAAAAATGGTTATAATTAACATAACAAATCCATTATGTGAAAACTGTATATCTTGATCCATAATTGGAAAAATCCATCTCTATTTGTTTTACATTTCAGCTGCAGGGTCAGGGATGCTGTTTTCACCCGTGTTGTTTTTATGTCTCAAGAAATATACCATTCTTACCCTTTTGTTTCTGGATGAGAAAATAAAAAAAATCAATTTGCCCAAAAGCAAATGTTGAATTAGATTTTGTCACCTATCTGCAGAATGGAGTATAAAAGAATGGGTAGTGTGCATTCAAGACTTTACCCTTCATAACCTCCTCACCTCCACTATGAGCCTGGCTGGAAACTTACATACCAAGCATTTCATCTCCATATGTACTTCATTAGTTCACAAATACTTTGACCTGCTCATCTAAATCTTGATATGGTCATGGATTTGATCTTGAAGTCTTTGTCTGGGAATATCAGTCTGTACTGGGTCTTCATATCTCTGGAAATATAGGCAACAAAAATGTTACCATACCATCTGGGAATAGAGAGGTATAGTGAAATTGCTGGACATCCTACTGTGTTTAGTTGTGAACCGTCAATACGTGTTCCTCTTCACACCTGCAGGCTCATTCTAACTCACTAAAATCATCCTTTTGACAATTGTTTTAGATAAGGTACACTTTGTTAACCTCATTACTGCACACTTTGACTCACTCTTTAGCTTCCAGAATGTACTGGTGGATTGGTAGCTGTTAATCCTTACTCTAAGAGAAAGTTGCAAATGAGATAAAAGGCATCAAGACATCTTCTTAATACCTTATGCTAATAGAAATTCCAGAACATTTCTTAAACACACAGCAGAGAAAGACTTACAATGATATTAAATTTTAGATGTAATTCTTTACATGAGTTTCAGGCTATTGGTTTTAGGATACATACCATTAAACTGTGACGCTCTTTTTCTGTTAAATGGATACCTTCTCCCTCATGTTTAGTCATAGCCTTTCCCATTCTTTCTTTTTTCATGTAACTGTTCAAATATCTCTGTGTGTTGCTTTCATATATGTCTATGGTTTTCAGCATTGCAGCCAGATATCACATCTTAGTTTTTACTCTGCCTCCATGCATTGTTCTGATACTTGAATCTACACTATGTTCTGACAGATAATGTGATCAGACTTGCTGTTATCCTACACAAAATGGTTACTGTTGCCATGAAAGATTTATTTCAAACTTATTCATCCATTCTGTTTAAAAAAAAAGTATCATGTCATGCTATAACCATTGTAAAATAAGTGATACATATATTTTTGTGCTCTGAATGCAAATCACTGCCAGTCTAAAATTTTTCATGAAAATATAAAGTATATGAAGCAAAACAGAACTAATCAAGTATGATTAACTTGCTGCTATTTAGAAAGTATTGCTTTTGAAAAGCAAGACCACAGATATGTTTGCAAAAAAAAAATAAGGCCAGGTGATACAGTGTTGCCTAATGCCTTATGGAGCTACACTTCCTGAGTGGAGTCAGATAAGTTACTGATACAAAATACTGGTGGGGTACAATAACATATTTTACTGATATAAAATACTGGTGGGGTACAATAATATATTTACTATATGGAATATATGTACGATTATGTAAGGTGGCTTGTATATTATATATATTAGTTCTGTTAAGTAATTTATTTCACCTTGCACAGTCACATTTTCAATATCTGTGAGCTAAAATCACCAAGTTAATGGCGATTATAGTGCAGAACAACATGATTAGCATTAATTATCCGCTTGTTATTTTCAATTATTTTAAAGATACCTTTTCAAATTCCGACTTTTGAATTACAAGAATTATCTGCTGTGCCATCTATGAGAATATTTATTTATCAGTATTTTTTGTCCTCAGGACTAAGAATATTCTGACTTGTAGACATAGTTGACCTATAAACATTTTTTCCAATCAATAAATATACTTTGATGTATTGACTTCTGCTAGATGTAGAAACTGGAGAGGGGAGAGCTGCCACCCACATAAAGAGTGCAGTGGGACAAAAAATACAGTTAATTGATCAGAATTTTTTTTAAGATAATGTCTATAGGTGATTATATTTGATTTAGTAATTAGTTAAATTTTGTTTTTATTTTCAGCCAGCATTATGCATACGCACATAAATACACATACACATGCATGCATGCAAACATGCATACATATATGTATAAAATTAAAAATAAAAAAACATTGTGATCAACATAATGCAGTACAATAAAGATCTAAACCAGGATTTAATAAAATCCATGTAGACTCCATGTAGAGCCTACATGGAATGTACCCATGTACATGTCCACAGTTCCCTCTTGGCAATGCACCATGCATATTAATCAAAGCTGAGGGAGAACATAGTTACAGGGATATTGAATCCATGTAGGCAGAAGTTTAGAGGCTAGTCAGATGTTATGCACATGATGAGGCTCCCTGCAATGTTCCATGCTACTGTTTAAATGTACTGTGTATTAATAGTTTGTGTTTTACATTTATAAATTGTGTTTATTTTGTATTTTTTATTTATTTATTTTTCTAATGCCTGTTTGCTCAGTGTGGTGTGGAGCTGAGCAATGCCAAGCCATGCTTATACATAGACAGCTGAACAGCTGACACCTGCCAGACATCTAAAAATAGAAACCAGATGTAATTAATTATTTATTTCTGCATATGTGTATGCTCGTTTAAGCCCATTTGCATGGCACACCACAATTGCTTAGTAGTGTATGTGTAGGCATACTCCCTTATATACTATCCAAGTAGGTAAATGGGTAGAGTGACAGTTTACAGTACCATAGATCTCAGGTTCAAATCTCTAGCACACATGTTATTTGTTGAATGCAACATAAAATGTCTTTTAAATTAAAATCAATATTTTTACATTCGAGAGAGCTGCAGGATGCTAAGCACTACTTAAACATGGTTAACAGCTAATATTGTTTGCGATTTGCTAAGCTTTGCCAAAACCAGAGTTCTGCAAGTTTTTGCACTCCTCAGCTTTTCTTAGCTGGTTTGTGTGTTGTTAAGCACTATGGCACTTTCTTGAATGTTGCTGAATGATGTGTAAGTAGGGGGAAAGCAGCCTGTATTGAGGCTAATAGACAGGAATTCTGAATCATTTGTTGGAGTCTACTTTTCTGCTGATATGCCAGGTGTTGTTGGAGAGGGTGCATGCTTTTGGGTGCAGAGATAGGGTGTGCAGGAGTCCAAGGTGTTTTTTTTGGGGGGGGGGTGGGCTCCTCATACAGAATTATGAACCTAGGCTGCTGCAGAGAGGTTACCAGGACTCAAAGTGTAAGGCTGTGGCCTGTGATTGGTTGGCCAGGGATCTTACCATTGCTTCTGGTATCACCCATACTGGTGAGCAGTGTCATCACCTCTATGACAACCTGAAGTGGAGAAAGAGTGGAATGTTGGACACCTGGGTCCAACAGGCGAGGGCTGGGAATGTCCCACAAATATGCAATTATTTTTTCCACTGTTTTGCCCGAACGCAAGCTGAATGTGTGCAAAACTAGTATGCATAATGATGTGCTTCTCTTCCTACAGCTAACGCAAGCTGAATGTGTGAAAAACTAGTATGCATAATGATGTGCTTCTCTTCCAACAGCTGCAGCTGAGAGGACTTGCAATATTCAGTCCCATGCCGGGGGTCTGGCCAGATTGCACCATGAGTTTGGTAAGTACAGATACATTATGCTACCGTTAGTGCAATAAGCAATAAAGACTAAAAAAATGTACAGCAATAAAGAATAAACAATAAAACTGTAGTGCAATAACTGGGCAATTAGAAATGTAGTACAATAAGTGGGCAATTAGAACTGTAGTGCAATAAATGAACAATAACAACTGCATTGCAACAAAAAAGGGAAACATCAGCAATACCAATAAAGTGTTAAGCAGCATTGCAGTTTCCAAAATAAACCTGTCTTAATATTTACAGCATGGCTGTATTCATTGCATGTGTGTTCTACTGTCACTGGAGTCAAGTGTAAAACTGTAGTAGTGTTGCAATGCAAAAGGAATGTCCTGTAAAATGTTTTTTCTCAAGTAATAGTATGTTTTAAGGTTGTCTCCAGGCCAATGTAAGTCGCATAATGCTCACATTTTTTCCTCTCCAGAAAGAAAATGTATATGGCTGAAGTAGCCCACTTTATGAGCAGGCAGTGTGTGTAGATTTTACAGAGAATTACCAGCAATACCAATAAACTGTTAAGCAGCATTGTGGTTTCCTATATACATCTGTCTTAATATTTGCAATAAGGCTATAGTCATTGCATGCCTGTTCTATGTTGCTGCAGTCACTTGTTACATTATTTGCAAATGTCCCCTGCAGTCACAGCAATTGGGTTCTACACCCATACCTGCCAACTAAGGTGTGACACCTGTCTAGTTTTCTTAATGTACACAAACATGTCTCTCAACTGTCTTGATTTTTTTGTAATTTAATTACAACTGCCTAATCTGTCTGTTCCATGATTACCACATAAATGATTACCTGGAATGCTATATATTTTCAAATCCATTTATATAACACCTTGGTATTTATGTAAGTCCACATTATGTGAAACTGTTGTGTGTTGTTCTATACCTGCATTTGTCACTGATTGGCCCATACTGTCCCATGCTAGCAGCTTGAGAGGTATGTATGTGCTAGATCAGCTATAGAAGAATTGTAGTCAGTGTACTCACAACTGACACCCCATACCTGTAGAAGTTTGTAGTTGTACTCGTGTAGTAATATTACCTGTGAGGTAACTAATGGTATGTTTTTCCTCTCGCTCCTGACACCTTATATTCTTTAATTTATTATTGTTATTTATATTATGATTTAATATTAACATATTTTGTTACACTAACTGTTTTAATGGTCTTATGGTTTAATTCATACTGGTTTGCTGTTAACATACTTACTGTTATGTTACTTAATGTTCTATTACACATAATATACCTTAATATGTATTTGGATTAATAAATATCATGTTCCATTCTGTTAATTCTAACATTGATTTGGTTAATACTAACTTTAACTTATTGTTACAATTACTTTATTACAACGTGTCAAGGTCAGTTGATTCCTCGTGATCCAACTACCTTGACTCCTCTGGCCATGGCATCAGGTCCCAGCACATCTGGAACCCAGCCTGGTGGTGCCCTCTCTGCTGCCCCTGCACTACCCGTGGCATTGGGTAGTACCACCCCATGGGATGTGGCTGTGCCCCCTTGTGGGATCGGTGGTAGAGGGGGAGTTCTCACGCATGAGGAACTGCTGGGTTTGGTGTGCAGGATCATCTTCTGTGGGTTTGGATGATGCCTGCACTGGATGAAGAGCATGCTGACCACCCTGGTGGGGCAGGCTCATCCCAGTGCCCAGCCTCCACCACTGTCACCCTCGGGTCAATGATGGAGCAGTGTTGACAGTCCCATGGGTGGGAATGTGAGTCATGCTGCTACCTTATGCAGGTACATGGGACTGACATTCCAAAACACCCTCCCCATCCAAGGTGTTTACCCTCCTCTTGTGTCACACACCACCCCTGACTGCTGTCTTGTCTGTCTGCAAAAGCTTCCTCACCTACCCAACTTACTTTCTCCCCCACATACCTATGCCCTTCCCCAACATTCCACTCTCACCTTAAAATAATGGGTACCTGTCCCAAAAAAAGTTCATCCCATACATAGCTCTCCATTTCACATGTGTCCACTGGACATACATAGTTTGGTCCAAATGGCTTAACAATGCAATTATGTTGTCCTAACCCCTCTGTCTGGGGCTTATAGTCCAAAGTCATCTACAAATTCTGTCAAAGTGCACAGTTGTTGCTGTATAAGAAATGGATAGCTATGTTTCTTTCCTACACCCTTCCTGCACATACCTACCTGCCTTTCACTATTTTCCCCCTGCTTCCACCTCATTTCACCACTTTCCTATCTTCCCATTTTTCTTTTATATTTTTTTTTAGCATGACGCAGCATGGCATGTCAAGTTGCATGGCTTCACTAAACTCAGCTAAATGGAGTTATATTGATATATGTGTTTTAAATAATAAACATGTACAAAATACACACCTGTCCCCTACTTCAAAACCATGACCATCACAGCTGTAGGATCCTGCATTAACCTGCCATACCACAAAGCTGTTAATTAAAGTGGGTGTTTTAAGGAAAACATAGAAATTGCAGGTTACACTCATTAAGCATGTTTCAGCAGATCTGCGCATTGCTCTGCATCACACAAACTTGTTTGAAGAGTAATGCAAAAATTGGGATTGCACCTTGTAATTTAGTGCAAGAGTACATTACTAGAATGCCAAATACACAAGAATGGATGTAAGTGAGGTCTCTAATAGTAGGTAAAGTTCCCCTTTTATCAGCAACATTTACAAGTAGACCTGCTAACAAATAACTGGCAAAATACATGTACAACAGGGATCTTTAGTGCAGAAATACATCCATATAAAGCCATTCACAAAATTATGGCTTTAAAAATATGTCACAGCCTGTATTTGTGTACTTATATCATGCAAATACACTTGCTGTAACAGTTATGAATCCCCTGATTAATCACTGAGTCATGCACTCTTTATCCACACAATGCAGTACAAATTAAATGTCTGCTTGTCACTGATGGAAGTCACAGGCCGACAGATGGGAACATACTTCACATATCCCTATTGCAAAACCATAAGTTCATGAAGTGCTATGTCATCCATTAATATGCATTCACAGAGGATTTTAACTCATGTAATGCAAATGAGGCCCAGTACTATCAGAGTGCATTACACAATCCTTTCAAACTCACAGTGCAGATTAGCACAGCTGTACAACTAACCTACACATATGAAGCCCCTGTTTGTAACAAGGACTGCCAGCATACATGTTCCAAATGAGTACCAGAGTGTAACACATGGCCCCACAGTTGCCCAAATGGTGGACATAATATTATATTTATCCCTTGTGTTGAATAAGGACACAACAAACATGTAGGTTAGTACTCTGTTAATGATACCATTGTCTAACATACTTACCTTAAACACATACCTTAATTGGAGTGGAATGGCTACCCTCCCTCTGGATCTGCCTCTACTACAAGGCTTACACAGCATGTTGTTCTCCAAAGTGTTCATACTCTCTGCCTAGGCCTATTACCTGCAGCAGCATCTGCAGCCTGTACCACACACATCTCTATGTATCAGTAGCTTCTACAGACCTACCCTCTGCAATGACATAGTCTCCTCACTCCAGTAATGCCCAGTGCAACATATCAGAAAGGGTTTGTGATCTACATGGATGCCTTATATCTTGTACAGTGGTTGCATGTCATTGGCTGATGATACTGCGAATCAGCTGTGTTGCCTGCAATTAGCATTTCAGAACCACAGATTGGTTAAGAGACAATCACCTGCTAATCAGAAGCATGTTAAAAGGCAACCATGCTGGCTATGAGAAACCATTCTGTATGAGACTTTCTATACACAGAACATGCATTTGCAAAAACCTAAATATTACCACATATAAGCGGAGGGGATTTGCACTCCAGCAGGTATGTGAGCTTTTTTGTTTACAACAGGATGCAGATGTGTCAATATACTTACAGGGAATAGGGGTCACAGCATTAAGTCTTTCTTAGAACCATGATAATGACATGTCATTGATATCCAGATTTGTTACACCTACAGAGAATGTACAATACATCAGGGGTGGAATGCTTTTTGTCAATGTGGCACACGGGTCTCGTGGGACCGTCCCTTTATAGTGGTTGTAATAGTACACTGCTATTTGTTTGGCACTGTTGTTTTGACATATTATCTGGGGGGTTACTCCTAGGGAACATACTACAGTAGACTTCAGTGTTGGGTGTGTGATCATACAGCAGTATCTGTCATGGCACACATAGGAATATCTGCCTATTGCTAGTATTTTAGTTGTATCCACACACTTAGTATGTTTGCACACTGTGGAATATGAAATGTCTGAGCAAGCAGTGGATGCTGCCAGCCATTCTGTTCTTGATGTATTGCCACATAGTGTACTTCCACATACATGATCCTAACTTGTTTCAATTCTGCTGTCTTTCAGAACACATGTATCCTAGACCCTGTGCACCTTTCACAGATTTGCAGAATGAGATTATATTTGAAGGCATCCAGCAACACTATGAACTCCTACTGTCCAGGGGAAGGCAAAACAGAGAACAGTGGGCAGCATTGTAGGCTAATCTTGTCCATGACATGAGTGCTACAGGTAATCAGAGCAGGACATATCAGCAGGTTCGACACTGTGCAACGGACATGATCAATGTTGCATGCAGAAGAGCAGCAGATATAGCCAGGGATCATGGTGTTACCAGTGGAAGGCCTGGAGTGGAACAATCACTCTTCACCACTGAGGAATTCCTGGTGAACCTAGGCACAAATAACAGCTCCCAGGCATTCATCACATTGTACATTGTGGATGTGGGTGCCACAGTTGCCATGACAGAGGAGCATGCAGGGAAGCTTAGTTTTATCAACATTGCAATACTATATCAGTCAGTGTAAGAGAGTGTACATACTCTTAAATGGATGTCAGGTCTGTGTTCTTTGTGGGGGGGGAAGGGTATACCGCAGTTTGACTCTCCTGCTCAGATGTTGACTGATATAATAATTAACATAGTAGCTACTGTAAATGTGAGATATATGGACATATTACCTTGTGGAGTGCAACATGTGGTGGCACTGATCTTAACTCTCCCTTTACTTTACACAGGTATATCTGGTATTGAACAAGGCCATGGTCCTGCTCCTCATAAGCACAACACTGTTTTGTTAAAGATGTAGGTTTACAGCAATGCAATCCCTAAAGTGTCATCCTAGGTCTGCTGGAGTGTGGCACTGTTGGCATAATTTCCAGCTGCACAGATATTTTATGACTGTACATATGTTGCAGTCATATTTATGCTTTGCAGGTGTCACCAAAATGATAGATATGACCGTATTGTCAGGACATTACAGATTGCCATATGTGTCAGCTGTGCAGAGTCTTCACAAATGTCAACAGTGTATCTCATTGTTGCTGATGAGATTGCTGTATAAAGAGCTTTATTTACAAGTAACTATAGCTGTTTGTGGGGATAGTGATATCCTCTTGTCCAACTATATGAGGTTGGGGTTTCAACAGGTCTGTAATAGTGCCAACAGTGTATATAGCTGTACATTTATTGCAACATAGTACTACAGAGCATAATAGTGTAGGTATTAATGTACTGTTTTTTCCTTTCTTACCACAGGAGGCCAGGGAGGTAAGTCTCTGTCCCCTATACAACCTGATATCAGAGTCTCTTCAGACTCTGATGATGATGGTGGCCACAGTGAGGCACAGGTGGGGGTTTCAGGGGATGAATATGTCCCAGAGGTTGACATCACTCTTCTGCCCTCATTGTCACCGCACACAGTCAGTATGCCTACACATACTCAGTCCGCAGAGGCCACAGATATTGGAAAGTCAGAGGGTGGGGACATTGAACAGGAAAGTGTGGCAACTATGGTCCAGTGAGTGTAGACATTGGCCATAGCCAGAGAGGTGGTGTTGTTCCACATAGGCAGATTGATAGATGTATTTGTAGTAGGCTCGCTGTCCTTCTATCACCTGTTGCAGGTGTCACATCACAGTTCACTTGACATATATTTCAGGCTGTCATGGAGGCACAGGCATGTTCTAAAAGGAACTCCAGATGTATGATCAGGGTTATGGATGCAGCACAGTCTGACATCCTTGGCTGCGTCCACTGCATTGGTGACACTCTGGATTGGTTCACTGATGCAGTGGACAGAAGGTGGGCTGAGACAGTGTCTGTCTTGGAATGCACAGTATCTGTCTGTGCTGGAAAATGTGATTGGAGTAGACCGTCGGCCTCGTGGATATAGGTCAGGAACCCCCATCTGCTGGAGTCCATGTGGCCATGCACAATCATGCTCCTGTAGTGGCAATACATCCAGTGCTACAGAGGGGAGCGTGCTGTCCACACCAAGATATGGCAGGCCATGGGTTCATGGTCCTGGATGTTCCTATGGAGGACACAGTCCCAGTAGACAGCAGTTGCCGTCAGGTACTAGCACCACTTCTGACCTTGGGTGTGGACATGCCAGTGCAACTCCTAGCAGAGCCAGTTCTTATGTTTGGGCATAGAGATGGTAAACTGTCAACTCTACCATGCATGGTTCAAAGCTGTCCAACATACACACATGGAGGGCTAGCACTGAGCTTGACTGTGTCCACCTACACATTCACACACCATTGTCAAATGCAGGTCACCTACAGACATACACGGCACAATTCCATGGTCCACCTTGCCTGCTTTCCTTCTTGACTCACACACATGCTGTCAACCTTTTGGGTCATTCTAGGCCTCCTGCACCCCCACACAACACCCTGTGCAAGTGATGATACCTGTGCCACATCCTAGTCATTGTCATCATCAATGCAGGGAAATGAAGCTATGTGTCTGATGCACAGGGTGACTATATAAATTAACATGTACTTGTGTAACACATTGTTTAGCCCTACCACTTGTAGTGGTTACTGACAGATGCTGTATGCTGACATTCGTAATGCGTAAGCCCCATAAATTCATGTACCTTATGCTGCATGATGTTGTAATGGCTGTATACTTAACAATGAAAGGTGTGTCATGGAGCTGTTTCTGTTTCAGGATTCTGTTGAGCACACCTATGGACCCACAGCAGCAAGACAGCCATAGATGTCACAGCACAGGACAGACTATCTGCACAGAAGAAATATGCCCAAAACAAGGTACAGCACTATAGGTGCATGGCTCCTTAAGTCCCATATGTATGTAATAGGCTAACAAGGACAATGGCCTCATGCAGTGTACTCATTTTTCCCTAATCTGTGAAAAGGTCTGTGAAAAGGGACCTATCACATCTACAAGCTGTGGTGCTGAGTATGACCCATCTTCATATTTCCTGTGTCCAGTACAGACATTTGTCCTACAACAGTTATGATTGTCGTGTTCTGCATCCCATGGTGTAACCTGAATGTTATGCGTGTCACAGGAGATGTGTGCTTCACATGCATGGGGGGCCTGTTACATATAGAGTGTGCTGTCTGTGTGACATACCTATCTCTCCAACATGCAGTATTTATACCACTGTGACAGTGTAGGTGTGTAGGTCGAGTAAGACATGTGTTAGTCCTGTCATGGATGCACAGGAGGTACATAGTTGGATCTGACACTTCCCTGTATGGCAGCCATACACATCACCTACAAAGCATTTATGAGACAGACTGCAGATTGTTGGCCATGACACGGACTCCACAGGACATGTTATCTGCAATATGTATTGCAGTACCACGAACCTGTGTGGCTGCTACAGTTGTAGGATATGACTGTGTAGTGACTTAGCAAGGCTGCTATTGCACACAATGATAGGTGTGATGAGTGCCACCTTCAGTATGGCAATGACAGTCTGAGAGTTACAATACAGACCTGTCTGTTTATGATGTACAACACTGAATGCATCCCCACATCTCACCGACCACTGACAGTGAAAGGCTACATTTCTCCCTGTGTCCATACATCCATGATTAATGGCTCAACTGTGTGTGGTGTGAGGACACTACTATATTTCTCATAGGTGGATGACTTTCCAAAAGATAGTGTTGCACAGTCATTGGTATTTAGTATTTGTCAGTGGCTAAGACTGCAACTGAGTGTATGTCACAGGCCATCATGGTTAACTGTTAGTTCTGTGTGGAATTCAATGACAGCTCCTGATATGCAATCACCTGCTAATGTAGACAGTCAGAGGTCACTGACAGTGGCTGTTACTGTCAATGAGGAAATTTTATTTATTTATTTATTTACATTTGTTGACCGGGAGTGTCCAACTGGAAGTAGGTCCATTTACAGCGGAGGCTCGGGGAGAAAAGCTCCACAGTTAAAATAAACAGTAGTTACATTGGATTACATAGGGATTAACAATTTAACATAGCAATTAATTACAAACATATTTACAGATGAAGAACAACTAGAATCTTTATCTGCGAAGTACATAACAGACATTAACAAATGTTACAATAAGAAGTTCCTGCTGTATAATAAGTACTAGGCTTATGAGCATCTGAGCTTGCTATAATCAAGGTAGTTAGTGTGGTGGAAAGAAAGGTAATGGTTGGATGGGGTGGGTGATATTAGACTGGGGGTTGCAAGGGCATAGCCAACATGTTTTTAGGTGCGCTTTTAGTAAAGTTTTAAAGTGGGTGTATGATTGGAGAGAGGTAATTGTGGGTGGGAGGGAGTTCCACAATTTGGCTATGGCACAAGAGAATAGTGCTTCACCAGCAGAGTTATTGGCTTTCATGATCTGCAAGTGATTTTTGTTGCTGGATCTTAGTGGTCTGGTGGTGTGATAGGGTTAGAGTAGATTCTGGAGGGATGAGACATTTAGTGGATGGTTTACTAGTTTGTGAGTGAGTGATAGCTGATACCATTGAAGGAGGTGAGGGAGTTCAAGCCTGCCCAGTTCAACAAGTGAGAGACAGTGGTGACTACGGTAGGATGCCCCTGTGGCGAATTTGGTGATTTTGTTGTAGCAGGTCTCTAGCTTGTTTAGATCACATTGCCTTAGGTTGGTATATATTGGAAAGGCATAAAGTAGGGTGGAGATAAGGTGGGAATTTGCTATTGAAATCTTTGCTGCTTTGGTGAGAAGTTGCTTATTTCTGTATAATGCTCCTAGTTTTTTTGTGGACTTTTTTTATGGTCATGGATATGTGCGAATGTCAAATTTTTAGTTTATTGTCTATTTCCACTCCTAGTGTGTTCAGTTGGGTATATAGTGGTGTTGTCTTTTGCTGTGATGTTAAAGTGAGAGTTATTTTGAGTATGTTTGGTGAGTTGGAAAATGAGTAGTTTAGTTTTGTTTGGGTTGAGTATTAATTGGGCATCGGATAACCAAGTTTCAACAGAGGAAAAGGCTTCCTGTATGATTTTTTGCAGTTTGGGTAGGGACTGGGCTGAGCAGATGGTGGTTGAGTCATCTGCGTATTGTATGAGTGTGCCATGTTTGGTGGCAGAGGCTAGATTATTGGTGAAAACAGAGAAGAGTAGGGGTCCAGTGATGGATCCTTGGGGAACCCCTATGGAGACAGGTAGCTGGGGAGATATGTCATTCTGCCATACAACAGATTGTTGGTGGTCAGACAGGTAAATCTTTAACCAGTTGGTTACTGATTGAGAGAAGGATAGGTTATTGAGTACAGAGATGAGTTGTTTGTGTGGGACCATGTCAAATGCTTTAGATAGGTCTAGGAAAGTAGTAGAGGAGAGATAGCCATTGTTTTTATGCTGAAGTATAGTGTTAGTAAAGGAGAGTAAGGCAGTGGTGGTGCTATGGTTTGGTCAGAAACCATGCTGAGTATTGGAAAGGAAGCTGTTAGTAAGGAGGTAGCCTGAGACCTGAGAATGTATGCATCTCTCTAGTATTTTGGAGAGTGGAGAGAGAATAGCTATGGGGCAGTAACTGGTTAGTTCTGTGGAGAGGCCGCCTTTGTGGAGGGGAATTATATGTGATACTTTCCACAGTGTGGGAATGTAACTTTCTGACAGAGATCGGTAATTCAAGATGGATACTGGGTAGGCCAGAGCATCAGCTGCGATTTGTAGGTATTCACTTGGGAGATTGTCTGCTGCTAATTTGGTGGGCTTAAGTTTAGGTAAGAGTTTTTTTATGTTGGAGGTAGGTACAGGAGATAAAGAGAAGGCAGTGGGGAGATTACTAGTTAAAGGTGTGGGTTAGAGGGGAGGGGGGTTGTGTTGTTTAGCTAGTGATAGTATGGTTTGTGTGAAGTGTGTGTTGAATGAGGTAACAATATTTGTGGAGGAATGAGGAATGTTAAGAGGAGGGGTACAGACTTTACCTGGGTGGAAAATGGAGTTTATGGAGGACCAGAATTGTTTGGGGCTATGTTGGGAGGAGTCTAGGGCAGACTGGTAGTATTGGAATTTGTCCTGTTTTATTAGCTTTTTAACTCTATTGTGTAGTTCAAGGAATTTCTGTCTAGTTGAGGGGGGTTTGGCTTTGTGCCAGTGCTCCCAGGCTTTATCCCTGTTTTTCATTTCTGACTTAGTGTTTTTTTTGTAGCCATGGGGAGGGTTGTGCTTTCATTCTGGAAAGTCTTATGGGGGCATGGTAATTAAGGATGCTCAGGAAGGTAGTATTAAAAAATTCAGCTTCGTCATCAAGACTGATGTCCTTTAGGGGATGCCAGTTACATTCTTTGAGGGATGAGATGAATGTGAGTGGGTTAAAGTTTAGTTTTTTATGTATTTGATGGTAGATGACAGGTCTAGCTTGGTATAGGTATTTTTTGAGTAGGAATGTTGGGGAGTAATCACTGAGGCTATCTGATAAGCAGCCTGTTATATATGACTGGGGGCTCTTACTGACTAGTATCCAATCCAGGGTAGTATGCTTGCTGGAGTTTTAATTTATCCTGGTTGGCAACTGGACTAGTTGGGTGAAGTCATGAAGGTTTATATGATGGGTTGGATTGTTGCCAAAACAGGATTGCCAGTCAATATTGAAATCACCTAAAATTATAGTTTCATAGGGGAGATGGTGGGTAAACCAGATGAGGAGGTTTTCTAGTGGAGGGATGTTTTGGCCAGGTGGGAAGTAGCATCCAATTATGTTGATGGTTTTGTTTTATTTTGAGGTATATATTGTTTCTTCATTGCCTATTTGTGGAGCTGATGATTTTAAGATCTGTATGTTTAGATGCTGTTTAAATATTATAGCTACACCACCTCCTTTCTTGTTTAGCCAGTCTACTCTTAGTATGCCGTAACCGGTAGGGAGTATTTGCTCACTGGTAATGTGAGGGTTTTAGCCAGGTTTCTGTCAGGATGATATATCTGGGGAGTATAAGTCTATGGTGGCATGGAGTTCATGGACTTTGTTGGATATACTTATATATATTTAGGCTTAGTAGAAGGAAGTCACTTGGCTTTCTATTGGCTGTGATATGGGAGAAGTTGTGGTTTCTAGTCTGATTATGAGGATTGGGGTTGGAGATGGTAGGGCCAGGGTTAGGGTGGATGTCTCCACTTAGGGCTAGTTTTGATATGCATGAGGTTATTAGTTTTCTCAGTTTTTGAATGTGTTTGTTTATTAGGGAAACTTTATGATTGTGCTCTGTGGGTAATAGGTATGGTGGGAGGGTTACTATGTTAAGTTGTAGGGATGCTTTATGTTTGAGTAATATAGTTGGTAGAATATGCGGGGGGTGCATAGGGATGGTTCTTGAGTTGGTGGGAGGGGAGCTGAGTGAGGGTGAGACATGAGTGGTGGTGTGAGTAGTAGTACAGTGGTAGTGGTTGAGTGGGGGAATGAGGGAGCTTTGGTAGGATGTAAGATATGCAAGGAGAGTGCATGCAGTGAGCATAGGTAAGGTATGCTTGTACATGCTAGTTGAGGAGGTGTGATAGTAGTGGGAAAATGGAGGAGGTAGTGTTGGGTTAGCGCTGTGGTTGGCTATTGTAAAGATGGGAGGGGTTTGTGAGTGTAATAAAGGTAGGACCACTTGGGGCGGGAGGGAATAGGGGGCAGGGTGGGAAGCGAAGTGGGCAGAGACCCTGTTAGTTGCTCTTATGAGGGGGCTGGAAACAATCAGGTAACAGAGTAAACTGATAAATGAACATATGATAGTGACAAAGGGTGGTTGTAGTTGTAAAAATGATGCCTGCCACAGGTAATATTTATTAACTTTGGGATTGGCTTAAGGTAATAAACAGGGAAGAGGGAGGGGGAGAACAAGGGTGTGAGCAGGCAGTTCTTCTGTACTGCTGCTAATGAGCCAAAGCAAAGACAAGTTTGTGTTTAAGAAACAATCAGAACTGACCAAGGACTGCTCTGAAACTGTAAGTCATTTCTTAACCATTTCTCAGGTGGAAAAACAGAATAACCTTGTATCAGTAGGCTACTGTGGTCTCACTTTAAATTAACAAACACACAGTATTGATCAGTTATGGATACTATTTGCTAACAGAAGGGAATAAGAGAGAAAGTGGAAGATGAGTGTGTGTGTGTGTGTGTGTGTGTGTGTGTGTGTGTGTGTGTGTGTGTGTGTGTGTGTGTGTGTGTGTGTGTGTGTGTGTGTGTGTGTGTGTGTGTGTGTGTGTGTGTGTGTGTGTGTGTGTGTGTGTGTGTGTGTGTGTGTGTGTGTGTGTGTGTGGTGGAGGGGTGCTGCTTAAAAGCCAAAGCACAGTGCTCTCCAGGGGAAAATGAATATTGACTCAAACAGGTAGACACATACTCAAAGCTAACTTTAGCTGTTTGCAGACAGTTCAGACCCGGACTGCGCTTTTCTTATAAGAATGATAAAGGTGGTACCATCGTTGAATACTTAAGAGTGGTGTTAGATTCAAAGTTACCTTTAGCTGTTTGCAGACATTTCAGAACCAGACTGCGCTTTTCTTATAAGAATGATAAAGGTGGTACCGCAGTTGAATACTTAAGAGTGGTGTTAGGTTGGAGAGACACTGAACTCCTCACGGGGACTGTAGCAGAGTGGATTATAGTTTTGGATAGAAGGGATATGCCATCAATGATGTCTGGGAAATCCACTGGTGACTAGCATTATTGCAGCTTAGGTCTCTCAATGCTATCTTCCCAGATTATGGCTGTCAGACACCTGCCTACCCACCAGCGGACATAACACTCAGTAAATAACCTACACAGTTTCCATCAAGGCCTTCTGGCCTAATATTGTCAGGCACCTTGTCAGGCCATAGTAGGTAGAGTGAGTAGTATTCCCGTCATTCATTGCATAGTGTAACACTCAATAGGGTCTAAATCATAGAAAGGTACTGAAAGAAGGACTGCAACGATTTCTATAAAAATGTTTTAATACGATCACACAGCACACTAAAAACATAAAACGCTTAACAGGTAACCACGTTTTTTTGCCCAAAATAGACTTCATCAGATGCAAAATCACATTTCCCAAACTCCTATTTAACCCACCAGCAATGTCAATCTTCCAATAGGAATCTTTATCTAATAAATCAAATTAAACATTTAAGCAGACAGTAATTACATCCTAAAAAACGTGTGAATATAGAATCTGAAATTCTATTACATTACGTAAAAACCCACAATATTAAAAATGTAAATACGAAAATCAAAATATTATAAATATAGTAAATGAATAAGTATATTTAAATATATAAAGAATATACAGTATATAAAAATATATATATAAAAAATAGAGCCATATATAGTTTGTGAACCTTTGACATTCTCTAGTGGACATAGCATAAAGTTACATTAACTTAAAACAAATTAAAATGAATTAAAATGAGGGTCTTTCAAATATATCACTTTTTTACAGTCTATCTGCTCTAAGCTTTAATACTGGGACTAGGGAGACTGCTTCATTTAACCCACTCAATCTATTAGTCTCTAAAATAATTTGCCAGTATAACTTTCTGTATTCTATTTTGGTCTCCCACATACCACCCATTTTATCGTTAGGTACTTCTTGTATTACAAAAAATTGAAACTTAGCTAAAATACAATCCAAACTATGTTTATGCAAGGCATTGTTTTGTTTTTTTTTATTCTGAATGGCATTGGTATGCTCATATATCCTTCTCCTAAGCTTTCTCTCTGTTTTCCCTATGTAAAATGCTTTACATGCTATACAGACAGCAATATATATCACTCCACTGCTATCACAAGTATTGTATGTTTTGCTTGTTACATACCTGTCCCTTGAATCTAAGAATATACCTTCTACATTACTAATGTAAGGACACTGTGGACACATACCACACTTAAACATACCCCTTTTCTTCCTTTCTTGATTGTTAATATCAGTATTGTTGTTCTCCAATAAGTCCTTAATATTCTTACCCCTTCGAAAATACATTTCAGTGTTTTTCTTAATTCAAACCTAGGTCTGATAATTCTGCAACCATTTTCATTTTCTAACACTTTACCAAGGGAAACCAAGGTACCATCATTAATAGGAGGAGTCATATTTTCTATTCCCAAAATCAGTGCAAATTTCTCATGCCTACACTTCATGATTTTCTCATTAACTTTAAAACCACATGCATAGGGTAACCCCTATCCATAAACATATTCATTAAAAACTCACATTCCTTAAAACAATTATTATCTTCTGAAGTCATACTACTGATTCATACTAGTTGTCCTTTAATTATGCTCCTCTTTTGGTGGAAAGGGTGAGCACTAGTATAATGAAGGTATGAATTTGAATAGGTATTCTTCCTATATACTTTAGATCTAAACATTCCTCTATCCTTATAAATAGTAACATCTAAATAGTTCACTTCATTTTGTCCAATCTCAAATGTAAAATGCAAAAATAATCTGTGGAATTAGTAATATACTGAAAAAATTCCTTACATTTCTTTAATGTATCCGTCCAAAATATACAAATGTCATCTAAAATGTTTATACAATATCCAGCAATCTTTATATTAGCTATTAATAATATACTTCTCCTCCAATACTGACAAAATTAAATTAACATATGTAGGGGCACACCTAGCTCCCATAGCTACCCCACTAACTTGCTGAAAAAAGTAAACTTGAAAATAAATACAATTATTCTTTAAAACCATATCCATAAGTTGTAAACATACATAAAAATTATCCTGTGGTAAATATTCTGCTTTCCCAAGGGCTTCTTCAAACAAATCAAGCCCTAGGTCATGGGGTATAGATCCAAACAGGTCTACTATATCAATTGTAATAAACATAATTTTATCTCCAAACAAATCCTACTTTACATTCCTAAGAAAATCCCATGAATCTTTCAAAAATGTGGTACCGTCCATAGCAGTTCTCTTCAGTTTTACATCTAGAAAGCTAGCCAATGGGGTTATCACTGAATCTTTATCCACCACTATAGACGTAAAGGTGGGTCTAGTACATTCGTATGCACTTTTGGGATTCAAAAAATGGAGGGAACTCTTGGATGGTTATTGTACAAAAATTCAAACATATCTTTATCAGTTACCCCTTCCATTAACAATTCATATAAGTTAATATAAATCTGTCTGTAAGCTATTTTTATCTTATTCATTGATACCCTAACATATTTCCCATTGTCATGTAATAACTCTAACATCTTGGCCTCATATATAATGCTATTCATGAGGACCATTCCACCCCCTTATCTGGTTTCATTACCTTTAAATACTTATTACATCTTAATTCCTCTAGTAAGTTTCTTTCTTCTTTACTTAAATTCAGGGGGACTCTTATTTTTGTATATACCCTCCCTCGATTCTTTTTCAACCATAACTTCAAAATTCTTAAGTTGGGGTGTAGGAGCAGGTTAAAAGTACTCTTTTTCTGCAAATCTCCACCCAAATTTTGTGACATATGTTTACCATCAAAATATATTTCAATATTTTTCTTTCACAAAAACTATTTAAAATCAATAACGAGCTTACTAATATCACTCTTCTTCTTTGGAACAAAATTCAAGCCTTTAGGAAATAAAAAAAATAAGTTTCATTAACATTGATGTCACTGTAATTAAAAACGTTGTAACCCTTGTAAGATAACTTTACTCGGCTACTTGTATTTCCTTGTAATCCATCAGGCCTATTTGTATTGAAAGATCCATTTAAAAACCTACCGCTGCCTCTCCCCTTCCGTCTGTCCTGCTGATATGATTTGAATTGTTTGTTCTGTATTCTCTCGGACCTTCGGAAGGGGAGGATATTCTAAAGGGTCATGTATATCAGGGGCACTACTGGGTACTCTATGTCCACTAAGTTCCATATTTTGCTCCCTACCATCTTGTGTAAAATCACACCATTCTTTATTCACATATTCAAAATTCCATTTAGACAAATAGTTGCTGTTCATTTTAGGTTTAGGGTAACTAAAAGTGTTACTATATTCAGATCTGTCCCTCTCCAATTTTCTCATCTTATGGATTAAAATACTGTTGCATTTATTGTCCACCTGACTCCTAATGTTAAAATATTTTTTCTTATGTTCCTCTACTGAAAACAGTAAATCACTGACAATACACATATTGACACTTTTAATTTGTTCCAATAGTATGTTCATATCTTTCTCATTTTCCCTTATCATGGCTCTCATTAGTTCAAACCCCCAATTATCAAGCATATTTATCAATTCTCTATGAAAGTCAGAGCCATCATGTACATTGTTTGGATATCTCAAACTCAATAGGGTCCACCAGTTAGCGTCGGTAGGCATGATTTCATGTTGAGCGTAACAGAAGTTGTGTGGTCCAGTATCAGTAGGTGTACGACAGTGTTACTGCCCGTATCCATGGTAACTCCTTTCATGGGTTTTCATGTCACATGACTCAGAGATATGGGGACACTGCTTGGCACTACATGCTAGCTGTCCTTTGTGCAACTAGGTATTGCAGTTGCTTCCAGCATGTTGCAAGAAGACAGTCATCCATGCTGTGTGTACAGACCGCAGACAACACATTAGGGAAGTGTAATATGTATACACCTTGAGAGTAAGGTGAGGGTTTCACACAGGTATTGTGCAGTTGGACATTACATAAGTGGTGTGTACTCGAAGGACACAATTACCTTGTGAAGACTGTGGAGAGCAGGGGAGTCCACAGAATAGCTGGTGCCTGGCAACTACTAATACTGATCTCAACGACACCACCCTCACATAGGATACCATGCTTCGATACATTTTATGTCATTACAAGCAAAACGGTACTACGAAGCCCATGATTAAAAGCAGGAAATATCCTGTTTGTTCATCCACATAGCTGTCCCACATCATGAAAGGCTCGGCAGGCTTGACATACCCTTTTCCAAGTAGATGCCTTGATTAGCAACCTAGGCAATCAGTTGGCTTTTGCATGTGTTATGTCGTCTGTTCCAGGGTTGGTGGTATGCCACTAGGAAACTGACAAAGGGTGATAAGTAGCACTAATGTGGCATCACAATATAATGTACAGTGTCCATTGACATAGATGTCCAGTCTTGCTGTTTACATTCAGCACACTACCAGTGAGCCATTGTAGATGACACTTTCACAGCACTTCATGCATCCTGCCCTTCAACACATTACTGGTGCATATCTGCATGACAAGGCTGTGAGGCCAGTGTCTTGTCTAGTTACTTGACAGGCACTGCTTCCTTGGGAGGCCAACGTAATGTCAGCACAGTTGAACAAGTCCACTATGCATGCACAGACATCCACATCTTCACTGCAAGGTGTGCCTACAAACACTGTATATCAGGCTGTCAAACCCAAGGGTGTGGCAGCGTGATCTTACCTTTGCAGGACCTGCTGCTGAGGTGTTGGGAGTGTCCCCACACCTCTACTCCTATGACACACAAACACAATATGTGACAGATGTGACTGCATTTCAAACCTTGCTGCCATGGTGTCTCCAACAGCAGTCATTACATATGGCAATGAGCATTATGCCAGCATGCACAGCTAGCATCCTGCACCACCTACACCCACATCACACACACCTGTATGTGTGCAGCTTCTTACCAGACATATTGCCAGACATCTCAGAACATCCTGCCCTTGGAGTGTACAGTACATAATACTGCATGCACCACTCTCTCACCGGTCAAACACCCAAGGCAAAACACAAACTCACACCTCTTAGTCAGAGGTGATTAAACTATAAGATACAATGATGTCTGTGTCAAGTGGCTACATATAAACAGGTCACAGATAGCTGTCTGTGGCTTGAAACAATAGGCCCTACTACACATTGCCGCAATCAAGGGATATCAGTGAATATAATGTTGATATCATAGTTCCTGCTGGTGTCTCTGACTAGGGAAATACATCACCGGCCTGTATGCAGACATATAACTGTGCTTAGCCACTCTCTGTCTCTCATGGGTATATACATAACCTTCAGCTGCAGTTGACACTTACCTGGGATGATGGCTCCATACACATGTAAATTGATGGAAGTCAATAATTGCCTTAGCATGTAGTGTCATTGTCAGGGGATCTATTACATGTCTGGCTGGGATGCCTTGCTCAACAGACACCAATGCTTCACCAGTGATGGTGTTCACCTATCACCCCTGCAATTTGGAGTAATGGCCATGGCTACTGACACCCCCACAATGCATCTTATATGCACCTTTCAGGGAAACGTTGGCAATGAGAACACCATCTGTATACAACATCATGGTTATGCTGCTACATGGTGGGTATGGCAACACTGAAGCCCACTCTGTGTAATGTGTCCCCACTCTGGATTATGCACACATGTGTGCAGTCAAGGACATCTGGTTCAAGGCTGTGGACAGCACTACAGCCATACCAGACTACATGTCCAGCCACATCTTCACACCTCAAAATGACAGTCTTCAATGTAATGCAGGTGGTGTAGACATACTCCTTAAGGATAGATACACATCCACATTTTGTGAAACACTGTGATGTCCCAGAGACAATGCAGGTGCTATTTAGTACTGGAAGGGCACATAATCAAGCAATAGCTAACTACAGGAGCAGCTCCATGTACCCAGACACCCATTGTGCATATTTGTATGTACATGTGACTATCAAGATATATGCCAGCTTTGTTGCTTAGTCATGCTGCAGCTCACTTGCCCAAGGTTAGTCTACTTCCTTAACTACAATGTCCTGGAGCAGTGGCTTGACATCCCTCCAATGGGAACCAATGTATTGCAGCATGTGTTTACCATACCAAGATGGGTGACCACTGCTGCCCCCAAACATGAGGTTCTCCCTGGTGGAATTTGACCACATATTAGTGCCATTAAAACTACCAGCACACCCCCCTCCGCAGACAATACAGATATATATTTCAACAAAGCCATTTATTACATCATGTGGGGTGGTTTACATAGCTTGACTGCACCTACCCCCTCTGATGGGACAGCATGTATGCACAGCTTTTCACCCATGCATTATGGCAGCAGCATTACAAATTCATGAACTTGGCTGTACCTGACAAGAGGTACACAGGCTCCTCATGGCACAGCAGACCTGCCTGGTGGACAACTCCCATTATCAGGCTGTACAATAAGAGGTGGACATTGCAGTGTGACAGTTGCAGTGAGAGTGCTCCACTGAAATAGGGACACAAACTCCTCAACTGCAACAGCCACATAGTGTTGTGATGTTGTGTAGATACAGTAAGTGACACAACTAGCCACCCACACAAAGCAAAACCACAACACACATTGTAGTTACAAGTGTAACCCCAAAGCATAGGTCCAGATTGTCGGTGAACTCATACTTAATGATGTCACATAGAATGGGTCTGTACCCATAGCTAACCTGTAGTCCAACATGTTCTTTGTCAACTTTACTCCCCTAGCCCCAACACATGTGACACATGGCATTCCTACAACCTGTCTAATAACTTCCATATTTACAGAGCAGGTCATAAATGGCCTCTATATGGAGGATAGACAGCATCTATTGGACATGCTAACATCCCAGGTTGCATCCTACATTGGAATATGTCATGGATTACTAACAGCATTGGGAACACCTTGCAATCAAACTGAAACCACTGGCTGAACTCCAGCTGACTGGACAATGGCAACTGTTATACCCTTGCACAGATATGGTGCATGCACTGACCACCAGAACTATAGATATCTTTGCCTGAGTATTCATATCTGAATGGCCATAGGGTTAATCATCATGGAACAGATCAGTACAAATATATGTGATCTACACACAGTTGATTGTACACAATTTGGATGTCTGACAGGGGGTCATGACTGTTAAATGTGGTGGACATTTCATAGGTTCATAGATTCATAGGTGTGTACTAGGCTAATGGCCTTGGAGCCTTTACAAGCCTAGCCCATAGAAGTGCCCTGGCATCAGTTGACAAAGAACATGTTGGACTACAGGTTAGCTATGGGTACAGACCCATTCTATGTGACATCATTAATTCTATGTTTCTGAGGCAATCACCAAGGACCTGGGTGAGGAAACATCAGGGGACACAACCCCCTGGACTAAGCAAAGCCATCTGATGATATCCCCCACTCAGACACTGTGTACAAAGCACCCACTTAGTAAGCCATGGTACTATCATTGGAGGGGTCATTTAGTGGCCCATTGATGACACACATACTCAGCATAGGGATATCTGCCTCAAATAGCTGATCTGTAAGCAGCAGTGTTCAACAGACTCAGTCCCTGGTCCTCCACTGCTTGGAATCCATTTAACAATGATACAAGTGAATACTGACCTTGGCTAACAATGTTTGCTGATGTCTGCAAAGGGTGAGCATTCATGGAGTCTGTGAGTTATGTCAATATCCTACAAGAGGGTCTTGTTGAACAGATGCCTATTGACATAGTCATAGCCATAAATTCCATGCAAATATATATGTAGTATCATTTGCATCATTAACACCAATGTACCTGGTAAGTAGGACATTGGTTGCAACATGTGATGTACATACTCATGGGTGAAAGCACTGGGTACACAGACCTGGCCACACAGGTTAACACCTAATGTGCCTGAGATCAGCATGTCTCCCCAGTGGTATGATGGGAATCATGTGTCATAGCTATGGGCACAATCGCCCATAATTGATATACTCATAACCTCCATGTACTCTTCCCTCAGCATGCCAATATCTGAGTGCAATTGCCATTTAATAATGGACCTTTCCAAGCAGTACTGGCACTTGAACACAACAGTATGGTCCCTCACAAGGGAACTTTATGTCTTCAGCATGTGTTCAATGGGGATCATCTGATATGAGTGTCATTGTAGCCTGTGGTATATAAACTACTCAGAGGTGATCTCTGCCTTGCATACGGGGCAATGTGTGACTGTGGTTGATTGTAAAAGCTGCATATCTGTAGGTGGCATAGTACATGGATTAATCACTGTAAGGACATTAACCTAATATGTGATATTAATAATACATATAGGTGAGGGAGATTTGTCTAACAGACTTTAACCCACCTTTGCAACAGAGCCCTAGCTAATGACAAGCAGACCAACTCAGTGCACCTCAGCACATGCCATCTATATGACTGGTTGGGCACCCAGCATTTCACCACAGGTCTTCTGCCTGTGTTCCTCTTGGAGTGGGGCAATATGTGCTGATCATGTAAATAACGGTATACAATGGTGATGGCTGTATGGCCAGTGTGCTAGTATAGTTAAAACATCCTATGGTTCCATAAGCTGATGTTAATAGCTCTAACAGCCACACACACAAGCATGGCTACATTGTGGACATGCCACAGCACACACATAGTCCAAGTTGACTGTATGTAGATCGGAACACTTACCCATGTAATGGTACGCAATACAGATCACAGTATGTAATGCACACAATAGACCTCATGTCTGATAGTACTGTCATTTTATGACCTATTATGCTTGATGACATCATCAGGCCAAGTTGTAGTCAGGCATTTGAAAGGCCACATCACCTGCTACAGCTAAACGCCTGCAAATCCCTACTTCTTTGTAAATTACTGAAGTGATCATATTTCTGCCATTTGGACAAACACGCATGCACCAAGTCACCTGTAGTGAGATTAGAACCCTTACCTATCTAGGCTTACATACCATAGATCACAGTATTTATTGCATGCACCACAGCTTAAGTCAGATGTTACACTGGCAACCGGTAGTCTTAAGGTAGATGACATCATCAATCATTGACATTGCACACTACAGATAACAGATGACATCATTGGATGGCGCAGTGGTGCAGCGGTAGCATTGTTGCCTCACAGTAAGAGGTTCTTCTGTTCGATTCTCAGTTGGGGTTCCTTCTGTGTGGAGTCTGCATGTCCTCCCTGCGTTCATGTGGGTTTCCTCCTGGTGCTCCGGTTTCCTCCCACTTTACAAAGACATGCATCTGGAGCATTTCTCCCTGGGCCTCTGCTGAAAATTGGCTTTGTTCCAAGTCGGACTTTCCTGGTTAACAAATAATAAATAAATAAATAAATAAATAAACAAATAAATAAATAAATGAATGAAATCAAGCCTTGTAGAAGAGAGCAGTTGGGAAGCCAGCAGGAACTTACAGGGCCAAAAAGTGCATAACCATTGCAGTTTGATAGCCAATGAGGGTTTCTCAGTTGTTTGGCAAGAGGATGCACACACACACACACACACACACACACACACACACACACACACACACACACACACACACACACACACACACTGCACCAAGGGGCCCACAGTGATATTAGAACCCCTAACTATCTAGGTGGTGCACACTACAGATCACAGTACTTATCAGACATGCCACAGCTGATGTCTGTTTTATACATGATTGCAGGCAAACTACTTGTGGATTACACAAACTAGGCATGTGTTGAACAGCATCTGTGGCCTGCAGAGTGATATTGATTCATACTGTTATCTGCATGTAGCATCCTAGCAGTGAGATAACTGTTATTATCATAGCTATGTGTGTACAGTTACCAGTATGTCCATATGTGGCTGCTTGCACTTGGATGGACATGCCTGTGGACAGGAACAATGTGCCCTGTACATGTGTGCATAGACAACAGTATACATTACACCACCGGGTCACCTGTTGCATTCTATGTGGTGACATCCAGCAGGCACAGGGGTCTATAGGAAATTGCATTTTGTACTGTTGAGTCCTTACTTTGGATCCTCTGAGCAACATTATAGATCTGTGATAGAACCCCTTTACTCACCAGTATTAGGGTATGTAGGACAATACAGACATCCACACACATATTTCTGCATATAACAGGAATGTATATATATACATGTAGCTGTGTGTGTGTGTGTATGATATGTATATGTGTTATGTAGATTTATGGGGAGAGACTGAGAAGTATGTGTGTGTGTGTGTGTGTGTGTGTGTGTGTGTGTGTGTGTATATATATATATATATATATATATATATATATATATATATATATATATATATATATATATATATATATATATATACTTGAATATACATAGCAATAGATATACTATGTATGTGAGAGAGAGATAGTGACAGATTGATATGTATACATATATGTATGTATGTACAGACATATGTATACATAGCAGGTCATTTTGATCAAGAGGCAGCAGAACTGTGCTCCATTTCAGTGGGACTGTCAGTACTTATAAACTGAGTCTAGGCAATACCTACCTGCACTCCAGTACAGAATTTTGTGTACTACAGATACTAACATCTGTCCCTGTTTCTGCTGTATTGCACTTCACTCAAAATGTCCATGGTATTCTCCAGCTGTCTGATGTAATTAATATGTGACATAGGTGCATAATGTTACACCACACACAGACCGATAGTTTGTGAAAACATCAACATAATAATACCTCACATGCAAAATATGTGGATACTTCCAGATTTGAACCATCAATGTCATCACCAATGCTAACTTTCCTAATCCACTGAGCCACACAAGTTACTAGTCATTCATCACACAATCAATAGTATACATATGTAGGATGTTATTCATGCATTAGTGAGGCATATAATGCATACCAGGTGGATACAGGAGCCCAAAGGTCTATTAGGTAGCCCTCTTATAGGGTGCCTGAGAGAGTCAAACAGACTCTGAAGGAGGAGATACAGGAAATGTTGGAAATAGGGGTAATTTAAGAGTCCAACAGTCCCTGGGCCTCCCCAGTGGTGCTGGTGCCAAAGAAGGATGGCAGCACCAGGTTCTGTGTGGACTACAAGAAATTAAATAGTCACACAGAGTCAGATGCTTACACCATGCCTAGGACAGATGAGGCCCTAGATCATCTGGGTGGGGCTAAGTACCTTACCACCACTGATCTTACCAACGGTTACTGGCAGGTGCCCTTGACTCTCAGTGCTAGAGAGAGGTCAGCCTTGTGACTCATTTGGCTTGTATGAGTTGACAAAGATGCCCTTTCAGATGAAGAATGCCCCAGCAACTTTCCAGAGGCTGGTAGATCATATCCTAGTAGGAACAGGAGGGTTACCCTTGCTTACCTAGATGATATTGCCATCTACAGCCATTCCTGGCAAGAGCACCTTCAACATGTCAGGGAGGTGTTGGGGAAAGGGCTGACCATTAAGTTCAGCAAATGTCAGGTGAGTATGGCAGAGGTCTCCTGCCTGGGACATAGAGTGGAGAGTGGTAAGATCAGGCCAGAACCTGCCAAAGTGGAAGCCATTCAGGCATGGCCTGCACCTGTTACAAAAAGGCTGGTGAGAGCATTCTTTGGGACATCAGGGTATTACAGAAAGTTATAGCACCATAGCTGCTCTCCTCACAGACCTGACAAGGGAAAACAGGTCAGATAAGGTAGTGTGGACCATAGCATATGAGCAGGCATTCCAGAAGCTTAAAGAAGCTTTGGGAGGACCCCTTGTGTTAGCCAGTCCAGATTACAGCAAATAATTTATTGTGCAGGTGGATGCTTCAAACCATGGGATGGGGGCTGTACTTATCCAGATTTCTTCAGAGGGACAACAGCACCCAGTAGTTTATCTCAGTTGTAGGCTCCAACCCAGGGAGGAATGCTATGCAGCTGTAGAAAAGGAATGTCTAGAAATAGTGTGGGCACTGCAGAAACATCAGCCTTATATGCATGGAAGAAAATTCACTGTAGTCACTCATCACAATGCCCTAACATGGTTACACCAAGCCAGCCAGCAAAATGCCAAGTTGCTAAGATGGAGCTTAGGGCTACAAGCATATGATATGTCAGTGCTGCACAGCAGTGGGATTAGCAATGCCAATGCAGATGAGCTCTCAAGACAGGGAATGGGGTATGGTATACTCAGATAGACCTAACCCTCTCAAGCAACGTTTCTCAAGGGACACTTGAAAAACTAGCTTGAGTTCTCGGGTGAGGGGGGAATGAGAAAAATTGAAATGCTGCCAGCCCAGCTAGATAGAAATTTGTAGATAATTCTATGTCATTGTAAATATTAATATATTCCACAGGCTTGGTTTACAAATGTAAAGAGAACTATATATTATGATTAAACTATATGCTGTACTGAGCTTCAAAAATGTAACCACAGTGCCCCCTGCTGGAAGAAAGCCAATAAGTGAAGCATTTTACAACAGTTTGATCTCAAAACTCGGAAACAGGATGTCTGGACCAGCACATTCTTTCTATTGTTTTGAGCCCAAAGTTAATTGCTAGATTTTACATGTATAATGCCTTTTATTGATCTGGCCTCCTGGCCAGGTGCAAGCTTACTAAGAAATGTAAATTTTGAGTTTCTGGTAGTCTGGGAACCAGGGAAATTTCAAGAATGATGTAATGTGTTATCAATTTAAGACTTTCTCGGAGAGAGAGAATTAAGCATTTTGGATTTTGTCTGAACCTGTTAACAACTCACCTGCACTCTGTCTTGTAAGTGAAGTAGTATTTAGAGCTGTGATTTCTCTTAAAAGTAGATAGGAATTTAGCCAGATTAGACTAGCTGCTTTCTATATTTGTCAGACTATCCTATGATATTGTTTTAAAGTTTTACCTGTTATTTCTGAACTCTATGTCATTGTGTTGAAGTAAGAAGTATTGTCTTCTGTTTTTATTATTTATTATTAAATATTTTTGAAACCTTTAAACTGTGGTTGTTTTATCTAGAGATAATTTAAGCTCTGAGAGAGCATTGCATGTATTTGGTGATGCTGTACAAACTACTCCTAAATAGCCTTCAATTCTCAGTCACAATTATTATTTGGATAATAATATTGCACAGTAAAATTAGTCACCTTTTGGGAAGGGCCTTATAGTAGCTGATATTAGTGGTTGGTGGCAATCAGTACTACCTTATAGTCTGGCAGAAAGGGGCCACAGCTGGAGAAGCTGTGCCAGCCTTCCCCAAAAGTATCTGTGTGTTTGTATCTAAATCAAATCTTAAAGTGTGTGTGCGTGAGCTACTTGGGCATGAACACAAAGCACCGGTTGGACAGAGAGGGTGCTGGAGGTTTTAGCTTGACCAGTTGGCTGAGATATAGACCCTAAAGTTGTGCCAGTGGGGAGTCTTACTGGGGGATCTAGAGAAAAGGGAGAAACCAGCCCTAGTCTGACTGTGATCTCTGTGTGCTCTTAAGGGAAATTGCATATTACTGTGTGTGTACTTGTTATCCTCCCAATGTGCATGCCCATCACTGGTGTTAGTGGTGAGGATTGAGGTTCCTTGATTACTGGGCCAGTGCATGGGGGTCACAGGTGTCATCATCCATGGTTTCGAGTTAGCCAGCATCCCTCAGTAAATGGCCATGGAGGATGTCCCTCCTAGCAAACATCTGGTACAGCTGGGATGCATGCCAGATATGGGAGTAGTGATAACTGCCAGGGCTGCCAGTACACACATTCATGATAATCCCCTGGGCATTGCACTCAACCTGGCAGTTTATGGAATGGTACCTTTTGCGGTTGATGTAGATTCTACCCTTCTCACCGGGAGGTGCCTTGATGTGTACATGAGTGCAATCTATGCCACCCAGTATGTCAGGGTAGTGTGCTACATGGCAGAAGTGTTGCATATTGCTGGCCCTCATCTCAGTGGTGAGGGGAAAAGAAATGTGCTCACTGGCATGTGGTAGCATGTCATCCAGGAACTGGTGGAGTCCCTGGATGCTGATGACTGTGTGACTCTCATCATATTCCCTGCTTGTCTTTAGAAAGTACTTGTAGCCACATACCTTTGTTTCCACTGGGATGGGTTCCCCTCTGTTGATGCAAGGTTTGAGTTGAGGGTGGCAGAGCTCAGTGAGTTCTTGTAGTATGTTCCTGTCCACATTGTAGCTCTCTACGGTCTCCAGCTCATGTAGCTCCTTCAAGGTTACCCTGGGCCTGAACACTCTTCTCCTTCTCTGTCTAGGCCTATTTTCAGCAGCAGCAGTAACATTGACTTCAGCATCTAGCATATACAGGTGCAGCAGACCTACAGCAGCACCTAACATTCTCACATTTAAAATTCACAAATCTGTACTGTAATGGTGCAGATTATTGGGAAAAATCAGAATGTGGGTTTATGCATACTTTATAGAGATCTGCTGTAGGTGCAGAGTGTGTGATTGTGTAGCTATGATGCATTGCACCTGCCTACAATATAATTAACATCAGTTCATAGCCCTATTTTAGGTTAAACAAGGGTCAAAGCTAATTAAATACATTTTATATAAACACGCTCAATGCGGTGGCACGCTGCAGAAACACATGCAGCTAAAACGTTAGTAGACACAACCCTTGTAGGGGACACACTCAGCCAGGTGGTGCACTGCACAAACAAGTGCACTTCAGCTGCAGTGAGCTTAAAAGTCAATAGACACATCCCCCCTAGTGTCAGCTACATCCTGTGTGAACAGCAGCATGGGTCTAAGCCTACACAAAAGGGATATGTGGACACAATTACTCCTTTCTGCTATTCATACCTCCACCTCATTTCCATGCCCAGATTATTAAAAACATTATTTAAACTATTTCCTTCCATATTTCTGACATACCGCATGATAGTTTTGGTCATATGTGTATGTGGTATGATATTTCTGCGTAAATATCTACATTTGTCCAACCCTTTTTTTCTGTCTACACTTCTGTACACTGAATTATTCCATGTACACTACAGACACTGACACAGAGTCTAAAGAGATGCCTATCTGCTTGCTGGATTGTGCTACCTGCATCATTTGCATGAGATTCACCTGCTTATGAGGTGATTTGCATGCCACAGACGTTTCCGTGTTGGCACGTGCATGCACATCACAAAGCAACCCTTACTGAATCTAAAAATGTTAACAGACATGTAAGCAGTGCGGTGCGATGCCTACAGTGAAAAAAACGTGTAGGCTTTATTAAATCCCCCTCAGATTTGTTTCTTAAGAAAAACTGACATAATAGTTATAAAAAGATGTAATTGTTCTGTTCAAAGAATGCAAAGCAATTCCAGCAATTCCTATACAAGCTTTATATTTCCTTGTAATATAAAACACTGCTAGCATGTATCAGTTTGAATAACGAATTCTTAAGCACAAAATATGTAAATGAATGATATAAAATGGCAAATTTTACCAAGGAACTGGTAAGATTGCTGTTGCATGTGACCAGCTATATTTGACATAATGATGAAAGAGCTGGTCTAAGCAATATTTTTTTTGCTAACTCATCTGAAAAGTATGGATAAAAAAATATTTATGAAATGGTCCCTTATTGTATTTAACAGTATTCTTTTTATTAAAATGTAAGATTCATAAGCTTGAAATACCAACGAAACAGCTTAAGTTGAAAGTTTAAAATTGCAACCAATTCCTTAAATGAAAATTCTGTTTAGGATCTCATGAATGAAAATGTAATTTTTTTATACTAAGGAATATTAGATCATTTTTTACTTCAGTATACTTTTGTGAAATAGCATGGCACAGAACTGCCATGGGATTTAGCCTTCATTGAAACAGTACATATCTTATGAGCTGTTCAATAAATACTTTATGTGTTTTTCTTGGAATTTAATAACCACTAAGTTCTTTAGGTCAGAAATGATAAGACCTACCAAGCAGCAATGAAATATTTATGCATTTTAGATTGTAATCACTATTCTTTTGACATAAGTTCAATATAAATATGCTTCTTTTTGCATATTATTGTAAATCAAAGCTGAACAATATTTGTTAAATTGACAGAAATTGATGGTAGATTTCAGATATGTGCACAGGAATGTGATCATTCATTGGAAGTCTTAATTTGTAATCATAGTAAACTCATTTTGAGTATTAATAATGGGATTGGTAAGCATGTTGTAACAGCTAAAGTTTCATGCACCAAATGGAATGCACTCCATAATATAGAATATTAACAGCATTGCCACGATGTTTTGGAACCTAGTTACAGCAAAAAGAAACATCTTTCTTTGATTAATTTTCTTTGCTCAAGAACAATAACTATGTACACAGATATGTCTGTGTTTGTCTTTATCATAAACATTTTTAAAGCTAAGTAGTAACAGAATCTGAGTGTGTTTTATAATTGCATTGCTGTACTAGTAAACTATCTTTCTGTTGACTTTAGTATTCAAAATATGATAATGACCCAAAGTTAATAGAAGCAACATCTTTTTAGGAGATTATACTTTCCAACCACAAATAATGTTCACTTTTATAAAATCATAAGACTAGTGGCTCTGTCCCTACACCCTGGTCATATTTCCCCCATACAGTATAAATGCCACCTTGGCTCTCTCCTCAAAATAACCCATTTCTAACCTGGCCAACAAAAACTAATAGAATAAATAAATGCATATGAAAAACTGCAGAGAAAAGAAAAACAATAACAGAGTAAAGACTGTTCCTAGTGTCACAAAATCATCATCTTCTGTTGGCTTTTCCCGTTAGGGGTTGCCACAGCAGAGCATCTGTTTCCATTTCTTTCTGTCCTCTGCATCTTGCTCTGTCACACCAACCACCTGCATGTCCTCTCTCACCACATCCATAAACCTTATCTTAGGCCTTCCTCTTTTCCTGTTACCTGGTAGGTTCATCCTTAGCATCTTTTTCCCAATATACTCAGCATCCCTCCTCAGCACATGTCCAAACCGACATAATCTTGCCTCTCTGACTTTGTTTCCAAACCTTCCAACCTGGGCTGACCCTCTAATATACTTATTCCTAATCCTGTCCACCCTTGTCACACCTAGTGCAAATCTTAACATCTTTAACTCTGCCACATCCAGCTCTAATTCCTGCCTTTTTGTCAATGCCACTGTCTCCAACCCATATAACATAGCTGGTCTCACTACCCTCTTTTAGACCTTCCCTTTCACTCTTACTGGTATTCGTCTGTCACAAATCACTCCTGACACTCTTCTCCACCCACTCCATCCTGCCTGTACTCTCTTCTTCATCTCTCTTCCACACTCACCATTACTCTGAGCTATTGATCCCAAGTATTTAAACTCATCCACCTTCACCACCTCTACTCCTTGCATCCTCACCATTCCTCTATCCTCCCTCTCATTCACACACATATATTCTGTCTTAGTCCTGCTGACCTTCATTCCTCTTCTCTCTAGAGCATATCTCCATTTCTCCAGGGTCTCCTCCACCTGTTTCCTACTCTCACTACAGATCACAATGTCATCTGCAAACATCATAGTCCACGGGGACTCCTATCTGATCTCGTCTGTCAACCTGTCCATCACCATTGCAAATAAGAAAGGGCTCAGAGCTGATCCTTGATGTAATCCCACCTCCACCTTAAACACATCTGTCACTCCCACCGCAGCCCCTCACCGCTGTCACACTACCCTCGTACATATTCTGTACCACTCGTACATACTTCACTGACACTCCCAACTTCCTCATACAATACCACAACTCCTCTCTAGGCACCCTGTCATATGCTTTCTCTAAGTCTACAAAAATACAATGCAACTCGTTCTGACCTTCTCTGTACTTATCCATCAACAATCTCAGCGCAAACATTGTATCTGTAGTGCTCTTTCCCGGCATGAAACCATACTGCTAATCATTAATCATCACATCCCTTCTTAACCTAGCTTCACTACTCTTTCCCGTAACTTCATGCTGTGACTGATCAATTTAATCCCTCTGTAGTTACTACAGCTCTGCACATCACCCTTATTCTTGAAAATCGGTACTTTTTCTCCATTCCTCAGGCATCCTCTCATTTTCCAAAATTTCATTAAACAATCTGGTTAAATGAACAAAATAAATGTTAGTGCAACTCATTTATTACAGAATAAAAGTTGAAAACTATGTCATAATTGGAGCACAAGTTGTGGTTTTCCATTGGAAAACACAGCTGATGCAGCTTCTAAGTGTACATTGACAGCAGCTCCTTTCTTTGGAGAGATTTCTCCCTTATTCATGTTTGAATAATACTAGGGCCTATATGTATAAATCGGGTTGGGGAGTGGAGAGCTGCCACCCACATACAGGCTGCAGTGGAGCAAAAAATACAGTTAACTTTTTTTTAATTAGGCTGATTTTCTGATGGTTGGGAGGTAACATAAGAGGGTTATGGGTTGGCATAATGCTTAAGGTGTTTACCTTACTGACACAGGGCACTGGGTTTGATTCTCACCTTTGGAAGCATGGTTAGGGTTAGAAAGGCCCACTGAAGTCACTAGCCTAGTAATCACCCATGGACCTGACCAGTTGCACTTAGTTGTTATCTCATAGAGTTGTAATTCAATTAGTTGCAGAAAAAGCAATAATAGTACATGCACATTTCTTGTAAGATAAAAAGCTGAAGTTATAAACTCATGCCACAGTTGTTTGACACAATACAGAAAGGATAGGAAGCAGAATTCATAGTGTCCCATAAAAAGAGGTGACTTTGTAAATCTACTAATTAAAAGTACATATACTGGTAAAGATGCAATCTAGTCTTTTTTTTTTCAAGCTGGGGACTCAAGACACCTTGCAATGAGTACATGTTCAGTTATCTGTATTACAGTGATTATAACAATAGAAATGAAATAGGAGGCAGACAGATTGCTCAGTTACAATATGCAGGTCATGATATAGTAAAATGAATAGTCTTCAGTTCTCTAAGATTAATGTTATGAATAAAATATAAAAAGCATCCACCATCTGAGTAGAATAAAATATTAAAGAAGTGAGTATTTCTGCCACATACAGTATGGTCCATGTTTTTTAACAAATAATTTTATAATGTATGATCTCATACTCAACAAGGCAAATCATAATGTCATATAAACAGCTGAGACAGATCATTAAATAAACAAAAGAGCAAATGGGAAAACTGAAATTAATAGTGGTATTTACAGACATTATGCATATGCCCAAAAGGTATTTGCACCACTCAAGCACAATCAAGATATGATTCAGAGAGACACATTACTCATATGTGTAACTATTGAAAAGTCAGAGAAAATATCTTATGTTAATGATTATATATTGAAAATGTCTCATGTTAATTATATACTAACACTGACATTTAAATGAGATCTGGTATGCAGTTGTTATGCCTATTGGATTATGCAATAAGATATATAGAAACATATATTTCAAGCACGGGCATTAATGCCCTTCTAGCCTGCCGATATACCAAAACACTTGTTCCCATAATAAGTGTCCAGGCTGTCCTTAAAAATATCTAAACTAATACTTGCTTTAATGTAATTTGATAGTCTCTTCCATGCATCAGCTGCTCTTTTAGAGAAACAATTAGGACATTTCTCATTCCTATAGAATCTTCTACATAGGTTGTCTGATGATTCCATACTACTTTTTGATAACTCCAAACCTTCTCAGAGGTAGTTATCTCTAAATGCCATATATACCAGATTAAGTTTTCATCTTAGATGTCTATAAGAGATAGTGTACAAATTCAGATATTTTAGTCTTTCATAATAAATTTTCGCATTCATGGATGCCATTGGTATATTTCCACTGTATTCTTTCCAGTTTATTCATGCTTGTTTTCTTGTAAGATTTCCATATTGTTATTCCATACTCATGTTTGGGTCTAATGTAACTAAACAAACAATGACTTAATCATTTCTGATTTCCTAGACCTTATAAAACTTTTTATACAACCTATAGTTCTATAGCTATCATCAACTAATTGGTTCATGTGATTAGAAAAACTAAAAGCTAGATCTACCCATATACCAAGGTCCTTAAATGAGTCTACAGTTTCAATCACTGTGTGCTGTATTAAATATTCACCTTTCAATTTATGTCTACCAAATTTTGTATGCTTAGTTTTTGATGTAATTATATCATACTGTTCTACTGTGCCTGCCCAAATGGTTAATTTAGTGAAGTTCTTTTGCAGACATTCCTTGTCTATAGCACATGTAATCATCAGGTCACGCAATTTCAGGTAATCTGCAAATAGACTGTACAATGCAAATAAAAAAGTTAGGTCTGAAAGAGATAATCTAAGCAAGTAAGGGTCTAGTACAGAGCCTTGTGTGGCACCCTGACTGTAACTAAGAATTTCATCTACCCAATTGCTGTATGATACTTGCCATGTCCTATTTGTAAGCCATACACCTATCCATCTTATCAACAGTACATCAATACTTAGTTGTGCTAATTTATTGATCAGTGTTTTGTGTATGACCCTGAAGTTAAATCTATATAAATTACATCACAGCACAATTTTTCATTTATAGCTGTAATTATATTGTTATAGATCATCATGTGACAGGTGGTAATAGATCTATTTTCAACATATGCATGCTGATATATGGTTTCAAGTCCCAACCTATCCAGTTCTGACAATAACTTACCCAATATAACCTTCTCCATTATTTTTCCACAACATGAAAGTAGAAGTAGACTTAAGGGTCTATATGACTCTGGGTTTGAATTACTCCCCTTTCCCCTTAAAGATAGGCTTAATAAGTGTATGTCTCCAATCTTGAGGAATCTCCCCATAATTATATGACCTAGTAAATAATAGATATAATGGTACTGTAAGTTCTTGCTGAAGTGTTTTTGTGTCATTATTACTTATTCTGTCGCCTGCCTGTACTTTGTTTGGATCCAGTTTGCATAGTTCTTTTTCAATATAATTTAATTTGATTTCAGTTCCTGCGGTTACCTAGATGTCACTAGGACAACTTATCACCCCCTTTGTGGAGCCAAACTATTTTGCATATGATTTTGTAAATATATATATGCAATCTGTTGTGTCTGAGAATAAATTTTAAAATCTACACAGAGTTTATCAGTTTATATGTTTTTACTCCTTCCACATCTTATGTATCTATAACAAGGTTTCCTAGTATGCTCAATATATTTATATGAATTTTCTTAAATCTTTTCTTGATCTTGTCTCATATTATGCTTAATTTGTTTTTCCAGCTTATTTCAGTTTTCAAAGTTGTAGTTCGACCTCTCTTCAAATCCTTATATATTGTGTCTCACCTTAATCAGGTATTTTACTGCGGTGGTGGTGCTGCGGTAGCATTGTCACCTCACAGCAAGATGTTATGCCGTTTGGTTCTCAGATAGAGCATCTTCTGTGTGGAGACATGCGTGAATGGGTGTACCTTCGTTGAAGGTTGTGCGTCAGGGCTGGCAAACTCAGCACGTAAAAAATCTACTGCCAATCATTAGCGGACCGGAGTTCTGCTTTGGCGACCCCTAACCGGTAAAAGCTGAAAGACACAAAACCTTAATCAGGTATCTTGTTCTTATGGAAATATATCCTCCTGACATTGTATGCCTAGATCCTGATGTTAAACTTTTTTTTTTTTGCACTCAAGCAATTTCTCTTTCAAAACTTTCTACAGTCCATCTGCAGTTTTTCCACTGAACATATCATTTCAGTTAGTTTTACATACTGAATGACATAATTCCAAACTTATGCAACTCAGAGTTGCAGTTTAATCTCCTCTGCAGTTAGTGCAAAGAACTAAGGCTATGAGCTGCTAACAAGCTACTTCCTGTGTTTTGGGGTTTGATTTTTCTCAGCCTTCATTTCCCTACTGGGTGACCCCTATAATGCATGTCTAGTAACTACCTATGAATCTGTACTTAAATCCACAATGTACAGATTCAATATAAATAGGAGTCTATGCCTTCTGTACTCATATAATAATTGATAAAGATGATTGGCTTTATGCTAATATTGATATATTCCACTTTGAGCTGCTTGTTACCATTTTATTGCAAACTAGTGCATGAAGCAGCCCTCTGTGGACTTGGAGGAGAAAAGACAGGCAAATGATTGCTCATTACAACTTTGAGGAATTGTAACACATTGTCTGGCTTAGAGTAGACAAGAGAGAGATTATAAGGGCTTTGGTGAACTTGTATGGCTTACTATCTGGAAATAGGAAAATTAATGCCATTTCTATTCCTGTGGATACCAATGAATTTTAGGTATCTCACAGGACTCTGAGTCAAGGATACTGCAGCAGTTCTTCCATAAACTCTTGGCCTGTGTGGATTAAAATGTTTTTCTGAGTGTCATCACAGGACAAAGCCAGTGCCATATGTGTCTTCTGTGGAAAGGCTTGATTTCCAGACATCTTTGTTGTGATAGATTGAGTCCTTGTGACTATTAGGATTGCATTTGGACAACTGGGAATGGCTCTGCACTAGGAAAGACCACTATGTGATTAACTGGCATGTAGTGTGTGATACACATGTCTGGATCAGCAGTGTATCAGCTCAGCATCCTGGAAGCACCCACAATTCCAACATATGGCAATCAAATTCACTATATTGCCACTTCCTGTATTGCAGGATAGAGCATTGACACAGTAGGAAAGTGTACTGTAAAGAACTTTGTTGCCTCATAAGTATTCCTCTCTATATAAACACGCTATACATCAAAATAAAGAAACTACTGTAGAATATGAACAGCCAAAGCATGTGTTTCAAAGGAATTGAGTATGTGACAGTTTGTATAAACTGAGATGTACTGAGTACTGTGAACTCTGAACTGTGAATAATGGAAAAATACTGAACAAACTAGAGTTTACCTGAAAGCAGGAAATGTGCCTTTTATGGAAGTGTATCCAATTCTCTCTTCTGCCTGGAAATATGATGATGTGAATTGTCTTATGTTTACGGGTAAACCTTTGATTGGTTAATTGCCCTGTATAATGATCTAATTGGTTCAGTTTTATATTTTTGTACTGTCAGCAATATCACCAGTATATACGATTGTTTATTCCTTTGTTCTGGGAGTTTCCCTGGTGCTTTCCATGAGGCTCCCGCACGTGTGTACTGTTAGTTAATAAAAGCCACTGAAAGAGAGAAAGAACTATATCTGTCTTCATTCTTAAAGTAATATATGACTTAAAAATTGGTGCCATTTACTCGGATCTGAATAAAGAGCAAGCTGCAGCAGTTGAGAACTTAACGAAATACCGCTAAAAGGGCCCACAACAGATTTTTCTGTTTCTGTAGTATTTCTTTTATTTTTCTGTCCCTGTCTGCCTTCTAAAGTTTTATGAACAAATTTTTTTTTTATTTTATCTGACAAAGTTATGATTTCTCTCCTTCAGTCATTTTAAGGTAAGTGGCATGCATTTCTTTTCTGCTTTGAATACACAGTATGAGAGTGGGGTTAATACAGAAAATACTGGCGTCATACGTATGAAAGGAGGAATGAGAGTGGGGTAATAAGACATTTTTATAATGCCTTAGCTAAACCTGTGTTAAACACTTATAGCTTCTTGTATGAGAGTGGGGTAATAAGAGGTTTTTATAATGCCTTAGCTAAGCCTGTGTTAAACAGGTATAGCTTCTTGTATGAGAGTGGGGTAACAAGACATTTTCATAACGCCTTAGCTAAACCTGAGGTAAACAGGTATAGCTTATCGAGTGATAGTGGGGTACTGAGTGAAAATGGGAGCGAGTGCAGGAAAAATAAATGAGCCAGAAAAAGGTACACCAGCTGGTTATATGTTTTATTGGGTGTCCCGGGACAGTTGTATGTTTTTAGATCAGTGGATCGCCCTTACTAAGGATGACAGCGATCTTGCTTTTCTGGAAAATGGTAGTTTTAATAAAGATGTTCTGACTAATTTATGAAAGAAATTAAAAAAAGAAAGGAAAATACCAGGGTTGTGCTGGACAGCTTTTAATGATTGGATGTGTGAGGCTAAAGAACGAGAAAAAGATTCTGTCGTTAGTAGTTTTAAGGATAGACAACAAAAGTTAAAAGAGCAGATAAAGGAACTGTGACAAACTACTAAGAATCTAGATATAGCTAATGGTAGACGTTTAAAAGAACCACCCTTTAAGGTATTATATCTGGTACAAGAATTAAATAAATTACAGATACCTGAATCATCTGAAGATGATAATCCATGGTTCCCCCCACCCCCTACGGCTCGTCAACTGCAGTATCAACCTTCACAACTACAGGATGGAACTGTCAGTTCTACAATACAGAGTGAAGGCCAGCGGAGGGAAGAGCAAATCATTCCTGACTCCAGACGGGAAGATCAGGTGATAGGAGGCCAGTCTAGCCGCCTGGCTATAGAACAACCTGACCAAACAGACACAGGCAAATTATCCCCTAGAGTATCCCACCCTAAGATAAAGAAACAGCACAAAAGAAAAGTGCAAATGCTTTTTGACCCTAGGTCCAGTCAGCCGAAAATACCTCAAAACAGGAAAACTGTATATTCACACAAGGGTAAATATTATAAGCAATGCCCAATTGTGATTAAATCTGTCCTCCAATACGCTGTTCCAGCTGATCTGATGAAACGTATCTGGGATCATGCTAATGTCCCCACTCCAATACCAAAGCATAACACACAAAGGGGAAATGGTTTTGAAGCAGTTGATGCTATCATCGTCATAGTGCCACCTACCCCAAATTGGTCTAAGATTAAGTCAGTCATACAGAGAGAAGACAAACCTATAGATGAATACTTACAATGACTTACTGATGCCTTTGAGGCGTATTCTGGATACCCAGAGCCCACCGAAGGGCCAGCACAGAGCTGGCTGTCAGCTGCTTTTGTGGATGGGTTATGCCCTCAAGTGAGAGATAAATTAAAAGAAGTATGTTTGAATTGGCCTAGTTTGGGCCTGCATGAGTTAGTTCTGCAAGTACAATACCTATCTGACCATTTGTCTAAAGAAAAAAAGTATTTACAGGAAAAATTAGTACAAGCACAAATTCAAATGTGTAACGCTTTGGGCCAACCTAGTCACCGAGGTAGAGGACGAGGGCAGGGAAGGGGGAGGGGTTGAGGTCACAGTCCAGCTACTCAGAATAAACAAAACTATCAAGGTACACAACCGACCCAACCCCAGAATCCAAGTAGTCAGAATGAATGTTTCAATTGTGGCCAAATAGGCCATTGGAAAAATGAGTGTCCATATTTGGCTGAACAACCTGCACCATACACTGAGGTGCCACAACAATGGAATTCTAACTGGACGCCAAACCCTCAACAGCAACCACAATGAAGGTTTCCTGAACAGAAACAACAGCAGTTGTACCCCTCCTTCCTGTGGATCAGGACGGGCCACATCTTATGTTACTCGTTAAAAATAAACCATATCCATTTTTGATTGATACCGGAGCGACTAAATCTATGCTAACTAGCAGAACGGCCATGAATATTCCACTTTCTAATAAAGTAACTAAAGGAGTAGGTGTCTCCAGTATACCTATTGTATTCTGAAATCATCCCAGTCCCAATAACTTTTGGACCGTTGCAGGATAATCATGCCTTTTTGGTAGGACCCTCAGCACCTTTAAATTTATTAGGAAGAGTCTTGCTGTGCAAAATTGGGGCCACCATTTTTTGCACAGCTGATGGAGTCTATCTCCAAGTACCTTCAGACCAACTGGACACTACTTTAGCAGCCTTGGATGATACCATTACATTACAACCAATGTGTATTCAGTCAGATTCTAACAGAAATGAAGATTTACTCTCCCTACCCTCTTACTTGTGGACAACTCATGATAATGATGTAGGATTTTTGACTTCAGCTATCCCTGTAAAAATAACTCTAAAACCTGGAGCAAAGTTGCACGAGTACCACAGTACTCTCTGATGGCTGAGGCTATCTCTTGTATAGCCCCTGTTATTTCTGCACTAGCACAGCAAGGGATAATAGTACCCACCACAAGCCCGTGTAATACTCCAATATTACCAGTAAAGAAACCTGGTAAACAAGCTTACAGATTTGTACAGGATTTATGGGAAGTTAACAAAGCAGTTATGCCTGTCTTCCCAATTGTGCCAAATCCCGCTACTATTTTAAGCTGTATCCCACCAACAGCTAAATGTTTTACAGTAATAGATATTTCATCAGCTTTTTTCTCTATCCCAGTACATTCTGATAGTCAATATTTGTTTGCTTTTACCTACAAAGGGCAACAGTATACTTGGACCCGATTGCCCCAGGGGTATGTAGAATCCCCGACTTTATTTTCAAGGGAAATGCATAGACAATTACAAGATTTACAACTACTATCACGTTCAGTGCTAGTCCAATATGTGGACGATATACTTATAGCCTCCCCAGACAGTAACGCCTGTAAGGAAGATTCTCTTTTAGTGTTAAAACTTTTAGCCGCATGAGGATTTAAAGTAAATAAATCAAAATTACAATATTGTCAAGATAAAGTACAGTATTTGGGACACATTATTGAAATGGGTTCTAGCCGGATACTCCCAAACCATATCAGTTCTTTTCAAACTACACCTCATCCTGTAACCCAGAGGCAACTTAGAGGGTTTCTTGGTCTAGCAGGATACTGCAGACAGTGAGTGTCTAATTTTTCAGAAATTACCGCCCCTCTGTTGCAACTCTTGAAAAAGGACATTACAGACCCTCTACCCTGGATGTCACAGCATGCTGAGGCTTTTCAGGCAATCAAAACAGCCCTGGTAAATCCTCCTGCCTTAGGGCTACTGGACTATTCTTATCCTTTCATTTTCTTTTGTTGCGAATGAAATAAGACTGCTCTGGGTCTCTTAACCCAGCAATGCACTGGAGGATACGGACCAATTGCTAACTATAGCATTCAATTGGATCCGGTTGCTTCTGGTTACCCAGCTTACTTACGGGCTGTGGCAGCTGCTGCCATCTTGGTAGACATGGCAGCTCCACTAACCCTGGGACATGACACTGTACTAGCACTCCCGCATGCTGTTCAAGCCTTACTTCTGAAAACTAAAACACAATATCTTTCAAATGCACACCTTACTAAGTATGAAATAAGTTTAATGGGAAATCCTGCTTTACAAATTAAATGCTACCCACAACTAAACCCTGCCTCTTTAATACCAACCTCAGACGAGCGCGAACCACATGATTGTGTGCTAGTAGTTAACTCTTTTCTTTCTCCTAGGTTGAATTTATTTGATAGTCCTTTGCAAAATCCTGATTTAGTTCTTTTCGTTGATGGATCCTATTTAAGAACAAACTCTGGAAAATTCCAAGCTGCTTGGTCAGTCTGCACACCAACTGAAGTATTGCAATTAGCACGATTACCTACAGGCACCTCCGCGCAGGCCGCGGAATTAGTAGCATTATCACATGCATGTAAACTAGCTAAAGACAAGTCTGTTACTATTTATACTGATTCCCATTATGCCCATGGTGTTGTTCATGATTTTGGCATATTATGGAAAGAATGAGGGTTCTTAACATCCTCTGGAACACCCATTAAAAACCATTTTTATATCAACAATTTATTACAAGACATTGTTACCTTCTGAAATTACTGTTGTTAAATGTGCAACCCATCAATCCAATGACACTTTCAAAAGTAAGGGCAATAATTTTGCTGACTGGGCTGCTAAACAGGCTGCTTTTTCACAAACTGTTCAGCGTCACTTTCTGCAGCCATTACAATCTATGAAAACTTTTGATGAAACAGTGCGAAAAGCTTTACAGAATGAGGTTTCAGAATCAGAAAGAAAAACATGGCTGGCTCAAAATTGTTTTAAACGGTCTGATTTAATTTGGCAACATGCAGATGGCAGATTGGTCTGCCCCCTATCCATGCTAAATTCCCTCATTAAAGCTTATCATTTGCCAGCCCACGTTGGGGTACAAGCTTTAATAAAACAAATCCAAAAGGACTGGTTTGCCCCAAAGCTTTCTGCTTCTGTACAGCACTTTGTGAGCACATGCTCCTCTTGTTTACAGTACAATATTTCCAAAGGCACAATGGCTCCCGCACAACCCTTACCAAAACCATTGTGACCATTTTGTGCTTTGCAATGGGATTTTATTGAATTACCACTTTGTGCACATTTTAAATATGTTTTAACTATTGTTGATGTTTTTTCTGGATGGTTAGAAGCATACCCTTGTGCGAAACATGATGCTATCTCAGTTGCTAAGAAACTTTGTTATGACTTTATACCTCGATTTGGTGTTCCTTGTTATATATATTCAGATCATGGAACACATTTTACAGCTCAATTAATTGACTCACTGTGTACTATGTTGGGCATCACTCTAAAATTTCATTGCCTATATAGACCGCAGGCATCTGGAATCATAGAATGCATGAATCAAACACTGAAAACTAGACCAGCAAAAATTACTACTGAAACAGGCCTCACTTGGGTACAGGCCTCACCACTAGCTTTGCTCTCTATGAGAGCACAAGTACATCCTACTAAAGGTCTTTCTCCTCATGAAATTCTAATGGGCCGTCCTATGCACATGCCCATGACTCCACCACCACCCTTTTCTGAGTACAAGGCCTTTGATCTTGATGTTATTGTATACTGCACTTCTCTTGTTTCTTTCTTACAGTGTTATCACCGCCAAGTATCAGCGGCATAACATAACCCGGATCCTTTCACATCTTCTGAACTACAACCAGGTGACTGAGTGTACTTCAAGTCTTTCTCCACAAAAACAGCACTGCAATCTCGTTGGAAGGGGCCTTACCTAGTTCTTCTGACAACCTCTTCAGCAGTATGATTACAAGGCTCACCAACCTGGATTCATATATCACACATTAAGAAAGTCGTCGCTTCCATAGATCAAACACCTTTACTTTTCACAGCTCCAGATTCACCACCTATCACTTCCCATACTCAAAGCCATACTGTCCCTACACCTGATAATGTCTGACATTTCTCTAATTGGAACATTTCTCCATTCCAATACAATTCCACCGAAACCACCATTTCCGCTAAAGTACTGTAAAACTATCTTGGTGGTTATTTTTGTTGTTCTCATATTTCTGCTGTGGCCATTTCTATTTTCCGCTACAGTAACACCTCATGCCAAAAGAACTGCATGGCATCCACCATTCAATACCTACCAAGCTATAAAATACACTTATGCATCATCCCTTAATGTCTCCAATTGCTGGATCTGCACTGCCATTCCTACAGTTCATGGGGGATTGATGCTAAATATAGTTCCTTTAGGGATTGAAGAGACTTGGATGAATCTGATCTATGACACATCAAGAGTTATTTCAAAACACAAAGTAGCATTACAGTTGTCTGTCCATCAAAATGGAACTGTGTGTTTTCAAAAACATGATAAAATCGGAGTAGGGTGGAGCCATTGCAACAAAACAGTGGTATATAACTGCACTGCATGGGGTTGTGTAACAGATTTCTCACCTATGTTAAGAATTGTTAAAAACTCTATAGCTATCTTTTCCCAGAAAATAGAAACTGTCTACTGGAAAATGTTTGAAGGGTGGCAGAATACTGGGAATCACTTTAAGTCTGTCAATATCACCATTAAAGTAGAGAACTGTTATTTTGTGTGCGGAAGTAAAGCATATAAATGGCTACCAGGAAATTGGACTGGCAGCTGTTTCCTGGGTTACCTGGTTCCAGCTATCCGACATGTATCTACATTACCTAAGGGAAAAATTCAGAACGTTCGAGAGGTCAAGAAGCCTGCCAATCCGGTAAGCAAAGTTGATGCTTCATGGATCTATCATCATGACTTGGCTCATGCTAGTACCAAAGGACTGTCCCATATGGACTTGGGTGATGATGTAATATCATGGGCTGGTATAATTCCATCATACGGAGCAGTGAATTCAATTTGGGAACTGAGAAAGGTATCTAAACTGCTCGAAATTTTGAGCAATGCTGCATTTTCTGCCTTAGAACTAGTAACTGATGAACTGACTGCTATGAGGGCTGTAGTAGTCCAAAACCATATGGCCCTCGATTTCACCCTAGCGGCAAAAGGAGGAACTTGCGCTTTAATCCAGGAGGAGTGCTGTACATTTATTCCTGACAATCAGCACAAAATTGAAAGTCACTTTAAACTGATTCAGAGAATTTCCAAACTCTCAGAGGCCAAAGAGGCTGATAGCTCAACATGGGCTTGGTTGACCAACCTGTTTTCAGGTTGGGGAGGTGGACTGTTGAAGCTGATTTTGTTAATTGCAGTATTAGCAATTGTTACTTTCATTGTCTTGTTTCTAATCAAAGCACTGATCTTGAAATTAATGTCTTCAAACACTGTGAAGAAAGTGCCTAAATTTTATATGCCTGCAATTATGACTGTAGATAATGAAATGAAAATGTCTCTCAATGATGAAAAGACTAGTTGCATGGTTATGCTAGATCTGTGGCAAATGTATGACAGGTTAAATGATGATGCTTACACAGCATCAAATGGGAGATTGTAGAATATGAACAGCCAAAGCATGTGTTTTAAGGGCATTGAGTATGTGACAGTTTATATAAACTGAAATGTACTGAGTACTGTGAACTCTGAACTGTGAATAATGGAAAAACACCGAACAAACTAGAGTCTGCCTATAAGCAGGAAATGTGCCTTTTATGGAAGTGTATCCGATTCTCTCTTCTGCCTGGAAATATGATGATGTGAATTGTCTTATGCTTACGGGTAAACCTTTGATTGGTTAATTGCCCTTTATGATGATCTAATTGGTTCAGTTTTATATTTTTGTACTGTCAGCAATATCACCAGTATATAAGCTTGTTTATTCATTTGTTCTGGGAGTCTCCCTGGTGCTTTCCATGAGGCTCCCGCACGTGTGTACTGTTAGTTAATAAAAGCCACTGAAAGAGAGAAAGAACTGTATCTGTCTTCATTCTTAATGTAATGTATGACTTAACACTACTTACCAAAAACAAGGGGAATTGTCTCAGCAGAGGAAGAAATCTCTCTCTAGCCTACACAAACAAATTGATGTTCTCATGTCCTCCATAGCTAATTACAGAGCAAAAATAGCCTCCCTAGCTAAGGGCAATCACAAGGCATCCTTTAACTACATCCAAATCTAAAAGTGAATACCCAGCCATGTGCTGAACTGATTGTTGCTGTCACCACCCATACTCAGCTGGATGTAATAGCTAATCTGCTGGCTAACAGATTTGGAGCAAGAATCCACCTGATGCCACTGGTCATCACCCAAAGTATACCTGCCACCATTCCTCAACCTATTTAAATAAACAGGTCATCTGTGTGCTCGCCAAGGTCAAAAAAACATGGCATCAGTGGGACCAGACAACATCCCATATTGTCTTTTAAGCAACTTAAAACATGGCCTAGCAGACCCACTTGGAGACCTGTTTAACCACAACCTGTAGACTGGCTGTGATCCAGCAGAATGTAGGAAAGAAACAGTAATTCCTCTGCACAAAGGGTACCATCAACTGGCCCATGGATTTATAGAAAAATAAGCTTGACCAGCCTTATCTGTAAGGCCATGAAAAGAATCATGATGGACCTATGGACCTTATCAACAAGGACATAGATAATCTTCAAACTCTAGTCCCAGCCCAGTTTGGATTCATTAAGGGTAGATCATGTCTGTTAAACCTGGTTGATTTCTTCAAGAAGGTCAACCAAGGCCCTGGACGAGGGAAAGACAGTATGTACCACCTACCTTGACCTAGCCAAGGAGTTTGACACAGTCGCCACTTGTTATACAGAAACTCTCCCAATTGAGAATTAACCCCTACATCACCAGATGGGTAGCCAATTGGCTCACCAGCAGGACACATATCATCAAAGGGGGTGAATTCACCTCTAGCAAAATGCCAGTCGCCAGTGGCATACCACAGAGTTTTGTGCTGGGCCCTATACTGTTCAAAATTTATTTCTCAGAGGCTCAGACATATGTGAATGGCCTCTGGCTGATCAAGCTCACTGACTATTGCAAATTAGGACCAATCACTGAGTCCCCCAACAATGCTAATATACTGCAGAAAGGATTAACACAGACAAATTATTGATGTCAAAGCCACGGATTGAAGCTAAATGCAAAAATTGCATTATTATTTCCCCTAGGAAAGTTGACTTCCCTGGTAATTACAATATAGACAGCACTCCTCTAAGAGTAGACCCAGTGGTATGTGATCTGGTTACTCAGGTTGATAGCAATCTGAACTTTGATCACCATGTATCCAGCGTGATGAGGAACTCCTTCTGTGTGGCACATATCACAAGTAAAGGAATGGCATCTAGATCTAAGGATGTAATAGTTCCACTGTATTCAGCCCTCATTGGACCAATAATTGAGTACAGTGTTCCCTTTTGTATGTATTGCACCAGAAACCTGCAACAACTGGGAAGACCACAGAGGTTTCTCACCAAGAAAATATGGGGTGCACAAAACAAGTCCTACATGTAAAGACCGAAGACCCTGCCACTGTATTCTGTTTCCTGCAGGCTGCAAGGTGACCTGTGTCTGGGTTACAAGACAGTCTCTAACCCAGCCATAATGGAAATGCTGCACATTCAAAAATCAAACTGCATGAGGGTCACTCACTCTAGGAATCTTAACCTAGCCTCTGACATGAACAGGTCATGCTGGAAAGGTAGTTACATCTTGCAGCGATTACTAATCTCTGGAACAAGCTTCTCATTCACATGAAGCAGAGCCCCTCCCTTACCTTCTTCAACACAACCTGGATCAATAGATGGGTAACTGTAAATTCAATCCTGGGGGTGGTGCCCATGTCCCTCATGGACAGAAGCAGTCAATATTAATTACTATACCATAAACTCATACTCCTTGTGAACTTTGCTCACTTAACTATTGGCAATTGGATAACTCAGGATAAATATAGCTAGGCTTGTAAGAACTCTTGGGCTGTTAGGTAAGTAATCACCTATGAACCTATGAACTATGAACCTATATATTCACTAAAGTTTTATTGAGTAGCCACCCTATCTTCATGTGCCCTCTCACTATTATGCATTTCAGGTGACACAGGTTACCTACCTGAAATTCGGTTAATGATACTAGTCTGTAACCCACAGTGGGCAGCAAAGTAGTGCTATAACATGCCCTCACCCAGGCACAGATAATCATTGAGTGAGCATTTGACCTGCTCAAAACCCATTTCCACTGCCTGGCTGAGTCAAGGGGGCCCTTCAGTATGACCCTGCTACAGCATGGAGCTGGAATTAATGTGGCTAAAGGCACCAGACTTGCCCTGCAGTAGATCACAGCTTGTTGCATTCTGTATAATAGGATTATGCATCTGCCTGGTGTGCTGCTGCCATAACCAGTAATCAATGGTGGCAATATAGCTCCCCCTGTCATTTATTTCATAAGTGATGACAAGCTACAAGATGCTTCAGAAGTTAGAGCAGTGGGCTAGTAAATAAGCAGGCATAAGTTCATATGTTATCACGGCCTCTAACTGTGCTTTAAGTCTGGCAGTTAATACAGACAGTTAAAGCTATGAGCTTTGGTAGGTGGCTTGATTCCCTCAGCTCTTTTTTGCCAACTGTGACAGTCACTTAACTAGACAATTCTTTGGGGCAACTTGAAATGATCCCCTGAACTGCAAGCAGATAACAACTTATAATAACAACAGTGGCCAGCCAATGAGAGCAGACTCATGCATATTACGAAGCAGCACAGTTTGAAAAGAGGTATGTAGTCCACAACTATAGACCATAACATTTTTTGTGTGACAGTGTAAAGTCGCAAACATAATACTTTATGCATATAGTGTTACCTGCTGGCTCTGCTGAAAAGTGCATGGTCAAATCACAGTGTATATCAGACAACACACAGCGTACATAAATGCATAGAATATATGGTCAGGGACATTATCATTTACATAGTGCTCAGTGGCAGAGGCAGAAGTGCTAGGTATACCGGGGGGGGGGGGGCATGCTGAATAAGTATAGTGCTCTTATGATGCTGTGATGATGTTGTCATAATGAAGTTAGGATGAATTAGTATTCTGATCTATTTATTTTGCAGCAGCATTTTTCTGTTTTTTGTTTTTCTTTTTTTGCACAACATAATTTTGTTATGCCTCATTGTCCTTTATTTATTTATTTGTTAATTTGTCTTTGTCAACATGTAAAGTCTGACTGGGTAATACCCATTTGAATGCAGAGGCCTGGGGAGAAAAGTTCCATTTGCTTGCAATGCATTATGGAAAACAAACACAAACAAATTGCTGGAGATAAAGACAACAAACTAGTGAAGAAGGCAATGAGAGTAGGAAGCAAACCAACGGTGTTTAATCCAGAAGCAAACACTCACACGGTACTAAAAAGTACACACAAACTACAAACCAGCAATAAAAAATTAGACTGGCAAGTCAACCTAGAGTGGGTCTTGTAAACAGTGTTTCTAATAATTACCTCCTTGCCTGTACTCATATGCTTGCAATAATTGCACATTTGGCATTTGTACATACCACATTTCCAATTTAAAGCTGGTTTGTTGGCCTCTAATAAACTTTTCAAGTTGGTACCATGCTTGTATATAATTTGAGGGCTGTTTACAAACCTGTCAGCAATATGGGCATATCTTCTAATTATTTCCCAATTTTTGTATAGGATGTACTTTATCTCTTTAGGATCACTACTAAAAGGGGTAATCAGACTAATTGTGTATTCATATTTGTTAGGACGACTAGAAGCTGCACGCATGGTCGCACTTGAGTCAGACTTTTTATACGAAAGTCAAAAACTGAAGGACATGTTTCTTAAAAGGGGTTACCCTGAAGACCTGATAGAGACAATCTGTGATGAAGTCACCACTAAGAGAGAACAAGGCCTTTATAGGCCAATTCTTAGTTTGAGTCTCAATAATACTGGAACAATTGATTCTAGTTGTCCTGACAAATATGAATACACAATTAGTCTGATTACCCCTTTTAGTAGTGATGCTGAGATAAAGTGCATCCTATACAAAAACTGGGAAATAATTAGAAGATATGCCCATATTGCTGACAGATTTGAAAACAGCCCTCGAATTACATACATGTGTGGTACCAACTTGAAAAGTTAATTAGAGGCCAACAAACCAGCTTTAAATTGGAAATGTGGTATGTACACCTGCCAAATGTGCAATTATTGCAAGCATATGAGTACAGGCAAGGAGGTAATTATTAGAAACACTATTTACAAGACCCACTCTAGGTTTACTTGCCAGTCTAAATTTTTATTGTTGGTTTGTAGTTTGTGTGTACTTTTTAGTACCGTGTGAGTGTTTGCTTCTGGATTAAACACCGTTGGTTTGCTTCCTACTCTCATTGCCTTCTTCACTAGTGCAATGCATTACATTAAGTTCCAGTTAATAGGAGTTACATTTCTATTTACATTTATACACAAACAGTAGTTACATTAATACATTCTAAGATTTTACAGAGGTGGAAGTTACTAAAGACGAAGCCCACGTGTAATTTAATGGATTGCACAGGCAGTAATTATGTATAAAAATTGTTTTGCCATTTCACTGAGAGGTTGAGTGTATGCTATTAAAGAAGAGTATTTGGAGAACATTGTACAGTGAATACAAAGTCTCAGCCTTGAGTTGAGCATATGCAGGACTAGGATTAGTTAAAATGTTGTTTAAGCAGTGGTTTAAAACTATTGAGTTTGTTCGAGAGTTTTATTTGTGTAGGAATACCATTCCAGAATATTTTTTCATTTTTTCAGAATGTTTTCATTTTTTTCCCTCACCATGCAGGTAACTGCAAATGTTCTCATTCCTCATCAAAGGTGTTATACAGTGGGCATTATAGAAAATGTTGAAGTTTATATTACATGGGATCATCCATTACCAACAGTTAAAAAATAGATGTGAGAAAACCAGATGTAGTAGTCCAAGAAAAGAAGACAAAAGTAGATTGACTATAAAATTCCTAACCCAGTGACTACAGTCTTGCATTTAGAGAGACACAAATTTATAAAATACCAGGCTTTATAGGCAGAAATGAGGGTAACGTGGAAGAAGGGTACCCAGACAGTTCCAATAGTAGTAGGAGCAATGGGTCTTACCAAAAAGAATTTACAATTGTACTTAGATATGTTACACATATGTAACTCCGTATGAATTGCAGAAAGAGTCAGTTCTGGGCACATTGTAGGTGTTGCGAAGAACACTTCTATTCATGAACTTTAATCATACTTTGACGTAGGAATGGGGACCATTCCTGTCTTGGTATTGGAAATCCAAAAGATGTGGAGAAATAAAACTGGGTTACTTTAACTGTAGCTGGCTCCCTATTGAAATTTCGGCATTTGAAATGCCAAGTGCTGACAGAATAAAAAAAAAAAAGACCAAAAATCCAGGTGAAGAGGAGATCTCAAAGATCATCTTTAATCTATAACCAAGCCCCCATGTACCCCCTAATGTGGGAGGGAAGTCCCCACACCCCAAAACTTAAATCTACCAAATCTGGGATAACCATACCTCAGAGAAAAGGGAATGTCCTGAGAAATGGCCAACTCAAACTTAGCATATGTAAGTCAGTTACTTAGGCCATTCAGTTTCCATTTTGCAGGACTCAGTTTAGCAGATCCCAGCATTTCAAATAATTACTGTTTTGAACTTGATGCATTTTTTTCCTGAGACTTCACGGAGTTGTTGGTTGAGGTATGAGTCATTATCTGTAAAACTGTGATTAGGTGTCACATTTGTATCGTGTCAAACGCAATGTACCATAATGATAGCATTAGAAATTGCCCATAGACCTGGACAGGTGATGCCATATGAGCTTGATTCTGAGTTGCTATGATGACAAGACCTGCAAGATGTAGGGATGTTCTTGACATTAACTGGTCAGTGGTGTGCAATCTAGACCATGACTCACTCAGCACAACTGAGTTATTTTTGACGACACCCATGGTGCCTGACCTACTCATCCAACACTGTTAGCAGTGTGTGTGTGTCTGTCTGGAAAGGCTTCATTGGTGTGCAGATAGAGGCAGACATGGATGCCATATAAGCAACTGTGCTGTACATGAGGATCACCAAGGATTTGTCTGTGCTGTCTGCCATTCCCATGTGCAAAAGAATTTCCTCATGTATACCCTGCAGCATTCTAACCAACTCTACCAGACTGTCATTGGTAGTAACCTTTGCCTGAACTATTTCACAGCAAATCTGCTGCTGCCTGCTGTGCTGACAAACTCTTGCATGATTCTGGAGTCAGCTGTGATTGATGTCTTTGCCTAGTATCCCTGGTGCAGGGTGTGCACTTGGTAATGTAACCTCTGACATTGTTGGGGCTTCTCCCGGAGGTTCAAGCTATTCACAAGAATGAAGCATTGACCTATGAGGGGATTTAATCCCTTTTGATAATGGCATTTCCACATGATGCACTATGCGTAAGTCTGGCTCACTAATTATGGATGGAGGGGGCCCTGTGACTGTGTGCCATTGTCCTGAGGCTGCGTCATAACTATGAGAGTGGTGGCATCATTGTTTGATAGCCACTCAGTTCTAAACATCATCCTGCTTTTGTGCACAATAGCATGTCACTGATGTCTGTTCTGCTGCTGCATTTATGAATAAATAATAAAAGTATGTCAACAGCCTAGCCTCATTTAAACCTTTGCAAATATGCTACAAGCAGGTGTTAAGGAAGTCAATATCTTTTAGTTTCTTCAGTAGTGGTACTGCTGGTAATGATGAAGTACAAAATGGAAAAATATTTCAAGTTTATATGCAGTCACTGATCATATTAACAAATATATACCATATTAAGAGATACTGCACAGCAACACTGATCCTCTTTACCTCATGCATTTGCATAATGAGGGTATTCCAAGCTGCCAGTATTCACACTACACCTCAAAGAAACCCAAGTTCCATCACCCTCTGCATCACAGTCATCCTCTCTGAGGGACACAGGTACTCCTCATCAGGTGTTCAACTTCAGACAGTGGAAGGGCAACTGCCTGAGGAACTGTGTGCAATTACATTTTGCTTTGCCTTACTCCTGGCATGGGACACCATAGCATTAGCTCTCTTCCTGCACTGTGCTAAAGTACAGTTCCTTCCCCCATAGCATTTATGTCAGCTGATACTTGATTCCACAACTTAGCTTAGTCTGCCTGTCTTGCATCCCTTTTTCCAAAAAGTTTTCGATACTCCTTAAGTGCAGCCAGGAGAATATGATATTCCTTAGCAGTGATGTTCTATCTCCTGTGCCTTGCTTCCTGATGCTGCAATGTGTTGCCCGACAAAAAAAAAAAAAAGAAAGAAATAAAAACCTCAGAATTAGTACTGTAACCTACCCTGAGTTAACTGAAACAGAATGGCACCCCTTCTTGATTCAGTTATGTCATACAATTTGGTAAGACTACTGCCCTTAATCAGTACTGTAATATTGTTATGTTGGACATTTCTTACTTTGTGTGTGTGTGTGTGTGTGTGTGTGTGTGTGTGTGTGTGTGTGTGTGCACTTGTCTTTTTTTTGTGCTAAGGAATATTAAAATGTAGAGTGCCGTGCTTAAAAGACTGCAATATGTGTGAGGCTGCAGTGCAGACCAGCCAAGGCGTGTAAGATGAGAGTCTAAAGGCTAATTGATGCCTGAATTTCATCTTATGAAATGCAATAACATCTATGCATCTTTGTCCTTTGTATTGTTATTGCCAGATACTAGCAGATGTAGAAAATAAGTTGAATAATTCCCAAGTGTAGCATATGAGACATAAATTTCTCTCCAGTTATGTGACCGCTTCTTAGCTATTTATGACTTACTAATGGTTTACAAGCTGTTCCTAGATTATTAGCACAGTGAGTTTGCAGCATGAGACTGTTCCCTTTATTATGCTCCTAACTATATATTTTTTTGAACTATTTTCTTCAGCTTTGACTTTTCGGCAATCTTCACAGAATCACAGTAATCAAAGATTCACACAATGGTGACATAGGGAAAATTTCAGAATGTTTTAACGTTTTATTCAGTTTATGAAGTTTTATGTAAATTAGGCTTGTAATGACCAAGCTATGTGAAACATATCACTATGCACATCTGAAAATGTAGCAAGTGTCATAGGCAAGTCCATACTTTTATGCACAAGCATCTACAAGCGCATGCATGCACATTTGTACTGCCTATTCACAAACATTGATGTGCTAAGTGCGACCTGGATCTGCTGACAGTCATGTTTACATAGGATGTAGCTCACAATATAGGAGTTTCACTTTCATATCATATATAACATTTTGTATTAGACTCTGGCAAATGCAACACATGTGCTTCCATGAGAGCTCAGGGCAGGGTCTCAAGTTTGTGTGCAAAGTAGACTAAGGGATCTTCCTTTACTTGTAGTGCCAGTCCTGCAGGAGTAGGCTAGAGAGTGGCGGGCAGGGTCTCTTCAGTTGTACTAATATATGGACTGACCTGGCAGATGAGCTCTCTGCGCTAACCAGAATGCCTTTAACTGGATGAACAGTATCATCATAGGTATGATAGCAAACAGCACAAGCAGCCACACTATCTTGACCAAAGAGTGGTGGAAGTGGAGCAGACTACACCAGAGTCCTTCAGTAAATATAACATCTTCATTATTCATTATTAATTCAAGATTAAAAGATGTAAGAACATTACAGGCAGATATGTAGATATATATAGAATTCTTTTGATATACTGAGTGAGTTGATGTATGCTTACTAAGTGATAGTTTTGTAATTAGCTTAGCAGTGGACTGCTATGCTCTGTTAATTTGCTCTGTACAACTCTCTACAATGTTTGACTATAGTTCTCTATTACTACACCTCCTGCTAAACCTATTTTGAGCTTGCATTCCTAAACTTTGTTACCTTCTCTCTACTCTTAGTATAGTCCATCTTCTCCTATTTAGACTCACCTTGTTCCATCCTTCATTTCAAGGATAGCTAGCTACATATGTACTGACTTCTTGCCACCAAATAAGACTGCAGTATAGTAGTGTATTTCCTTTATCTTTCCTTTCATTGCCTGTGTGTGGATAAATAATAGGAACTCTGCCACAAGGCACATCTGGAAACCTTTCTACAAACATTTTTGCCTTTGTGCAAAGGAAATAAGATTAGTATGAAGAGCCTTGATATTAATTTTAACTAGTCACCTACTTGCCTGCTTTGAGCAGGTAAATGGCTGTGACATTTCCCCCAATAAGTAATCCTTATACTCTAAGGACCACTTACAAAGTTATCCACTGTTCTTTTTTTGACCAATAGATTACACTCTATATGCCTGTTACTTCAGCTCCCTAGCTTCTTGATGTCCACATAGAGTAAATGAAAGAAAATCTCTTCTGCTTTGTGTCTCCTAGCTAATTGCTCAGCACCAGCTATAAAACTGATTGGTTCTGTAATACTTAGCCCCAAAAAGACATCCAGGGGGATTCAATAAAGCCTACACATTCATTAGCCATGGAAACTTTTAGATTCAGTAAGTGCCGTGTACAGGTGGACACCCCCCTGCAAACAAGATAAACACCATGGCATGCTAATTACAGCATAAGCAGCTGAATTACATGATAATTAACCCATCAAACATAGTGGAAATATTCAACAAGCTGTAAAGCAACCATGTAGACTCCATGCTGGTGTTCTTCGTGAATTCCAAAGTGTTTGGAATGCAGCCATGGAAAGGTGTCTACACAAACAGAATACAAAGTAAAAGGTATGAGATTTGTACAGAACTGACCTTAACATGTGACAGCATTAGATATAGGCTGGATGCAACAAAAGGAGAGTAACAATAGCAACATAATCCTTTTTTATGCCACAGCAGAAATGCAGCTTTGCTCCCCCACCCTCAAATGGACAGTACACTTGTAAGTAATGCAGACAGATAACAGTGTAAAAGTGTGTGCTAATAAAAATAGATACAAAAAAAAACATTAGACAGACTATTCATGGTTACATGTCAGCATATGCAATATGTATCTGATAAAATATAGGCATATCATCTAAAAATCAGTACTCCTCTGTGTAGATATATCCCAAAATAATATCCTCTCTTCTGTGTTCAACACATAAACAATTCGGCTCCCCTTCAGTTTCCCTAGCTACATGGTTGCCATCTGGTGCAGATTCAGGACTGTCAGCATGGTGAATATGCAAATGAGGTCTGAACTCATTAGAATTCCTGAATGCCAAAAAATTGGATCCGTGTAGGGATTTAAACATAGCGCAGGTACTCCGGCCATGTTTATGTTTAATGGATGGCAACTGTGACTGCTTGCATTAGGTGAGTGTGTCAGGTTAAACTTACATTTACAAAGTGTTACATATACATTTGTCCGGGTTGGAAATGCAAGTAAGCAGTGCACAATTCACAAGTTCTATTTAATTAACATCCAACCTCCTCTTTATTTGTTGAAAAATTGTGTTTACTCTGTCAGTTTTTTATTATTATTTTATTATTTTTTGTCATTGTTTGTGTGATGCAGTACTTATTGCAATTACAGGAAATGGAGGAATGAATGGATGGCTGTGCTTATCTTGTTTGAGCAGCGTTGTGTGACGAGCAAAAGGGAGATCTTAAGAATTAGTAAATAAGAGAATGTCATGTAACTATTCCAGTGGCGGCATTGCTGAAGAATGACAGTTAATACTGAGTCTGTGGAATTCACCTGCTACTTAACTAATTCTGTGGCAGCAGGTGTTAATGCAGTTAATACAGTGATATGTTACTTTTTGGGGAAAGATGGTACTGGGTTCAGATACAGGTATATGTCAAGGTTAAATACTTTTCATTACAGAGTGATACTGCAGCGGTGTTAAGTGGCATTGCTTGGGTGTAACTGCACCTGTTTCTGCTGCTCACCGTTAGTGCGTGATGTGCACCTCCATTTGCACACCTCCACTTGCAGTTCAAAAAGTGAAGGGATCCATTGCTGCTCCAGCATTGCTAAAGTCTGACAGTTAGTATTGACTGTCTGGAATACACCTGATACTTAACTGCTTCTGTGGCAGCATGTGCTAATGCAGTTAATGGAGTAATGCATTCCTTTTTGGGGCCAGATGATACTGAGTTTGACTACAACTGTATGTAGTACTTTTAACAACTTTCGTATTACCATTTCTGCACATTGGTGCCTGATGTGCACCACTGAGCAATAATGCATTAAAGAAAAGAAATAGTGAAGATGACAGTGATGAAATGGGGAGCAAGCAGGGGGAAGAACAAATGGAAAGCAATGCAGGAATGTGCAGCAGAAAGGTAGGAAAGAACCATAGCTATCCATTTCTTCAGCAGTAAAAATTAATAGTATATACAGAATATTAGCTGAATTTGGACTGTCACTTCCAGAAAGAGCAGTGACCACAAGACAATCATGTTGTATAGCCAATTAGACCAAATCAAGTGCGTCAAGAGGACACATGTAGGAAATAGAGAGCTATGTATGGAATTACTTTTTTTCTTTTTTTTTTTTTTTTGTTGGACAATTGCCCATTTTTTTTTCTTTTTGAGAGAGAGAGGAACATTGGGGAAGGAATATAGGTATGTCTGGGTCTGGTAAATTGGGTAGGTGGGGAAGCAATTGCAGATAGACAAGACAGAAAAGACAAGAGACAGGAACATTGATAGACATAAGGGGTTGGTGGTCACCATGGATGGGGTGAGGGTCGGGACATCCAGGACCTATAGTTGTCAGTCAATCTGGGTGACGGAGAGAATCGAGTCCAGCAGGTGTAGTTGTGCACCAGCAGTGCGGCCACAACCCTAAACGTCATCCTTGGAAACTTGGTGCAGGTGATAAACTCACCACCTCTGCCACTGCTCCAGGAAGGAACCACTGGACTATCCTCCAGGGCAGGACTACCTGAGGGCGGAGGTAGTGCAGGAGCAGCAGAGGTGGTGCTGGCAGGTTGGCTAACAGATGTGCTGGTCAATGGTGTCATATTCAGTGGAGCGGGGGGAGGTGGATCCTGTGGGGCAGGCCTACCCCCCTGTGCTATGGAGCATTTTGTGATGTGGTACACATGAATGACATGAACACATTTTGATGACATGTAATAAAATATAACATAAAATTAAAAAAAATTAAATAAAAAAAGAAAGATAAGGGTTGGGGTGAGAGAAAAGAAAAGAGATAAGATTAGTACCTTCATATGTCACATACAATGCATTAATACAATTATTTGACTCTATTATCTTAACCTTTGCTCTTAAGACTACCACCCCTAACAGATAACTTTTACTGTTAAGACTACCAGCTCTTAACAAATTCACACTATACTGCAGGTTGCAGCAAGTACTGCTTTACATGTGCATATATTGCACATATGCGTGTTCCAATTATCCAGATTACTTTTTGCAACAGGGCATAGAGCTTTTACTTTAAACCTTTAAGTTACACATAATTGAAAACTTAACAGTGTTGTATAGTTGGGGAGTGAGGTATTTGAACCCACCACCTCTGACTAAAGATTGTACTCTTGGTTTGTGCTACAGACTAATGAATGCATACTTGCTTGTACAGTTGAGATATGCATGCTTAATTTGATACAACTCTATAAAATACCATAAAAAAACTATCTGTAACTTTTAATGCTACAGTAATACTTCTCTTCTGCTGCATACATGCTACATGCCTCCCTCATTCTCACCAATCTATCAACATGGGTCCTAATATTCACCTCCCTTTCCATATCAGCTGTGGAAAAAAGCAGAACAGAACAGAATACCATTATGAATACCAGTCATGCCTATATTCAGCTTTTAATCTTTACAAGTAATCTCTGTACCTGATACTTACACATCTGTTGGTTTTCCTCCATCCTATATTCCTTGATCCAAGCATCAATCATATTCCTTTTCCTGCAACATAAGTCACTAAAGTGGTGCATACATTGGTCACCAGTCTGGGAGATACTGCTGGCACTGGTTACAGCTCAGCCCAAAGTATCTCAATCCTCTGACTTATACTTAGACCAAGAATAGTCCCCCTGCAGTAGCCTGGCACTGTGGTATTTCACGCACACACTTCCCCTGAGTGATCATTTTACATGGCAATCCTATGTCCTGTTACAGATCATTAGCACAGCTTCAGTACAGTATGCCAGGAATGAGATATCACAATACCCTGCACAGTAGGTGCACTGTCTTATACTGTGTTTGGACCATATACTTCACATTCATACATCTCAACTATCCAGATAGTCTTGGGATGTCCAGCTGTCTTCCTTATCAAATATGTGGCTTTCTGCCATGTCACTGGGATGATCTCTGGACTGATGTGACTCAATAACACGTACATTTGAGTGCATACCTCTCAGCTGTCCTGATCTGTGCAAAATGTGCAGTTTTTGTCTCATATTTGCGATCTTTTCCTTGTAACATTTTTTCCTGATAAATCATTGGCATGTCATTGCAGAGTGCAAACAGAAACTGATGACTGACATTTAAGTTTCATACTTCATGCTCTTCAGAAAGTTCATGCTAATGTACAACCTATATAGTCTGTCAACTTCCTAAGTTTGGAAGTGCAGTATTAAAATCTGTCCCTATTTGTGTCCCTTTGTCCACCCATTTTTATGGCTTTGTCCACATTTCTCACTCTAAGAGGTTGAGAGTGTTACATTCTAACACATTCCTATGTGTCATCTATGTCAAATGTGCCCCTATTACTAGTTATATGTCCTCTCTTTAAGTTGGCCTCTGTGCAGATGTGTTACACTAACAGAATGACAGCTATTTGTAAAGCCCTGATGATCATTGTAGAATTCCACTCAAATCTGCAAACTTTAGGTGCTCTACCTTACACAAAATTACTATCTGCATTCGCTTACAAGCAAACACTGTTGCAAGCCATGAAACCTAGGTTAGGCGCACCATGCCTCATTAATATGCATTGTGCACTGCCATGAGCTGCACACCATCACACTAACATGTAAACTCCATATAGGCTCTGTGTAAAGCCTACACAAAGTTTTTGAATCCCCCTGGTCATTTCAGCTTGGTAAGAAAATTTAATACTTTTCGTTTAGACATTTTTATTAATGCACTACATCTCCTTAACTGGGAGTCACTAAAGACTCTACTCCATAGATAATGCTATCCCTGATTTCAACAAAATATTCCTAGGTGTTCTAAAGACATTACTTGCCTCAGATACCCTTCAACATTCCAACATCCCAAGAAGAGAAACAGGTCAGCCAACACTTTTCCTCCCTCCCTGCTAACCTCCTCCCTGCAGAGTACCTACAAATAGCTGCAGATGCCATTGCATATCCCATATCTATCCTCATCAACAGAACCTTATCCAAAAATGCTATTCCCTCCCTCTGGAAAATATCTCATGTCATCCCACTCCATAAAGGTGGTAGTTCCTCAGACATATCCAACTATAGACCCATTGCCATTCTTTCCCCACTAGCCAAAATAATGGAGAAATGTGTACACAAGCAACTAATGCAATACCTTATACAGAATAACTTACTATCCAAATCCCAGCATGGTTTCAGGCCATACCACAGCACCACCTCAGCCCCCCTTTCCTTTACTACTGTCACAAACCAAAACAGGAATGACAATAGGCTAACCTCCACCCTCTTTCTTGACCTATCAAAAGCCTTTGACATTGTCAATCATGAACTTCTCATTCTTTCACTAAAATCTATTTCCCTCAACAAGCCTGCTATCCTGACTGGTAGACAACAGGTGGTACTATGGCAGGACAAACTCTCCAGCCAGCTACCTCTCACACTTGGTGTCCCTCAAGGGTCCATACTAGGTCCACTACTCTTCTCTATTTTTATCAACAACCTTCACACTGCTATCCCTAAAGCTATATGCATTCAATATGCAGATGATTCCACTCTGATCTGCTCAGCCACCTCCCCATTCGAACTGCAAACTTTAACCCAAAATACATTCAACAATATCGAGAACTGGATCACCCACCAATGCCTACTTGAGAACCCCAATAAAACTAAATTTCTACTCTTCTCCCCCACTAGAAGATCTGCCACACTTTCATTCTCTGTCACATCTAACAATGGTACTATTATTTCCCCAGATCATCAAACCAAACCGCTAGGGGTTATCATAGACAATAATCTCAAATTTGACCTACAGGACAACAAAACTATACAGACCATCAATAAGAAGCTTGGATTACTGTTTAGAAACAAGACATTTTTAACCCTACTGGCTAGGACTACAATCGCCTGATCACACCTACTCCCTACTCTTTTATATGCCTCGCCTGTACTCTCAAACCTCAACAAATCTGAACTAGGTAAGCTGTCCCATATCTACAATCATATTGCCAGATTTGCTACTGGCTTCACCTATAGAACCCACCACTACCAGAACCTTAAACAACTAGAGTGCCCAAATTAATTCAATTCAATCAACTCAATAGTACACAAAATTTTGTACCATCCTGAGGATATCCCCTCACATAAATATATTATTAAGCCATATAGCAACCTGAAATCCCTACAGTCAGCCGATAAACTACTGGTCCAAACCCACAAAGCTAATAACTCTGCTGGTGAATCCCTGTTTGCCAACTTCATTGGAAAAACCTGGAATTTGTTGCCAAACTATTTAACCCTACAGTCCAAAAGTCTCTAAAAAGAAAACCTCAAATAGTAGTGAATTGGCTATGCCCATGTACCAACCCTGATTAAGTTATAAACTGAAAGCATATTCTGTAATTATCATAACTTGTAACTATGTCACCAAGCTCTGCTTCCAATCTGATGTCTCTTACTTTTAATTGTGTCTGTCCATGAGAATTGTGAGTCCCTAGTATGGAACACTATTAAGCAATTGTATATAATCACTTTGTTTTTATAATTGCTTGCTAACTTCTGTGTAATCTATGTAAGTTTGTCTATGTGGAGCTTTTCTCCCCAGGCCTCCACTGAAAATGGACATGTATCCAGTCGGACTATTCTGGTAAACAAATGTAAAATAAAAATAAAAATAAATAAAAGCCTCTTTATCAGCACCCTTTATATCCCACCCGGAAATAACGCCTCATCCCTTGAAGATATACTCCAATGGGCCTCAGCTGAAATTAACATTGAAACTTACATACTAGGTGATGTAAACATTGACTGGAATAAAATCAACAGTCCCATATCCTCCCTGTCCATTAACCCCTTTAACTTTACTCAAGTAACTCACTCCATCACCAGACCCAATAAAACAAATCCCCCAGGATCCACTCTTGATTGGATTTTAGTCACCCATCCAAACAAAATTACCAACTCTGGCACCATCCCTGACTCTATTAGTGACCACCTCCCAGCTTTAATTTACCGTGCAACTACCTTCCATGCACACCAACATCAATATATTCAGACCCGCAACCTTAGTAAATTTGACCCCAAAACCTTCTCTAACTATCTCAAACAAATGAATTGGAATATTTTAAAAACCCTTCCACTCTATAAAGCCATAGACCACTTTAATTCTACTTTCCTAGACGCTCTATATTCCCTAGCTCCACCAAGGAAAAAAGAATAAAAACTATAACTGCCCCTTGGCTAACCAAAGAAACAAAGCAAATTATGCATCAAAGAGAAAAATCCTGGAAGCTTTACCAAAAAAATAACTTCCTGAAACCCTTCTCCAATATACACAACTCTGTAACTTTGCAAAAACACAAATCTTCAAAGACAAAAAGCCCTACTACACTAAGCTCCAGTCCAACCATTCCCAAAACCCTAGGCTTTTTTGGAACTCCATAAACTCACTCTTCAACCCAGGCTCCAAAAATAAACCCTGTCCAGACCCAAATAAATCTGACCTCGAATTAGCCTCACTATTCAACTCTTTCTTTATAGAGTCAAAAATGTTTCCCAACAATGACCCATCTCTCCCACATTCCACCTCATCTAAGTCCCCAAATACTCTCCCCCCTATGTTTGAGCTTAAACCTATCTCCACTAACTGCATAAAAAGACTTTTATCCAAACTTAAACCCTGCTCCAATGCACCTGACAACATCCCCTCTTCCTTTCTCAAGTCTGCTGCCGATGGTATAGCTTCCAATTAGTATTCTAATTAAAAGATCCATAAAGGAATCCTATGTCCCCAAACTCTGGCTTTCTGCTTTTATTCTTCCTCTACACAAAGGAGGCAAAAACACTAACATTTCAAAATTCCACCCTATAGCTCTTCACTCTCCAATCTCCAAAATTCTAGAAAAATCCATCCACCTCCAACTTTTGCCTTTTCTGACTAAAAATCAACTCCTTACCCCTACCCAAGATGGCTTCCGACCAGGACATAGCACCATAATAGCTCTACTCTCATTCTTAGAAACTGTCAAACAAGCCCGAGATTCTGGGAACTTAGTATCCACAGTGCTCCTAGATCTCTCTAAAGCATTCAATACTGTTTCCCACAAGCACCTTCTAAGTCACCTCTCAAACCTAAATCTCTGCCAAAACACTCTTTCCTGGTTCTCAAGCTATCTGTCAGATAGATCTCAGGCTGTGAAATGGAAAACAGGCACCTCACCTTTCTTACCTACTACTACCGGAGTACCACAGGGGTCCATCCTCGGACCAATGCTGTTTAATATCTTTATTAATAACTTTCACTCTGCTATTCCTAATGCCTAAGTCATCCAATATGCAGATGACTCTACACTTGTCTGCTCTGCCTCTAATCTCCCTGAACTCCTATCTAAAACTCAGACTGCCTTCTCAACTATTGAGATCTGGATGTGCCAAAATCACCTTTCTGTCAATGCTAACAAATCTAAAATACTACTATTCACACCCTCAAAATCTTTTTCTTTTGATAAAAATGCTTTCCAAGTCCTTAGCCAAAGTAACTCTCAGATTGAAGTTGTACCCTTTGCCAAACTATTCGGAGTAACTATAGATGAACACCTCAAGTTTGACATCCATATTCAGCAAAATATAAAGAAAACCCACCAAAAACTAGGTATGCTATACATGAACAACCACTTCCTCTCTACTTCTACCAGGCATACTCTGGCCTCCTCTTACCTCCTTCCCTCCCTTCTGTATGGCGCCATGCTACTGACTAACCTATCATCTTCCATCAGTTCCAAACTTGAAAACTGTTATAACAAAATTTCTAAATTTGCCACCGAAGCCAAACATTCCACTCCTCACTGTTTTACCCTTCAATCCCTCAACTGGTTAGAATTCACCAATTACCTGGACTTCCTCCAGCTCAATACAGCACATAGACTAATATTTAATCCAACCAAATGCCCTGCTCTAACTAACATCCTTCCCACATACACCCAAAATAGAACTCTCAGATCTGAACACCAAAACTTAATTACTGTCCATAAACCTAAACATTCTATGGACAACTTCTCCTCTCCTTCTCCTCAGGTAAGTAATGGAACTCTCTCCCTTCCACACTAAGGATAATGTCAAACACAAACAACTCCAAAACTCAGCTTTACACCTTCCTCTCCTCCAAATGGAAATGTAACTGCATTCTCCCTACTTAGAACTCTTTAACAAAAGCCCCTGGGAGGGTATCCTCCTGAGTTCCTAAGCACCTTATAGCTGGCTATAATCTTCTATAGCTAATTCTCATACGATCTCTCACACTCTGTAAATATTGTAAATAGCTTTTGACTTTTGACTTTAACTGTGTGAATTTGTTAAAATGTATCTGCACGATATTTTTCCACTATGGGCAATATTGCTCACGCTTTGTATTATTTGATATGTATTTGTACTTGTACTTTTATTGGACTCCTATCTTTACTGTAATCTGTTGCATGGAGCTTTTTTCCCCGGGCCTCCACTGCGAACGGGCTCTCTGGGCCCAGTTGACTTCCCCGGTAATCAAACTGGAAATAAATAAATAGATAAATAAAAATACATTTCCTCATAAATTGCCTAATCAAAAGAGAGGTAAGGTGGATTCCAATAGCAGTCGAGGTGCTGTGCAGATGACTATTTTCTCTTGTAATGGCTATATATCCTTAGTAAATGTTAACAAATGACATTATAGAATCCCAGGAAGAAGCATCCTTTACCACTGCCAAGATCCATATTGAAGTGCTTGACAAACTGGAGCAGCCTGATACCAACAATGCCAATGATGTCCCTTAATAACATGCTTCTCTGGGTTGGTCTCAACACAGATGGATAGACTTTATATTTGGACTTAATATAGGGCTAGATCTTTAACTAAGTTGCAATGTTATTACTTCCTAATGTCTCTTTTTCCCAAATGCATGTTATCAGTGTGCTGTTAGAGTTTAACAAGATACCTTTGTAATGTGGGCAAAGGATTTAGGTGATCTTTTTAACAATAACAATAATATGGAATATATGGGTGATATAGACATTGCAGCCTTGATTAGGATCCCAGTTTTTTTTTTTTTTTTTTTTAATGGCAGAAAAGGTTAAGCCAACTAAGTACTGTTTTCTATTTGTTAATGGTCTGCTGTGGGAAGATTTCATAGCAGACCATCAAACACCCCCAACCCTCTGGGAGCATGTTTTTAAGCTGAGTATTTTGACCTTGTCACACATTTTTCCTTTTATATTTCATTTTATTCTAACAGTGTACTGTAGTTAGAATTATCTCTGCTACAGGTTTCAGACATCGGAGAGGACACTGTTTAGGGAAACCTGGAAGCATGCATTCACCATCGGGTGGTCCCAAGAGGGATGAGGGTGAAGTGTTTATCGAGTTATGTAACACCTACCCAGACTTGTTAGCCAAATGGCAGGCAATTATCCTTGAAACAAGTTTCAGCTATTTATGCTTATTCATTGAGTACTTTAAATCAGAGGAGTCAACAGTAGCGGAGCTGATTAAAAATAAACAGACCAAATTAGAAAAGATGGATTTGACAGACAACTGCATTCAGAAACTGGAGTCATTACAATACAATCTGAGTATTTATGATAGCAAGTTAAAGGGACAGAAGATCAACAAATTGGCATGAGATTTTCAGGACTTTAGGAATGGGAATATCTTTGAATGTCCAAGAGAGGAGAGAGTGACTCAAAAATAAGGGAGAACACTCTCAAAATGCAATATTAATATAACAAACACAGGTCACAATATTGGAGACCATAATGTGTCCAAGAATATGATGAACACCACCACTCGTACAGCCGATGATGCACTGCCTAGTGTTTCTGCATCTTATGTCTCTACGAATAGCTTAACGCATGCTTCAACAGGAATGGTTCCTGGCACATCAGCAGATACTCTACCCAAAGAGGGTATTACCTTTTCCCCTTTTTCCTACCAACTACCATTTTTTTTTATAAAGGAGAACCGAAGCAAGAATGTGAGATCAGAAAGTTAAGACAGGAAAAGGGAAAAGTTCAACCACCAGAAGGTCTAGAACAGAGTCTAGTGGTGAATATAACACAGACACTATTAAGCCACCAAGCCATTCGGGTCTTGGAGAAAGGTTTAACTTTCATTCCTTCGATAAGATCTGATCTAAATAAGTTTGTTATAGACATAAAACTTTTTGCTAGGAATGTCACTCTAAAGACTATCTTCAGTAATGTTAACCAGCTATTTTGCCTATACCGAAAAGACCCAGCACATTTGTAACTGTCAACCATCCTGCTGTGGACTTGTTTGTTCATTTGTGTGAAATGAGGTTGCAAAATTGAGGGGAAATAACAAAGAAGGTGGCCATTTCCACAACTTGACCAATGAGGAAAAAGAAGCTCTATCTGAACTGAAGTCGAGGGACGATCTGGTCATTAAACCTGCTGATAAAGGAGGATTCATTCTAGTAATGGAGACAACTTGGTATAAGGACAAGATGCATGATCTGCTAAGTGATTCAGGAATATACAAAATTATTAATAGAAACACAGTTGACAGGATGATCAAAAATATACAGAACACCTTGAATGACTTGCTTTTAGAATGATGTATCACAAAAGAAGTGTTTGACTTCTTTGAGGTACTCTGCCTACCATTCCAACCATAAACAGCCTGCCAAAAATACTTAAAAACCTGGTTAACTCACCCTTACAACCTATATTCATGGGGAGAGGTTGGGTAACTGAGCCCCTGTCTATGTATTTTGAGAAAGAGCTGAAAAAGCCTCATACCAGCAACAAAAACAGTTTTGAAAGACACAGGTAGCTTTTTGAAGGATTTCTCCAGGAAAATGCAAGACGTGGGCAGCATGGCTGATCTGTTATTAGTGACAATAGACATAAATAATTTATTCACAGTGATACTGCATTCTTATGGGATTGAAGCAGTCAGAGATTTTTTTTGTCTCCACTAGGATCGAACTCCAACTTTATATGTTCTCTATTAGAATTAATCTTGGAAAACAATGTATTTTCATATGGCAGTACTTATTATTGGCAAGTATGGGGTGTAGCTATGGGCACCCCATGTGCCAATAGTTATTCAAACATAGTATTGGCACAATGGGAATCAGCACATGTTTTGTGTGATAAGAACCCTTGGTCTACTAACATTATATACTATGGACGTTTTGTGGATGAGATTTTTATCCCTTGGAATGAGAATGAAGATGAGCTTAAGTCTTTTTCTGAATACCTTGAAACTACTATAGAGTTCTTGAAATTTATGCTTCAGTACACAAGGAATGAGATAGATTTTCTTGACATATGCCTGCAGTTAGACCAAGCCAGTGGAATCAGTACGACTCCCCACAGGAAAAGCACTTGGAAGAACCATTTTCTACATAAGAGTAGTATGCACCCTGGGGTTGTCCATAGAAACATGTATGAGAATAAACTTGTACGTATTTCTAGGTTATGCACGGATGAGCATATATTCCAGAAGGAATGCAGGCAACTAGAAGAGAATCTGTCTAACAGGGGCTATAGTAGAGATGACTTGACTGTCAAAAACCACCCTGAAATTGTTAGACGAACAAAAGGACGTCCCTACTTCCTCAGATGTAGCACTGGCAATGTGACATTGGATACACCTCAAATCACAAGAAACCTTGAAGGAACCAATTTAAATTGCATCCTTACCTTTAGTACAGACCACAAGAAGGTATGTGATGTCATCAGAAGGTTCTGGCCTATTTTGACTGAAAATGAGAGAATAAAAAACATCGTAGGAAAATGACCAAGGTTCACATTCAAGAACAAGAAGAACATCCAAAAGACTCATCTGCAATAAAGATGGTTTTCCCAAGAAAAAATAATATTTTGAGACAAGAAACCCACAAACACAGAAGATGTAAAGCCTGTCAGTTTATAGATACTAGTAATATTTTTATCCATCCAACTACAGGCAAGAGCTACGTATTTAATGTTAAAGCAACCTGCACCAGTGAACATCTTGTATAGCTAGCATGCTGCCACCTTTGCCCTTGTTTCTACATAGGCAAAACTGATCATCGCTTAAAAGACAGGGTTTTTGTGCCACGTACGAGATATCCGATAAAAGGACATGAAAAATGTGCTGGCATCTCATATTAGCTCAAATCCAACCCATTATTTTAGCTTTAAAGCTATAGAATGTGTTCCCATAGGACATAGAGCTGGGGATATTCAAAACAATACTGAGATTTCTGAAATTGGATGGATGAATAACTTAAGAGCTAACCGCCCCCCAGGCTTAAATGTAATGGTTCCATTAAAACCTATCCTGAAACAGAAACGTCTCCCCATTGGTTAATATTGGAGGCTTGTCTGCCTCCAAGAAAATGATTGACAGCTTATGGTAGGAGGGACTGACATTGCAAGGAAATCATCTGATTGGTGACTATTTGTTTAAGGATATAGAATGAAGCACAGGAAGTCACAGTCTGAAGAAGGCAAACTTGCCAAAAGCGCTTATTGTTTCATGCTTCATCTGTTTTTAAGCTTTACAATAGTTTTAGTGAATTTTCACTTACTTTATTAAACTTGGAACATTTTAATCATGGTGGTGAACTCAGTACTTCTTTGCCTAGTGTTCAGGGAATGGGGCACTAACTAGGTTGTAGCAGAGTATTAGACATATTTGCAGACTAATCTTATTCATGGGTTTAGTTGGAATGTTAAAGGAAAGGCAACACTATGTAAAACGAAAGTCATTTTGATCTTGCTAATCTTTTTTTTGCTATTACAGGAAGCCAAGATGAAACAAAAGCTGTCAACAAAAGTCTTTGCCAAATGGTCAGGCAGATGGTTTGTGTCACGTGCCACATCAGTTAAAAGAGATGTGGTTATTTTATTGGATAAATATTTTGGTGTGGACGATTACAGAACAGTTTAAAGATGAACAAGACAGATGGATTGATCTTTCCATCAACATGAGGGGGTAAAGTTGTTACTGGGGAATTTTTATGGCCCTACTGAGGATGACAACAATCCTTTGGAAATTTTTAAGCAAGTGATCGGGCACATGCGGCTCGGCACTCTATGGTTTTAATTGGAGGGGACTTCAATGTGGTTCTAGACCCACATATAGATACAATACCACCTGGAGCTCTAATTATGAGACTCAATGAAGGCAATGCTTAACACACATGATCTGGTAGATGTCTAGAGATCCTTAAATGCAATAGAAAGCAATTTTACATATGTGGGCCCTGGGGAGTAATGAGTGCATTAAACTTGTGGCTAATCAACAGAACTAAAATGTGAGATGTAAATGCAGTCATGATACAGCTGCATGGCCTGTTGGATCACACACTACAAATCCTTAAATAATTACAGGCATTTAAACCCAACTATCAGTGACAATTAAACCCTTTGTTGTTTAAAAATAAAGCCTTTATGGATATGATGCATAAAAATATAAGAGACCTTTTGGGGGACACCAGTAATACAATAAGCCTAGCAATTCATAAGTGGCTGCTGTTTTTGGTGGGTAAAAGAGGTTACAGTGTTGGCATGTTCTCACTACTTAATGACTATATAAATGCAACAAAATTTGACTGAGGATAAAGAAAGAATTGAAAGCCAGTAAGGGGGAACAATTCACTGATATTGGATGAAATCCTGTGACTAAAGAAGAAAAAAAAGTGTAGGCAATCTGTCTACAGGGCCATTTGAACCAAATTAGAAAGGATCAGATTATTTAATTGGGCCAGGTGTATCACTTCACCCAAGGCACTGGCTGTCAAATGTCAAGAGAGACAAAAGATATGTTGATCTTGACTCTGAAGGATAAAACTGGTAAGGTAGCCATGGATCCACATGAAATCCCATGAATTCTATTAGCTATAAGGACATGGCTCTTGGTACTATGATCCATGATCAAGTTTTATTGCATGAGACCTTTGGTAAAGTAGTATTTCCAAACTATCTCTACAAGCAGATAACCAGTTAAGCAGACTTATATCCAAGAAGGAAGTCCCAATTGCAATTAACGTCTTGACATTGGTTAAACTGCCAGAACAGGATTGTTTGTCAGCAGAATTTTATAAAAACTTTAAAAAAGAACTTGGGAACCCAATGTTTGACCTTTTTAGAGCAACCATTTGCATCAAACATTTTCCTCCATAAATGTTAATAGCTGAAGTTCTTATGATGCTCAAACGTGATTGAGACTCAACTGATCCCCTTAATTATAATCCTATCTCTTTATTGCAAACTGACTTGGACATTTTTGGAAAACTTCTGGCAGGCCATTTGGAGAAATTACTTCCTATATAGTAGGTGAAAATCATCAGGGGTATCTTAAAAGGGAGAGCTGGCAGCCCAAACCTGATTAGGGTTTTAATATGCAATTGTTATGTGCCAAATATGATCAGAATGAAGCAGTTATCTTCGTAAATTTCTCCAAAGTTTTCAATTCAATTTATTTGGAATTTGGTTAGTGTTGGCCAGAGGAGGAATACCACTGGAGTTTATTGACTAGTGCAAGGTGCTAGAAGCCAATCCATCAGCACAAGTCTATGCAAATGCAACTTTATTCAAACCCTTTCCCCATATCTAGAGGAACACACAGGGATGTCCCTTATCCCCATTACTCTTTGTGTTAGATATGGCCATTATTGAAAATAGTCTATCTATTAATGGAATTTAAGAATCACACTTTTCAGTTTAAGGATGTTATCTAACCCCTTACTACCTGATTTCCAGATAACTGTGATATTTGGGTGAGGAATACACCAATACTAGAATATCTTAAAATACTAGCCTCTTATACAGGTTGCAGATTAATAAAAGAAAACTTTGCTATTCCCCTTAAGCTGGATCACAGTGTTCAAGATTAGCCAGGTGGAGTCTTTGCAAGTTATGGTTTCACTACAGTGCAATTACCTGGACATACCAGTGTAGTTCTGATGTGAGGGAATGGTTGTGCATTCAAAAGGTTAAAGACTTCATTTCTCATTGGTCCCTTCAGTCATTGTTCTTTCTTAGTAAAATTCAGGTCATTAAAGTGTGAATCCTATCGAAAATTCTCTTTGTGTTCAGACACCTGCCCAATATGCTACTTTATCAGTCAATGAAAATTTTATAAACATAGATTATGAATTATATATGGTATGGTAAATCCCCAGAGTCACTAGGAAGTCCCTGAGGATAGCTAGGAGCAAGACAGGTTTTTGCTTACCAATTTAGAGGCATAAGGTAGAGCTGTTATTCTTTGGTAATACATTAGGATATGGAGGCAGCTGTAGCCAATTTGGCTTAAACTGTAATGGTTATGGAATGGATTGAATGGACTCACAGGATTGCTGCACTTATTGCACTGGATATGGGATTTGGGCATGTCAGACCGCTAGTTTGAATCTCTGGCATGGATGCCCAATACCAAAGTAAGGGGTCAGAACACATTATTCTCCCATCTGTGGCAAAACTCCTTAATAACAGTGAATTATCATCCAGTTTGGTGGTCAGAATGAATTAGATGAGGTATAAGGCATGTGAATGATCTTTGCTCCACTTCTTCAGGCAAGTTGTTACTCACTGGGGACTTACACTTTTGCATGGTAGTTAATTGATTGGTGGTGTCATAACCAGCTTTCTCACATATTGATTAGTGATCAGGTAAATCACAGAGCCAATCACTGATTGTTGAACTCTACTTAATGTTACCCATAGGAATCAAGAGCCTGATAAGAAGTTTTTAATGCTTAAAACATGGGTAGAATTCATCCAGCCAGAAGACGCAAACACCATGCAGACCATAAAGGTCAAATAGTTAGAATATTGTGGTCATGAGATCCCTACTGACCTGTGGAATAATTGCCCACAAGATTTGCAAGATAAGTGGCTTCTAGATTTTTTCAAGATTTACATTATTGAAATTAGCTTATTGTTGGTAGCTTACCACCCAACAGCTGAAGAATAGGAAGACACAACATTCACCGCTTGAGAGATGGCTTTACAGTGGCCAGCTATATTCACATGATATGGTTCTGTTCTAAAGTTCATATTCTTTGGCAGCAACTCATGAGTGCTGTTTCCAGTGTTTTCCAGTTTGGTGCCAGGGTTCATGAATTACAGTGTTAGCTTTTGGGTATAAAAACTAAGCCCACTATCTTAAACAGTACTGAAACTTGATGGGTTAGAAATGTAATATCTGGTAACCTGTTGCTTCTTTTATTGAGTTCACATTAAAATTGTTGTATATTTTTAGTCTACTTCAATGAGATATGAGTTGCATACATTGTTACAAGCTCTATATTTTCAGATTTAAGTCAATTAGATAAGATACTATTGATAGCCGCGGTGGTGCCGTGGTTAGCATTGTTGCCTCATAGCAAGAGGTTTTCCCATTTAATTCTCAGATGGAGCATCTTCTGTGCAGAGTCTGCATGTCCTCCCTGTGGTTGAGACATCCAGGTAGGTGCATGTGTGCATGTGTGTGCCTTCTGTGAAGGTTGGGCACTGGGCTGGCAACTCAACCCAGTAAAAACACCACTGTCAATCAATCTGCTGACTGGTGATCCACTGTGGAGACCCCTAACCAGGAAAAGCCGAAAGACATTGCTTGTAGATAAGATAATATTGATCTAGCTAATTGTGCAGTTTGAACTCATGTTTATATGCATTATTGATATGCCATTCTAACTAGGATGTGTTTGTTGCTATTTTCTTAATAAAGTTTTTTATACTATAAAAATTTACATATACTTATTCAGTAATAATTTCAAAATATTGCTATGCAAACTATAAAACAGTTATAGATCAAGAATGCTGCTGTCGAATGGAAACTTTGCATTTCAGCAAAGAAATAGTCATGTAAATATGGTTAGGGTTAAACTCTTTTGACAATCAGCATGCAATAATTTAACATACCTGCACCTAAAGACTTCATTGCTATTATAATACTTCATCTTTGTAAATGTAAAGGGTTATTAATGTGATGAAAGATTCCATAGACTATGCAACTCTATTAGTATGTTATTTGCAGTACTATGTCATGTGGAATGGGAAGTCACCATTGAAATAAACATGGACACTTTAATGTACTACAATATTTTTTTGGAGTAATGCAGATTAAGGCCTAAGTGAAAACCCTATGCAAAACAGTTTGGTGGTGGATGAAAACATTTACACAGACATAGTTGTTCCTTCAATCAGTTAAAACTTTACATTTTTAAATACAGTAGGGTTGTATTGTATAAATACACAAGTCAAGTAATGCAGTGGAGAAGAATCACTGAAATAAACACACCTCAAAGTACTAGTACATGAATTGTTTGCAGTAAGATATGCTATAGAGACCTGGTAAATGAATAACCCATCAAAGACATTTTCTTGGCTGGGCTGGAGAAGGAAACACAGACAGTTGTCATTAGTGTAGTCAGTGGTACATTTGCATTTTTAAGTAAGGCAGGGAGAAACTGTATGAATACACGAGACAGAAAATAGAAAGTGTGTTAGGTGGAAGGCCCCACCACTTCATAATGTGTGCAATTCTTACTAAATTCATCAGTACTGCTTCACTTATAGGAATGATGCCATCACGAACTTGTACATTTCACATATCAGATACAATTCCAAATGGATTTTGTAACAACACTACAAGAATTTTCAGTAAATATATTTTTTTGTCCACATTAGTCAATGTGACCAAATTCTGTAGAGCCAATTTTTATATCATGAATTGGCTAGTTCTGATACAGCACAGTCTGTGAATTACATTCACCCATCTAGAGCATACTGCACACTGCTGTTGAGGCTCTTTCTTTGATAGACACCATCTAGACTCTGTGCTTCTGCTATGCACAACTTCATTCTGGACTGAGTTTGAGGTGGAAAGTCACAGCATTATAATACTTTATTGCTGATGTTTTTCTTTCTTTCTCAGAGATGTGGCAACTCCCACAGAGTAGCAGGGAGAACATGCAAATGCCATACAGGCATTGGCCGGACGTCTTTATAGGCACTGGCTGGAGGTCAGGATAAAAGCTTGTACCTTGTGCATGGCAGGCAAAGACATTAACCATTATGCCAGCTGTGGGCATGGGCACTTGCTTGTGAAAAAGGGTGCTGTTGATCCAGCTTACTCCACCCTATGCCATGGAGTAATGCTAAGGGTGGAAGGAATCTATGTGCCCCTAATGGACAGTGGATGCCCACCATGAAATCCAGCAGCCCTGGGTCAATAGTTTACTGGTCAGCCAGAGTCCAACTGTGCACCTTGGGTTAGCTTGGATAGCTCTGTTGAGCAAAAGCTAAACATAAATCCAACCAACCTTCCCAACATGAGCTATGGATTGCTACACTCAGTATAGGTTCACTGACAGGCCACACCTTGGATGTGGATGACATGTTGGTAAGGGAGAGACTGAATATCCCCTGTATTTGGGAGACAGGATAGAAGACCAAGAATCATTGACAGACTCAAGGCAATCTGACTCCATTGTAAGGCTAGGGTGGTATTCATAATCATAGCCTATACCAACAGCAGGGTACTGATACTGAGGAACAGAGTACATTCCAACAGCAGTTACAGGACTATTCGATAAGAAACGCAACATGAGTTTGTGTTGATAATGTGGAATGCGACTGCACATGCTGGGACTGACTGACAGAACAGCATTAGCATATGAGGACTGCCTGCATCCACATTGGTGGAGCAATTGGAATAAAGAAGGAGATGCCATTCTAGACTTCTGTCTGACAAGTGATTTGATGGTGGCCTATTCAGCAAAAGAGACAGTCATAAGATCACATACAAGAGTGGCCAACTCAGGTAGACTTCCTCCTAGTAAGGAAAGGGCAATGAGGTAGAAACAGAGATTGCAAAGTCATCCCTAGTGAAACAGTAGGTCCACAGCATAAACCACTGGTTGCTACAATCAGCTGCAAGAAGGGGCCAAAGAAAACTCTGTCGTCAAAAGATACTAGGTTGGAGACCTGGAAGTTGACCAAAGGGAAAAAAGTAGAGTTCAAAGAAATACCCAGAGCTCTAGCACCGAGGAAAAAGAGGAAGTAGGTGGAGTTGAAGAAGAATGGCAGCACTTCAAAACTGCATGTGTGAAGACTACAGAACAGATATGTAGATGAGCCAGGTATGGAAATAAAGTACATAATGTAAGCTGTTGTTGGAATGCAGAAGTCCGGGAAGTCATCAAAAGGAAGAGGGAATGCAGGAAAAGTGGGAGACAGAAAAGATAGACCAGGCTAAAAATTTATACTAGTTAGCTAATAAAGAGACTAAGACAGGAATTGCAATAATAAAAGAACAAGGCATCAGAAACACTGTAGCAGCTTTTGGAAAGTGACTCAGTAGATGGCAGAAAGAAACTCTTTTCAGGTTGCAAGGAAACGATAGAAAAATAAAGAAGAGCATTGTCAGACAACTTCATAAGGGAACACAAATAGCCAGCACTTCACCAGTAATTCTTTAATTCATAGCGATCTGGTACCTCGGCAATTCGCCTTCATGGATCACATTTCATTCTGGCATTAACATAGTATATATACACATCCCAGAAACGCAAGTATCATTATTCAGTTAATCAAAGTATTAAATAATTAAGTAATTAAACATAGCAGCATTTCAAAAATTTAAAGTGACCATGATCAATTTTCCAAAAAACATATTATTATATAGTATATTATTATATATAAAATTGTATATACACACAAAAAAAAACATTTTTATAAATTATAAAATTTTAAAATTAATATACTTACTTATATTCCCAATTCCTGATTCATGCCATATGGCTTTAAGGTATGAAACTTTAGAATCATCCTTGTTTCTAGCTCCAATAATTTAACTACAATGTCACCCCCTCTATTTAGGAAGGGCTTTCCAAGTACACAAAATAGCAGACTGTTGGTAGAACTATTATGTCTATCATGAAAATGCTTGGCAACAGGACTATTTGGATTATTATTTCTAATATCTTTTAAATGTTCCAAAACCCGAATTCTGACCATACGTTTGGTCTGTCCTATATACCAAATATTATTGCATGAACAACCTAAAATATAGACCACCCCCGTGGATCTGCAGTTGAAATAAAATTTTGGAACAAAGGTAGTACCATTAATAACAGTTAAATTCTTAACCTTATTACAAATACTACAATAACCACATGGAAAGGTACCAAGTGGTAATAAAGAATTACTATTTTTCCTTTCAACAAAATTATAATTTAGCAATTCTTTCAAATTCTGTCCTCTCCTATAAGAAAATGTAATGTGTTTAGGAAACAGATGACCTATGGATTCATCTTCATAAATAATATACCAATGTTTTCTTACTAATTGAATCAATTCATTAGAAAATGCAGAAAACCTAGTAACTAAAAAAACTTCTCTTTATCATAGGTTTCTCCAGTTACAGAACACCTATCCCTAAATTCAAAATTTCTAGTTGAAGTGAATGTTTTATCAAGATTATTTCCAAATAATCGGTTTTTGCATCTCAATAAATGTTCCTTATCATAGCCCCTTTCACTCAACCTAAACATAATTTTATTCAGTTCATAAATTTTTTCATCTTTATTACTAGTATGTTCATAAATCCTCTTAAACTCTCCAAAAGGTAAAGCATCTAATAGATGTCCTGGATGCATACTTGTAGCGTGCAAAAACATATTAACGGAAGTTAATTTTCTGAAGGGCCTAAACCCTATAATTCCCTTATCACTAAATAATGTTAAATCCAAAAAATTAATCTGTTCCCTATTCAACTCATACGAAAAAGTAAGATAATGTTCATTAGTATTGAGTTTCAAAAAAATCAAAAAAGTCATTAATATCACCCTTACAAATAAAAATAAGATCATCTATAAATCCTTTGTATAATACAACATTATTTTTGAAGAAAACAGTAGGATAAATAAATTTCTTCTCAAAATATCCCATATATATAATTACATATGAGGGCGCAAAAGCCTCCCCCATCACTGTACCTTTCAACTGCAGAAAAAAATTATTGTTAAAGACAAAATAATTATGAGTTAAACAGAACTCTAAAAATTTCACTAAGAAGGTGGTCCTAGGTCCATCACCCAACATATCACCGATAGATTCCAAACCCCATCTGATGTCAATATTAGTATAAAGTGATTTTACATCAATAGAGACCCAATAATAGTCATTTTGCCACTTAACATCAGATACATTGTTAATTACATCCTGAGTATTCACTATATGAGCCACTACTTTATGCAAATGTGCCTTCAAATGAAAATCTAAAAAAATATTGATATTATTCAAAAATGAACCTACCCCCGAAACTATTGGCATACCCGGTGGATTTTGTAAATTTTTATGCACCTTTGGTAAGGCATATAAGATGGGAATCGTAGGTTTTTTTATGTATAATTTACAAACATCCTTATATTCAAAAAAGCCCAAACGTTCCCCTCTTTCCAATAGAATCAAAAGTTCATCATTAAATGACACAGTAGGATCCCCACTTAACTTTCTATACTCATCAACATTTTTAAGCAAATCTTCAACCATATCACAGTAATCCTGCCTATCTAAAATAATCCGATTACCACCTTTATCAGCACTTTTAAATATAAAATTACACTTTTGTTGTTTAAGGTTCTTCAAAGCCAACCATTCACTTTTACTTAAATTGTAACATTTTTTCTTTTTTGAACATTCATTAAATGTTACCAAAATTTCTTTGAACAGAACCTTAAAAAATACAGAAATAGCAGGCACATTAATACTGGGTGTAAATTTGCTTACATTAGTCAAATGTGGCACATATAACTTTCCATATCAAGTTTGATAACTACTGGTATTTTCCACTATCTCATCTGTGGCATCCATATCAGAGAAATTAACTCCATCATAGGCATACAGAGACATATTTAACAAACTTTCATCTAAATCACTGTTAATGTCTAAATTATTTAAACAATCATTTTCACAAACTTGTTCACCTTCTCTTTTAAAATAAACTTTCAAAAGTAGCTTTCTAATAAAAGCTTTCAGTTCTAAATATAAATCCGCAAGAGAAGGAAAAAAGGTAGGTATAAATTTACTACCTTTAGACAAAACAGCTTTCATATCACTAGTAAGATTCAAATTAGATAGATTAATACATAATAAAGTCTCTGTGTTAAGTCCACATACCAATTCATTACTTGAAATGATTCCTTCCCTTCCTTCCATTTCTTCCTCAACCTGACTTATTGGTCTGAAAGGAATGTTCAACAGTGGGAGAAACTGAGACGCCATTACTACCCTCAGTATCAATTGTTGTTACAGATGGTGAACTAGCAAAAGTAACATTTTTTAAATTGGTTTTATCAGCTGAAGATGCCGACATGCTCCGTCGCCTTTGGTTTCCGCTTCTGACCCTTGACCTGCTACGTGCTGGCTCACATTGCCATGAGAACAATACACCAGTCTCATAATCCTTTAAGTCACGTAACAATTTATTTATTTTCCATTGAATGATCTCACCTTCAAGTTTAGTGATCTTTTCATTAACTTTTGAAATTTGCACCCTATAACAGGGCTCCTCCATCACCTCGTCCTGTAGATGCAAAATTTCCGTTTTTAATTTGTCATGCGCCCTCATATTCCTTTTAATTAAAATACGAAGCCAGCTAGTAGTACATACTAAAGATGCCTGTTTCCATTCCTCGAAGAGGCAGCCTCCTCTTCTGAAAATTGTGTAGCAGAAAGCTTATCTATGCATAACCCCCTCGGAGTCAAGTTTAAACTCACATATTTTTCCAAAAGACGCATATCCAGGAACAACGCAATTTCTTTAGCCATAAGTCTCTCCAGCTGTGTAAACCGCCCATTCAAATCTCGATTATCTCCCACGTTCCAGGGATCCATTGCAGTGAACTTCCTTTCCCGTTCACTTACGATATCAGATAAAAGCAAAGCCCCCGGCATATTAACTTGTCCAGGAACTTCAGTTACTTGCGACATATTAGTACTGGTTAAGAGGTGCTGGCAAAGACCACCACTTCAACTTCAAAACACACCAAAGAACTATATATTAGGAAACACAAATAGCCAGCACTTCACCAGTAATTCTTTAATTCATAGCGATCTGGTACCTCGGCAATTCACCTTCATGGATCACATTTCATTCTGGCATTAACATAGTATGTATGCACATCCCAGAAATGCAAGTATCATTATTCAATTAATCAAAGTATTAAATAATTAAGTAATTAAACATAGCAGCATTTCAAAAATTTAAAGTGACCATGATTATAATTCTTCATAAGGGAAGCTGACAACAACCTGTTTACCAAAGGACATCAAATGCAGATGGAAAGAGTACTTCCAGGAGTATCTGAATGAAGAAAACCTCACATAATCTGTGCCATCCCAGACATAGCCTATAAGGAAAAAAAAGAGAAGCCCACCCTAGAGGAAGTAACAGCAGTACTAAGGAACATGAATTCAAAGAAAGCAGCTGGCATGGATGAGGTCACGGCAGATATGATCAAGATGTTAGATGTGTTAGGGAAGAAATGGCTTCTGAAGATACTCATAGCAGTATGCAGAGAAAGGTGCATCCCAGATGACCAGAAAACAAGCATTCTAGTGCCGGTGTACAAGAACAGAGGCTACATTCAGAACTGTGGGCAGTACAGAGGCTTTAAAGTCCTGCCACAATGCAGCATGAATGTTCTGGAAAATTTTATTGATAAAGGAATATGCTAAGTAAGAAAAAGTAAGTGGGAGATGAGCAGTTCAGATTCAGAGCAGGATGCAGCACAACTAACTCAATGTCTGCAGTGAGACAGATATTTGAGAAGAAGTTAGAGATTAAGAAAGAGTCCAATCTAGACATTTCTAAACTTGAAGAAAGCATTTCACAAGGTCCCCAGAAAGATGAACTGGGCAGTTCTGCAATGGGTTGAAGTCACAGGAACATTGGCAGTATTAGTGCAGGTTATGTAAAAGGACCCAATGACACATGCACAAACAACATTTGGACTCACAGAAGGACTGCCATTGGGAGTGGCTGGGGGGGTCATCAAAGTTGAAGTCTGAAGCCATTGCTGTTCACATTGGTGATGGACTACATTAGCAAACAGGTTGGAGAGAACAGATCCACAAAGCTGCTGAATGTAGATAAAGTGGAATTACAGGTAGACTCTGAACAAGAACTTCAGCAAATGATAGGGGAATGAAATGCAAAACTTAAGGTGTAAGTGGTGAAACTGAGCTGATATAAGAGAGTTGTAATGGTAGAAATGGATGAAACTGAAAATTCAAATAAATAGGAAAATAGTGGAAGAGGCTATATTTCAAGTATCTGGAAGGGTTGGTTTAGGAGAAGGGAAGTCTGAGTGAGGAGGTCAAAGCCAGAATCAGAGGTGCTGCAGTCAACTGGTCGAGAGTGTACGGGTTAGTGTGTGACAGAAAAATGTCAAAGGAGCTGAAAAGTAAGGTGCATAAAATAGTGGTGCTACCAGTAGTTCTGTATGGCACAGAAACCTGGGTATCAAAGGCAGAGGAGTAGAGGATGCTAGAGGTAATGGAGAAGAAGTGACTGAGATTGGTGGTAGAATATACTCTGTGGGGCAGATGATAAAAAGAGGGCATCAGAGCAGAAGCCCAAGTAGCTCCATTTGCATAGAAGGTCAAAAAGAAGAGATTATAGTGGAGCAGGCACATGTGCAGTAAAGTGGAATACGATCTGATGAAGAAGATTTGGATCAGACAGGAAGATGACAAGAGGAAATAAGGCCATCCAGAAAAGACATGGATGGATTGCGTGAGAGATGACCTTTGACAGACAGGCATGACTGTCGATGAAGGCAGGAGAGGGACATTGAATTCAGACAGATGGCAACAACTGATACGATTCCCCAACTACATGTAAAAATGTGAAAAAGGGGGTTGATTAAATGATGATGGTGATGATGATGATTTCTTTTTATTGTGTTCTTTCATAGCTCAAGACAAGATTGCTCTCAGCTGCTGCCTCTTTCACATGATTCTGGTGAAGTTAGCCCCCCCCCCCCCGAATCAGTAAGTAATCCTTGTGTCCAACAAATAAATTAATAATAGCAATAAAATAACCATTTATTGAATTACAGCTTTATTATGCTAATTATATTATATTATGTGTTACTATTACAATAAGTAGCATGTTGCAATATTTAAAATATGTGTATAATGCACTGATATGATGCATAATAGCTTATTCACTATACACAAATCATCATATTAGATGGATTATTATATGAGATCATAATTTGAAATCAGCTCATTCTTTAGAATAATAATATCATTTATTACTGTGACAACAAAGATTGCATTCTCTTAAGGCTTCTTTTTTCCTCTCTTTTCTTTTGTTTTTCTTTACAGGTCAAAAAAGGTCTGAGGCACTTCAGCTGCAGTCATCTACAGGAAAGGATGGATTTCTACTGTGTACCCATCACAGGCCTCATTTAATGTGTGCATGGCACCTGCTAGAAATACTTAGAGATGTGAATCTTGAGGAAAACTGGTTTGTCACTTTAGACGAACACACAGTAATTCTAAAAATAATTCTAAAAAGTAAAGGTATTAAACTAGGAATTATTTGGACTCACTGAGCTTTGAAAGCATTGTGAAACCAGTAGCTATTTGTTAAATATCATACTTGTTGTTATTGTCCTTTAGCTTTTCCCGGTTAGGGGTCGCCACAGCGGAACTCCGATCTAATAATGATTGGCAGTAGCTTTTCACGAACGCCAAGGTGCCAGCTCGACGTTCAACCTTCAACGAAGGCATGCCCATTTATGCATGCCTTTCGAACGCCCACCCAACCGCGGTGAAAGACATGCATAAATATCATACTAAAGAATAAATTCTTTTCAATAAATTCTACCATTAGATTTATGGGGTGACAATGGGGTCATCAGTAGCCCCCACTTTCACCAGCTTAGCATTGAATGCTTGGGAGATAGAAACCATTTACAATAGTACTTATTGAAATTTCCTTGGATTGTATCTAAAATATATTGGTGATTTGTTCTTTTTTTGTTCATTTGTTTCTTGGGCAAGGGGACATAAATACCGTTAATGAGTTTATAACACATTTAAATAAATCTGCAAGCTACCTAAGGTTTTAAGAGAAGTGGTCAAATGAGATCATCAGTTTCCTAGATTTAACAGAAGGAGTTTGACATCCAGAATTTCCAGAAAACCAATGCTTTCTAATACCTGTTTACACACAAAGAGTTGCTATGCCACTCATTTAAAAGACAACATTATAAAAAGCCAAGCTATCCATCTTCCAGACTCACATCTGAAACTGAAGTATTTTATTTACAGTTGAAAACATTAAAATAAAAGTTTTTAGACAGACCCCGGGATTCATGAAGCTCGGCGCAAGGCTGGCGTAAGGTCTGCGCCGGCGGTGCAGTGAATAGCCGGTGCAGTAGCGCCATATACATATTAATGAGAGTGCACCGCAACCACAGACACGTGCGTAGTGTACGTGAGCGAGCCCAGGTAGGATGCGTCTGGAGGCGTGTCTAAGCCGCATGAGGTGAGCAACCTAATGTGCTGACAGCCACGGTCCGCCCATAATAGTAATGGCAGCAGCCAGGTCCCGTGCAGAATGAAACGCACGTAGAGTATGCAGCATAGTACCCGTCCCAAATAAACGGAGAAGCAAATACAAGCCACGAAGGCTTAAGTGTACCCATCCAAGGAGCAAAGGATACGATATGACCGCTTGTCCCGCAATGCACCGCCAGTGGTTACACTCAGAGAAGGTGTACAGCAGCATGTCAGCGCCGCACCGACATAGGAGCAGCGACTAAGGTCACCACCTGTCCCACTTTGGGTGGGGCAGTCTCTATGGGCAGTTGTGTCCCTAAAAACGTATTAAAATGGCAAATGTGCTAAGATTGTAGGACATAATGATATCCCGTGATTTAATGTAATGGTAGCATGAATTGGTTATTTCTGTAACTGAAATACCTAAATGTCACAAGAAACAGAATAAGCAAGCAAATTGCCACAACAATAAGCTTTTACTTAGGCAAACAAGTGAAGTTCTATGCTATATAGTGACCGTGTGTATGTGTCGGCCTGTAAAGTCAGATGTGAGTCCCGGAAATATCCCAGCTTGGAAACTGGAAAAGGTGGCAACCCCAGTAGCGACATGGGCATGGTCACCAGGGTTACCAGCTGTCCCAATGTGCCATGGACAGTCCCTGATTGGACAGTTGTGTCCCTGCAACAATCGGAAAATGGAAAATGACCTCAGATCCCCTGCCAAAAATATTCCCGCAATATACATGTAATAGTAGTATAAAACATATACATTTGTATATGAAACACATACATGGCATAAGAAAATGAATAAGGAACCCAAATGCTTACAGAATAAGCTTATAGTATGGCAAACAAGTGAAGTTCTGTCAACTGCACTTGCCGTGGGTATGTGTAGTCCTGCAAATTCAAGTTTCCACATAACATGCCCCACTATGGGCATTGGAAAAGGTGCCAACCATAATGGTCACAAGCAGTTGTGAGAGTACATAGCCGGGTAGCTGTGTCGACATAACAACAGTAAGGAATCAAGATACCTTAAACACAGGCAAACATGTGCATAGCAACATATCCCACACCCAGCAACGCCTCTGTCGCATACACTGGATGGCGATGTTGAAGTGTAATATCCAGAAGCAGAACCCATGCATTCAGATGTAATACACAATAGCCTCATTGTACATGTCAGTCCCACCCATGTACACCTGTGCACCCTAACCTGCTAGCATCCGTGTGCAGCTATACACCCACACACAATGTGCATACCTGAAATGTGGTAAGATGTTTGTGTTAGGCAATGCCACGCTGCCAAACACGCACTCCACATGTCACCAACCCACCTCAGGTACAGATATGTAAATGGCTGCATGTGAATGTGTCTGCAGAATGTGTACATCCCGCATGTGGTATGTACCCGCCGAAACCATATAGGTTTGCATACGACACGGTGCACATAACTGTACACATGTGGACAAGTCGGGTTGTTGAACCACCGCATCGATGTTTAGCTATGCAGTGAAGTCGATCACATATAGCGGAACACGTGCCTATCAAACAGGACGCCCTAACAGGGTGCTACAGGCAAAGAAGGGAAGGTGGGACATCACATGTGGAGAGTAGCGCTGCCGGACGGCCAAATACACACGATCAAGGTACAGAACGGAACAACATGCATATGGCCGGATGGATGTTGTTCAAAAAATATATATAGAAACACATATGAAGTGCCAGTTTAGACTCAAATACTATATAATGCATTGAATTGTACCGCATAATATGGCAGTAGAAGTAAGCCTGCATGTAATTGGTGAAGCTAAGCTGTAGTGTGATGGAATTCTGATCCTGGCAGTAACCAGTACAGCAGGCTTATGTCTGTCAGCATTAATTATCTGCTGGGTTACAGAACAATAAATGTATGTACATGCATAACATCACCCCTTCCTCTGAGGAGGATGGCCTTGTGAGCTCAATCAAGATAACAGTACAACTCCTTACCAGAGAGACAAAGCAACGATTAAGAAATTAACTGAGTACTGTATCGAACAGTCTAGGGTCCTTGAAACAGTTACAATCACAGAAGGACAGTGTAATTGACAAGGTGCCTTGCAAGGCTGTGTTATTCTCATGGGAAAACATTTTAAAAGCACGACCCCAGCACCCACGTATGTATAGACTATTGTGGACCATAGTGATGGAAATGCCCTGTGACCGACCACGACAGTAAGGTGGGCAAAAGCTGATTGTAAACACTATATAAAGAAACTGCTTACTGTATAGAGTCAGACAAAACTCTCATACTTGGACTGTATATGATTTAGCCTGCCTGTGTACACTACTAAAACTTTCTGAACCCGAGCCTCCTGTGTTATTGACTGTCACTTAGAAAAGCCTACTGATAACTACAGTCTGGTTTTAACAACTTATTTGACATTGTGATCCTTGTAATCCGGAATTCCCTTGGTAAGCTACAGGTCAGAGTGCATGGCTGGTTAGACATCTACGCAGGAGAATTTGCCTAAATGGTTCTTCTTGAATGAAAAGACCTCCGACTGAATTGTTGTGTGTAAAGAGGCTGTTTACTGTCTGATCTGTGGCTGAAAAGCGGAAAACTGGATCCCAAGAAGAAATCGTGCAGCCTTAAACAGGAGGCTCAGGTAAGGAGTGTTTGCCTCTTTGTCTCTATTGTAGATCAGGGACCAGACTACATTGTGTTTCTGTTAACAGTTGTGATAGCGGTCAAGACCTATCCAAATACTGTTAAATCTGAACATAGGTCAGGGGAACACACAGCAGAGTAAATAGTCATTGTAGACACTACAGTGGATACAGGGAAGGAGACACCACGTGGTATGAGAGAAGGGTACGAGCAGTCGTGGTAGAGGATATGGGAGATTATTGAAGAAACAGATCATGTGATCCGCGCTTGACGGGTGACGGAAGTATATGCAATCGCAGAGAGCACATAATGTGAGTTATCCAGCAAAATGGGGTAATAAATACGACATTGATGGTATATTACACAAAATATCGTTACTGAAACATTGTAATCCCTGAAAATGTGATGCACATGTTCTACGGTAAACACCTGTTCCACCCTGAGAGGGACAGTCCCTCTTGGCCAGTTGTGTCCTGCAAACAAACCGAACAATGGCAAATGTCCTGATATCTCAGGACAAACATTTCCCAGATATATTTCAAAATGGTAGCATAAAACAGTAATTTTGTATCTGGAACAACAAAATATCATAATAAACAGAATAAGCAACTGAAATGCTACAACAATTGGTCGCCTCCTGGCAAAAGTGAAATCCTGTCCTATGTACTGGCCGTGGGTATGCTTTTTCCTGAAAATTACACGCTCCAACACTAATGTCCCACATTGTGCATTTGAAAAGGTGGCAGCCCTAAGATGTGCAGGCGACAAAACAGCTGACAATTGGGTATCCGCCATGCACATAGGTGGATTGAGGTAGTGAACTGAAGGGAACAGAACACTACAAATGTCAAAGCATCATACGCACACAGAGAAGATCATAATACAGTAGTACCGATAGCCCCCCCCCACAACACCCTACCACCTCCGCTACCACATCCAGGATATGAAGCGGAGGGCAGGCTAGTCCCCACATCGCTATCCTGTGGCAACAGAGGTAGCACAACGACCAAATGTAACAGAAGCTATTGAAACCACATCCCTAACTCAGAACATACCTAGGAACACCCGAGTAAGAAGACAGTCACTAGAACAGAGTGAGGATATCTGTCAATTAATTGAAGTACCGAACCCTCATGCAGGACAGGAAGGCCAGGACCCAACCCCCGTAGTGTATAGACCGTGGACACCAGAAGATATCTGTAAAGTCACAGAGGGAATTCCCATCTACAAAGTAATCGCTATTCACCATGCAATACCCCTGTATCTTCTGATCGGAAAACAAAGGGGAATGGCGGATGGTACAGTATGTACAAGCTGTAAATCATGTAATAATACTTAGGGTAGCGATGGTGCCAGACCCACACACTATATTCAATGCTATGAACACGCCACAGAAGTATCTTACCGTGGTACATATAAGCTATGCTTCCTTTGCAATACCTATACATCCAGATAGTCCGTATTGCTTTGTATGTACATTCAGGGTAACAGATACAGCCATACCCGCTATCGGGATACTGTGAAAGTACAACGATATTCCCACAGGAGATGGCTAGCTACATTCCGTGTTAACTCCACCCGGGCCAGTCAAGTTCTACTTTATGTGGATGATATTCTGCTTATGCGCCCCTACCCAGCAGCAATGTATGGAAGATACAATAGCATTATTCAGATATTCAGCAGAACAGGGACATAAAGTAAGCAAGCATAAATTGCAACTACAGAGAATACAGGTCAAGTACCTGGGATATGTGGTATCCAAGTAGGGTAGAACATCACATTACGATAGGACGGTAGCAATTTCATAAGCACACAAGCCAACTAACAAGAAGGGAATGAAGTCCTGTCTGGGCCGACTAACATTTGTCAAAGCTGGTTACCAAACAATGCTTTGAATCCGCTGTATTGTCTGCCTTAATCTTTAATACACCTATGGCAGCACAACACATACTACACTGGATTACAGTAGCAGAAACAGCTTTCTGCAGACTAGAACGATTGATAGCTTCAACATCTGTAGTAGGTCTCCTGAATAATCATAACACATGTTGTCAGACTGTAGATTGTAAGCGGAGATATATGACGCCAGTCTTGATGCAACAGCATGGAAGTAAGCAACGCCACATAGCTCACTACTCATTGCAGTTGGACACTGTGGCATGGTCAGTGCCACATTGTGTACAGGCAGTTGTTGTAGCACCCATGGCAGTACAGGCCCCGGCCTTAATGTTACTAGACCACCCTCTCACTGTGAGAATGTGTCATGCAGTTGCGATCAGTCTGCTGCAAGAGAAGATAGCATTCCTGACCCATGCTAGACATTTGTCTTGTTTGACCATACCACTGAGTCAACCTCATATGGTGATTGAACGCTGTACAACATGAAACCTATCAACGTCACGTCCGACACCTGTGTATGGCACACCACACAGTTGCCTATACGAAATGGATTAAATAACTACACACAGACATGATATCACTGATATACCCTTAGATGATGCAGAGGTGACAATTAATGTGTACGGATCATGTAGACAGAGTCCAACAGGAACGAATCAAGTAGGGTATGCAGTAGTTATTGATAATGAGATTGTAGACGGCCAAACCCTGCAGCATAACGTGTCTGCTCAAGCAGCAGAATAGATAGCTTTAACACGTGCTTGTACTGTAGTGGAAAACTGATGTGTGGACATATGTCCCGATAGTCAGTATGTTGTCTGTACAGTGCATGTTTATGAGCAGCAGTGGAAGAATAGGGAATGATAACATCCACCGTAAACCGATTAATCATGCGCAATTGATCTTGAATGCATTAGACTCCATTCAGTTACCCACTAAAGTAGGTAATTGTAAATGTGCAAGTCATAGAAAGCAACAGGATAACAGTAGGAAAGGTAAGGCATGAGCTCATGCATCTGCAAAACAAGCAGCCTCACAGTTGGAAAGTGTTTGTGTGAATGAGGAATGACAAACCTCAGACAGTTTAGATGTAGAAATTTTACAAACAATGCAAACATCAACTACGAAAAGCAGAAAAGCCGACGGGTATGACGAGGAGCAATCCCTGAACACGGACTGCACATATCCACAGTGATAAAGCCAATATTAACGCCTAATGTATTCAGATATGCGGCTTTGTGGAGCCATGGGTAGAGACATGTCTCAACAGGGGATGGTACATTTGGTTAACAGAATACCCCTAACATAACGGAATTACTTAACCACATACAAACATCATGAGCAGCGTGTCACATTTGCAGTAGATATCATGCACAGGGAGCATTTAAACCGAAGGGAGTGAGTTTACCTACACCACCATAACTGTTCCGCATTATTTGTATGGAGTTCATACATCTGAATAAATGTGAAGGGAACAAATACTGTTTAGTGATTACACATATATATAATCATAATGGGTAGAAGCATTCCCAACCATGAATCCTGATGCAGCAGCAGTGGCAAAGGTGCCAGTAAAATAAAGTATCCCTAGATCTGGCATGCTGTAAAGAAGCTACAGTGACAATAGAACACATGTAGTGAACCAGACAATCACGCAACCTGGGGATTATTTTGTATTTCCATGAATGTAAATTGCATGTACAACCCACAGTCAGCATGATTGCTGGCGCCGTAAAGTGGGATCCCGAGAAATAAGTAGAGGAGGTTGGTGGGTGACATCCAGACGACTTACATGTGCTGTCTACCTCTAGCATTGCTGAGCATGACAACAGTTCCAAATGTAAAGTGCTGCACGACTTCAAGTAGTATGTGGAATGGCATATCATGTGCCAGAGTGGAAAGCTGTCATGCCTGCAGAGCCGGAGGTCGATGGCTCATTAGCAGGTGACATGAGAGGATTGTTAACCAATAACACTGTTCTTCAGTTAAAGTCTTTACAGATAAAGAGCAAACGAAGACGGACGATAGCTGACACCAGTATCCTGTGTGTATGTCACTGTTATCCAAAGAACATTATTGGCAAGTGGAAAGTGTGAAGGTCTGTACCAGCTCCTGTTGGCAACGCCTACTGCAGTAAAGTTTGCAGAGAGGTCGCCCTGGGTCCACCTCACATTTTTCAAACCGTAAAGGATATCAAGTCTGATTGACATCTTGTAGCTGATATACCATAGAGCCTGAATCACCCGGCAAGACTGTATAACAATACAAAGCAACCCCAAAGACATTTTTGTTTGCTGTCCTAATGGTTATACACCTATTAACCATGTTTGTGTTTACTTTACATTTGCTGGGACCTTACCTGCACATAACTACACGGATACAAATACTGATACGTGATGAACTGGCCACAGAGTGTCTTCCACACTTCAACAAATACCTAGGCATGACGTGTGTGCATATACAGACTATGAACACTTTAAATTGCTGTGTTTGTACTGCCATACGCACATCATATGGAGGACTTCCGATGCATGTTGTCCCCTTGGGGATAGATTGAGACTTGTGAATATTTACACTTTGATACAGGTTCTGTGAGATCACAGGACAACGTGGCACTGTACTTACCTGTTACACAAAAAGGAATTGTATGTTATCATAAACATGATACAGTTTCAGTTTGTGGGAGTATTTGTAACATAACTGTGTCTTACTTAATGTCATATAACAGCCAAAGATCACAGTACTACTTGTAGCACCATTCATTATTTGTATTGAAACATCATGAGAACAATGTGGAAGGATGTGCAGAAACATCCTGAATTGTATAAACAGTCCTCTGTTAGAGACAGGAAAATGTTACATGCAGAGGTAACCCGCATCAGTAGTAAAGTAGAATATTGTTATGTTGTTTGTGGGAAAAAGCATATCAATGGTTACCTGGGAATTGGTCCGCAGTTGTTATTTGGGTTATCTGGCTCCAGTCACATGACATACTGCACAATTGCCTCTGGGTGCTAAACGCACTATAACACATATAGCTCAAGAACTGGGAACACAGTCGAGAAACCTAGTAATCCAGTGGGTGAAATGGAAGCTGTTCTGACATTCCAGTCTTCTGCAAGAGATAAAGGAATACCGATTCATATGGACTTGTGTGACAGCTGCCATAACCTGGGCTGGAACACTCCCAGCTTGTGGAGTAGTGAAATCAATCAGGAACAGAGGAAGTTATCAAAACCTGTCGGAGGGATGATGAATGTGACTTTCCACTCTTGAACTTGTGACTGATGAACTGGATGCAATGAGAACTGTTGTGTCACAAAATGTAATAGCGCATCGACTGCACCGTGGCGAGAATTGGTACGCATGCCGCTTATTAAAGAAGATCGCTGTGTCCAACTACCACATGAAAAGACCAAAATCAACGCCCACCTAGAGGTAATACAGCAGGTGTCATCCATGGCGGAACCAGGCCCAAACCCACTGACGAACCATTTCCACAAACCATTTGGTGGATGGGGTCAGTCATACTGAATATCATGATTGCCATTTGTGTTGTTCTGCTCATATTGGGAGCATGTGTCTATTGCGGATACTTTGCATGTAAGTATTAGTCAGGACTCTGGCTACATATCTGTACCCGAGACTATGTATCAAGACCTGTAGTGGTATTTGTCAATAGAAAATGCAATCCTTCTTGAAATGTACAACAAATTACTTGCCTAGTTAAACGCTCCAGAGAGGAAGAGGCTAGGGAATGAAATAATGTTGTATATGTTTCTGGATAGAATAGAAGCAATCAAAGGAGGGAGAATGTTAGCAAAATACATATTTAAACATATATATGACGTGCAACTTTAGAAGCAAATAGTGTATAATGCATATTATTCTATCTTACAATATGGCAGTAGAGCTTATCATGCATGTAATTGCCTGTAGTGTAGCTGCAGTGTGATTGAACCCTGACCCTAGCAGTAACCAGTGCAGCAGGTGTATGTCATTCAGCATTAGTCATCTGCTCGGTTAGAGAATAATACATGTATGTACAGGTATATCTGTCATCCTTCCACTGAGGAGGATAGGCTTGTGAGCTGTAACACAGAGTACAGCTGCTCAGCAAAGAGACAAAGGAACCTAGTAGGAAATGGAGTGAGGACCGGATCTGAACAGTGTTGGAACCGTGACAGAGCAGAATTTACCAAGTACAGTCTAATTGAATATGTGGCTCGCAAGGTTGTGCTATCCTCATGGGAAAACATTTAATAAGCATTACCTGAGCACTGTTGTAGGAATACAACGTTGTGGACTCTAGCAATGTAAATGCCTTGTGACTGACCACATCATTAATGTGTGCAAAAGATGATAATATACACAATGCTCATACAGATGTAACATGTATAGAGTACAACAAATGTCTACACTTTTACTGCATAGTTCTTTGCCTCCTGCTGCACAGTAGTAAAACGTTATTAATCTCAGCTTCCTGTGTTATTGACTGTCATTTTGAAAATATGAATGAGTGTTACAGTTTGATTTAAACAACTTAATTGACAGATGTGTACGCTCTAGCATGGGAATAGGTCAAGCCAACCATCACAATGTCCATGTGTACCACATACAAACAGCCAGTAACACGCAGTAGTAGTGCATGAAGGCATACACGACTGTGGGAATAGTACAGGACATATGGCAGGTGCCAAGTGCAGATGCATGACACAAACCCCAGGATGGGTGTCCCTGCAAAGAGGAACATGTGCCAACCACAACTCCCACAGATGTACCCGCAATAAAAACACATGGCAAACACACAGAAACACTACTGTCCAACACACGACTGCAACGGAGCCTGGTCAAACACCAACATGAAGCATGCACAAACAGGGACTTGTGTAATGTTTGCCTTAACACCCACATAGGCCAAAGAAGAATAGAATGGACATATGCATGTAATGTTGTGAAGGATGTGTGGTAGTCCTCAGTATCACAGTGTTAGGGACACAGATACACTGTCATCAACTGTGACGTATGTGCACTGTACACAGCATACCTGCATGTAATACAGAGGACAATCATGTGCCACAGAAATATACACTGGAGAAAGAGTATAGGGGATAGACAATTGTAAATGTGACAAACTATGAATATAGGTTCATATGACCATAGGTACAGGGTAGGCCATCGTCCCAGGTTCAGCCATAACACTACACCATAGTTAGGATGACTTTGCCAACCTTCTGTGCTTCAGATAAAATACTCATGATTTTGCTGTACCTCCGGCAAGCAGTGATAATGATGTAATCCCTGGCATATACCTGCAATTCTCCATCCAATGGACAACATACCCGCGAACAAGGCTAGGAAGGATCTCTGTCTCACATGTACTGTGATGTAGATCCACAGCATTATGAGTGTCTGGGTGATATATGTGTCACTCAAACACATCCCATTAATGACCGTGACAAGGTAAATGTCACCTGCCCTAGTGGTTCTGGGGGATGCAGATACAGTAGGTGAAGCATACACATGACATATGGGTTGACATGGCCTCGTATGTCAGGCACAGGTCAACACTAAACAGCAGGTATGTGACGAATGTGGCAGGGTCCTACAAGTGGGGCAGCATTACACAAAATGATGTCATCCTGCATCTGTACAACAATTAACCTATGAGGGCTTCCCAGCTGCTGTAGGTGTATGGTCAGATACAGTCTGAATGGGGCAATGTAGTAAATCATAGGTGTAACACGAATGGGTACAAGGAGACAATGACCTAGCCTGATGTAGATGTGAATCCCTGCACAAACAGGTGGGCAATGTAGAAGTCCCACACAACCACGATAGCAACGTGTGTGTTGAATGAATGGTGACCGACAAACTCTGTCCCCTGATCCCTGGTAATCACCCCTGTGCTGAGTGGACAGCCACCTATATGCTGGACAGGGGTGACCTAGTAGTTCTCCACAGGTATGATGTTGCATTACTTAGCATTTAGCTGTGGGACATGTCCCTGACAGCAGATATGCATATCTGGGAGGCCCCTTCAAAGGATATCTGTGTCAGATGTCCGTCCCACTATGGCACCTGTTTTGCAGTCATCTACAAACAATGTTGCCCACAAAACCCCTGTGTGTGCCTGTACCGTGGAAATGTAGATGTATGACAGGAGTGGACCCACGGAAGGGCCCCATGGGACACCACTCATGACAGGCAGTAGGTCTGACACGCTGCCAGCAACTATGACTGTGTGGGTTGTGTCGCATAGACAGTTTCCAACACATTCTGTGATGTACGTGTCCACATCCCAGCCAATGGGTTTATCAACGATACTTGAGGGGGGTAATGTGATGAAGGCCTTTGCCAGGTCGAGGTAGGCTGTATGGACTGCAACACCCCATCAATGGCCTCGGTGACTGTCCCGAAAATTTCACCCATGCTTTAAAGGCATGAACCGCCCCTGAACAAGACAAACCGTGTTGGATGCAAAGTATGTATGTCCCCTATGCAGTCATATACGAGCCGCAGTATGATCCCTCCCCATGTCTTTGCAGATAGGTCTCCTCATGGTAATGGGACAGTAATAACCAGGCTCAGTGGAGGCATTGGCCCTGTGACGGGGACTACAGTTGCCATGCGACACAACCTGGGTACCTTACCTGAGGTGAGGCTACAAAGAAATAGCTGTCCTAACTGTGGGTCTAATACCTCAATGAGATAGTGGAGTACACAGTGGGGTCACCAGCTGGTCTCATGGATGCTATGTCCACTACCCTGGAGAGAGCATGTCCCACCTGTGTGTCACAGAACATTTGTTGACCACAAACCGCTGGTACAGACATCTCCTCATGTGTTGGGAGGGTGTGGAGATGTCCATACTGGACTTGTCAGCCTGTTTGTTGGCAATGTGTGTATGTTGAGTAAACTCCACCTCTTTGTGAACCCAGTCAGAGCATATGTGGGAGTGACCTCCCAGGTGTTGAGCATAGCAACTGACGGTGGTATGATTGTCAGCCAGGTCCATGTAGGTATATCTGTGGAATGTGCCCTGAACCATGGCACGACAGTGTGTAACTCTACACATATGATGACCAAGGGTGTCATACCTCACAAGGTGTCTGCTCCACCTTGTAGTAGCCACCTCCTCGTGTTGTACATCCTGTGTATGGCTGGGGTACACCACACTGGATGCTTGGCATTGGTACAATGAACCACAGTTGGTTAAGTGAATGCCAGGTTCATGCAGTCCTGTAGGTACTGGTAGATGGAAATGTGATTGATGCAGTGGCTGCAGTACTGTCGACCACTGGCTCAGGGTCCTTAAAGGAGACCACAGTAGTGTGCAGAATTGTGTAGTCTGCCTCTGAGCAAGCAATGTGTATGGTAACTGGCAACACTCGCAGCAACGGATGCCAATAGCAGAAGCCAATGTCCAAATAACATAGATTAACTTCTGCATGATAATATGTCTTATCATACATGTATTGACACGCAGTGCTAATTACAATTGCAAATGGCCGGTAAGACTGGCCTAAAGTTCCCGTGATGTACACAGTCTGGAGGTGTTGTTCCGATAATAAAGTGGCAATACCACCCAATCGTGACCGCTGGTATGAAAGTGGTTGCTAACCTGCAACATTGGATGTACACCATTGGGTTCTGGTGTCGGAAGACATGGTTCCTGTAGCACTACACAGTATGGGTAGACAAGCAGACATCCGCGATTGCTGAACACACAGCATCAGTGAAACCCACTGCTCACAAGGACACAGTCCGACAAGCTCTACACTTTACATATGCACAGTGGTGTCCATTGTAGGACCCAAAAATTGTGGAAAGAACAGAATAATGTCTTATTTCAATGCGCACCTGAACTCATTGTCGCCACAGGTACACATATGCACCGCAAGCGTGTTTAATGTTGCTGATAGCTGTCCATGTAATGCAGCACAGATGCACAGAAATACCCAGGGTACCGGTCCATAGAACTGCGCCCACATCACAGTCCCGCACACATGACGGATGTGTAATGGGTACTGTCAATTGTTGCAGTCAAGGGATTCTGGGTATGTAGACTCTGGGCTCGGTGTTGTTTCGCAGGCAATCCTTTGTCCCGCCTGGGAGGGATGTGCGTAGCACCTGCCTTACTCTCCGCTAATAATGCAAACCATCCACCGGAGAATGCTAAATGCAGGTGTGGAATGTGTACAGCCCTATACTAGTGTCCAGTAGGCAATTCTCATGGATGGACACCGTATGGCCAAGATGGCACCCACAACTGCAAACCCGGTAAATTACATAGCCGCTGTAAGGCATAACACAGGAAATACACATAGGGACTACAGTTGACATTCCACATACAAAGCCGGACCGTCGTGCCAACACCGGGCGCATACAGCACTCAATCTGCCAGCAACAGAATGAGGAGCACCCGCCACCGCACAGCGGAACAGATGTGCGACCTGTGGAACACATACTAATGGCACACACACAACGCCAAGTAGGATATGTAAACTATGGCATTCCCACCTATGAAGACAACATGGTTAAATGAAAACATAGGTAATCAACATGTTCCGTGGTGTTATATTGGAAATACGGTGACGGATATGTCCCATTGGGATGTCTGAGGTTTATATGAAGCAGTTGCTAACCAGCATCTTTGGATGTATGTCATTTGTTCACAGTACTAAATCACCTGGTTATGTAGCACCATGTAGACTGGGTAGTGAAACAGACATCCGCGATTGGGGAACATACACCAGCAGTGAAAAGCACTGGGCAGGTGGACACAGTCCAGCAACATCTAACTTGACATATGCACATCGGTGTCCATTGTAGGACCCAAAATTCCATTCATGGAATGCCTGCTAGCTTCCTGCATTACTCACGTGATCTCATTGTCGCCACCACGCCACAGGTACACATATGCACCGCAAGCGTGTTCAATGTTGATGATAGCTGTCCATGAAATGCAGCACACATGCACAGAAATACCCAGGGTGCCGGGTCCATAGAACTGCGCCCACATCACAGTCCCGCACACATGAAGGATGTGTAATGGGTACTGTCGACTGTTGCAGTCAAGGGAGTCTGGGTATGTAGAATCTGGCCTCATGTTGTTTCGCAGGCAATCCTTTGTCCCGCCGCGGGAGGGATATGTGCGTAGCACCTGCCTTACTCTCCGCTAATAATGCAAACCATCTACCGGAGATTGCAAAATGCAGGTGTGAAATGTGTACAGCCGTATACCAGTGTCCAGTAGGCAATTCACATGGATGGACAAGCGTATGACTAAGATGGCACCCATAACTGCAAACACCGTGGAATTACACTGCCGTAGTAAGGCATTACACAAGTAATACACATAGGGACTACACTTGACATTCCCCATACAACAAACACAGACAACCAGCCGATGAAGTCCAAAGCAAAGACGAGGTACTGTAGACACCGCCAGTGACCACTCAGAGCACACCAGTAATTAAATGCAGTCACCATAGTTTACTGAAGCTCTTTTCGTCTGCTTCATAAGCAGACTTATTCAGAATACATACAATGCAGTCCAACCTACTACATGTAAAACCCTTAATTGGTCAGTAAATTAGATGTGCTAGGTATTACTTACATGCCTTAAAGGCAAACAAGCAAACAAACTTTACTTGGGTTACAGATTCCACACAGTGAGGACATCAGACATTGCTTCGAAGGTACATTCTTCATAGAGAAATAGAAATATATGTATATATATGAAAGATGAACCAACATAATGTTTTCCAAATGTCTGACTGTGTAAGCTACATATATATGTTCTACGGACTGTGCCAATATATTAAAAGAACTGCAGACACCTAGTAATATAAATGAACCATAATATACACAGATAAACCGTATGATTATGACTAATGTAAAATAGACCAACGAAATGTAAAGATTCACAATGTGGTAATGTAAATATTCATTTAGAAGGTTACTTAAATAAATCAATTCAGACATCCATGTCAAAATACTAACAGAAGGCCAGCGAGGTGCCTGCCCTCACATGTACTGGGATGTTGTTCCACAGCATAGTGAGTGTCTGGGTGATGAATCTGTCCCACCAACACGGTCTATTAATGACAGTGTCAAGGTGTACGGCACCTGCCCTTGTGGTTCTGAGGGATCTAACTTCTTTAGGTGAAGCATACTCATCAGATCTGGGTTCGACATGGCCTTGTATGCCAGGCACAGGTCACCTCTGGGCAAGTGGTATGCAACTGTATACATCTGTAATTCTTTCAGTTGGTCAGTATAACACATATTCCTGAGACCCTGCATCTGTTTGTCGATGAACTGTTGGTGCCTTTCCAGCTGCTGCAGGTGTCGGGTCACATACATTCTGAACGGGCATTGTACCCAATCATAGGTCTAATGAGTGATGAGTACAAGGGGACAATGACCTCCCCGATCTAGATGTGAATCCCTTCATGATGATGTGGGAAATGTGGAAGGTCTACCTAACTACGCTAGCAACGCGGTGTGTCTAACTAACGGTTAACAACAACCCGGTCCCCAGATCCCTGGTAACTCCCTCTGTGCTCAGTGGATTGCCACCTATATGGTAGCTAGGGTAACCTTGTTCTTCCCGAAGGGTATGACTATGCATTTCCTGGCATGTAGCTGTAGGCCATGTCTCGGCACCACTTATCCACATCTGTGAGGCACTCCTGAAGGCTATCTGTGTCAGCTGTGTGTCTGACTCTGGCCCCCAGTTTGCAGTCATCTGCAAACATTGTCACCCATAACCCCTGTGTTTGCTTGTACTTTGGAAACGTAGATGCTGAAAAATAGTGGACCCAGGACTGGGCCCCATGGGACACCGCCAGACTGGCTGTGAGTATGACATGGCGCCAGCAACTATGACCATGTGTGTTCTGTGACTTAGCCAGTTTGCAACCCATATGGCGCATGTATGGATATACGCTCAAGATGACGGGTTTATCACTGATACCCGAGGGGGTATTGTGTCAAGGCCTTTGCCAGGTTGAGGTAGGCTGTATGGACTGCTTTACCCTCATCAATGGCCTTGGTGACTGATCCTACAAAGTCAAACACGTGTAAAAGGCATGATCTGACTTTGACCAAGCTAAACTGGGTTGTATCCAAAGTATGCGAGTCCCCTATGTCTTTATCTATGAGTTCCATTATGATCCTCTCCATGGCTTTGCAGATAAGGCTTGTCAAGCTAATGGGATGGTAATAACCAGGGTCAGTGGAGGCACCATCTATGTGAAGTGTGACTACAGTCGCCTTGTGCTACTACTCGGCACGATCCTGAGGTGAGGCTAAGATTAAACAGCTGTCCTAAGTGTGGGTTTAATTCCCCATAGAGTTCATGGAGTACACAGCTGGGACACCATCTGGTCCCATGGATGCTGTGTTGACTGCCTTGGAGACAGCATTTCCCACCTGTGTGTTACAGATGTTCCAGGATCTACAAGTCTCAGGTATAGATAACTCTCCATGTGGGGGGGAAATGTTAGCACTGAACATGTCAGCCAGTATGCTGGCAATGTGTGTAGGTTCAGTCATCTTCACATCATTGCGAACCCGGTTTGAGCATATCTGGGAGTGTCCTCCCAGGTGTCCAACATAGCTAAAGAAGGACTTATGAATGTCTGTTGAGTCCTTGTTAATTTCTCTGTTGAATTTCCCCTGGATGATTTCATGACAGCTTGTAGTTCTTCACATATAATGAGCAAGGGTGTGTTACCTTACAAGTATTCCGCTTTAACTTGTACTATCTACCTCCTGTCGCTGTAGAGCTAGTTCATGGCTGGGGTCCACCAGACTGCATGCTTGTCTGTGGTACAAAGAGTCTCAGTTTTGTATGGGATTGCCTGATCCATGCAGTCCTGTAGGTGCTGGTGGAAGGCATATGTACGTGATTCAGCGGTTTGAGTGATGTTCACCACTGGCTCAGGGGCCTTAAAGGAGACCACAGTAGTGTTCAGAAGTGTGAAATCGGCTTTTGAGAAAGGCATATGTATGGCTTTACACATGGAACATCATGGCAATACACCACGGCTGGATGTGGGTAATGCTGGACATACCCACGCAGACGGGCGCTGCTCCCGAGTCCGATGCCCGAGGGACCACACACATAGCCGCCTTAGGCATAGGCCAAGTAGGCAGCCGCCTAGGGCGCTGCTCTACCGGGCACCTTTCCAGACTTTGTTTGGTGTAGGTAGACCAGGAGGGGGTAGCGGTGATGTTGCGGTGGCAACTTCTGCCTAGGGCACCACTTAACCTAACGCCACTCTTCCCGTGGGTAATACAGCAGTACCCACACCCAGACGCAGGTCATTGCTAGTATGGCATATCATCTATGGCAAGAAACCATATATTCCCAGACTTAATGGCACAGCATAATGCCTGTCCGCCGCCCAAACGCAGACATACGCCACCAAGGGCGGTGCGGACGCATTCGCGCGAGATGTCCGTTACTAATGTCGACATTGTCACGCTTTGTGAAACAAACTCCACATAGCGATTCAATACTAAACAGCGACGGAGAACCCGATGTCCCCGTGGCTGAGCTGTTCAACCTGTTCCGCCATGTTAAATGTGTGTAGCACAGCGAACCGCCCAAACCAAGCAACGGACAAGTCTGTGGCTCAGTGAAAGCCGACACGCAATGGTAAACCCATGTAATATTGCGACACAGGTCATACATACCGAGGGTTAGTAATGGAAATAGGTCCGCTCGACCAGACCGCGGTGCAATTAGTATAACAAGATCTACAACGGGTACACCGCCAATCGATGCACACGGTTATGAATAATTGGGGTGACATGGTACCATAGACACGACAAAACGCGCCCATGTGACTCATCTAACATTCGTACACGGTCAGGGCAGTTCCGCACACTGGGCGGACAAGACCAAACCCAAAGCACCACAGCAACACCCTGACAATCAAAGGCCTGTATGCGTAGGGGATATAAGCACCTGTCATCTGAACATCCCTGCGGTCACGACATATGCATCCTGGGCCATGAGCGAGGGGAATAAGGAATGTTTAACATGCAGTACCGCACCTTTCCCAGCAGGAGAATGGATGCCTGTGACGGCGTGACTGCGGGGGATATGTAAATGTACTTAAGTACCATGGGTATGCATATTAATGACAATCAACAGCTAACGGTAGTGGTCACAGTAACTGGCAAACGGAATGCAGTCACGCTTGAATTACTTACTATGGAACATATAGATGTGAACGGTACGTAATGCGCCCATGCTGCAAAGACTGTTACATGTATAAAGTTGTAAGTGCGTTTCTGCACACGCCCGTCAACCGGATCAGACATATGTTACCGGAATAGTCACAACTAACACAGAACACGTAACCACACAGACCCAGTAAACATTTATAAACAGAATACGGATATGCATGTGCGCCAGAACCCACAATTAGGAAATGCGAAAGTGTGTGCGTGTGATCCACTGGAAGCAGGGAAGGTTAAGGATGTGTCCTCCACTCATTTACATTCATAATTGTACAATATATGCTTAAATAGTACTTACTGATTCCATGCTTTGGAATCGTAAATGCTACAATAATACACATTGATATAAAATATCCTGATCAACACACTACATTCTAAGGTTTACTCACAACAATTATCAACTATGTTTCAAGATACTGATTGTATTGACCAATATTGTATTTATATTAACACATTGTTGTCGTATTATTGTTTCCATGAAGTAATGTATGCAACACTGATTTGTATATGTCACGTCATAATCAAGACTTGTAGCACTGTCCACTTAACTATGAGCAGGTTTATTGATTATTTGACTTTAAACTGACTCTGAAGGAAGTGTATAAGGGACAACTATGTAATGCATTTCGTGTCTCGACGATGCCCCATGTTAGTAGGTGAAAGAGCTCCGCATCGCTTGACTGTGGAGTCTATTGTTTTTGTCATTGTCTGTTTTGGCCGATATATGTTCAATAATGTCGTTTATGAAGATGGGCAGGACGCAAGGTTTGCTGTATTTCCGCTTACTGGCACGTGGATATAGATAGGCCAAGTAATACATAATATGGGTAGTCAAGCAGACATCCACGATTGGGGAACATACAGCCGCAGTCAGAACCACTGGCCAGATGGTGACAGTCCAACACGTTCTACACTTTACATATGCACATCGGTGTCCATTGTAGGACTCCAAAAATAGTTGCGTTTACACCTTCGATCCGCTGAGATCGGCCAGACAGAGTGTCAGCCGTGACTACGGCACAGCTAGACATGCACCACCAGCGTGTTTAAGGTTGATGATACCTGTCCATGAAATGCAGGACATATGAACAGAAGTCCCCAGATTGTCGTGGTCCATAGAAGTGCGCCCACATCCCAGTCCCGCACACATGAAGGATGTGTAATGCGCATCGCGGGGTTTGCAGCCATGGGATCCTGGGTATGCAAAATGGGGCTCGTGTTGTTTGGCAGATAATCCGCTGTCCCGCCTCGGGAGGGCTGTGGGTATAGCACGGCCTTACTCCCCACTAAGGATGCAAAGTATCCACTGGGTAATGCTAAAAGCAGGTGTAAAATGTGTTCAGCCCTACATCAGTGTCCAGTAGGCAATTCCCATGGATGGACAAGTGTACCACCAAGATGGCACCTATAACTGGACACCTGGTGGAATTACACAGCCGCGTAAGGCATAACACAGGAAATACATTAGGGACTACAGTAGACACTCCCATACAAAGTCAGACCGCCGTGCGAATACCGCGCATACAGCACTCGATCTGCCAGCAACAACATGAGGATCACTCGCCCATACCGCGGAACAAATGGGCTTACCTGTGGAACACATACTAATGGCATACTAACAACCTCAACTACGAAGGTCATACGATGTTTCAACACTAGCTGCTCCCGCATATAACTAACATGCTTCAATGAATAAATAGGGTATGCATGTTCTGTCTGTTTTATATTGACATTACAGTGGCGATATGTCCTACTGGGCCTTCTGAGGATTACTTAAAGCACCTGCCAACCTGCAGCATTACATCAATACCATTTGGGTTAATCGTAGTAGAACATGGGTTTCGTCAGAGCACAACATAATATGTGTAGTCAAACAGACATCCGCGAGTGGGGAACATACAGCAGCGGTCACAACCACTGGCCAGATGGACACAGCCCAACATTTTCTACATTTTACATATGCACATTTGTGTCCATTGTAGGACCCAAAATTTCTCCTTTGCAACGCCAACTGGGTGCAAGCGAAGACCAAGATGAACTACAGCCGTGACTACGCACAGCTACATATATGCACCGCCAGTGTGTTCAAGGTTGATGACAACTGTCCATGAAATGCGGACATATGCACAGAAATCCACAGATTGTCGAGTCCACAGATGTGCGACCACATCCCATTCCAGCACACATGGAGGATTTGCTATGGGTACTGTCGAGGGTTGCAGCCATGGGATCGTGGGTATGCAGAAATGGGTGTTGAGATGATTGGCAGATGATCCATTGTCCCGCCTGGGAAGGATGTGGGTACAGAACATGCCTTACCACCCACCAATACTGACAATCATCCACCGGAGAATGCTACATGCAGCTGTGAAATGGGTACAGCCCTACACCAGTGTCCAGTAGGCATTTCCCAAGGATGGACAAACGCACGGACAAGATGGCACCCATAATAGCAAGCCTGGTGCAATCACACAGCCGTAGTAAGGCATAACACAGGAAATACAGATGGAAACAACAGTAGACACCCCGTAGACATCCATCCGCCGCGGCGAATCCCGCGCATACAGCAGCCAAGGTGCTAGCAAGTATGTGGGGATCACCCGCTTCCACTCGGCGGAACATACGGGCGACCTGTGGAACACATATTAATGGCACACCAACAACGTCAACTAGGAAGGTCATACTATGGTTAAAATATGGCGCTCCCACACATAAATAACATACTGTCATGAATAAATAGGTTCTACATGTACCGCTGTGTTATAATGACAATACAGTGGCGGATAGTTCACAATGGTACCTCTGAGGATTACTTAAAGCAGTTGCCAACCTGCAGTACTACAGTAACACCATATGGGTAAATTGTGGAAGGACACGGGTTCCGTGAGCACTACATAATATGGGTAGGCAGACAGACATCCGACTGGGGAACATACGGCGACAGTCAAACCCACTGGCCGAATGGACACAGTCCAACATGTTCTACACTTTACATATGCACATCGGTGTCCATTGCAGGACCCAAAAATTACTCCTTAAGTAAGTGTGGGCAGCATAGTGTGAACCGAAGAGGTGACAGCCGTGACTACGCACAGGTAGATATATGCACCACAAGCGCCTTCAAGGGTGATGACAACCGCCCATGAAATGCAGGACATATGAATAGGACTCCCCAGGCTGCTGCGCCCATACACGCATGCTCACATCCCATTTCCGCACACATGAAGGGTGTGCAAGGGTACTGTCGAGGGTTGCAGACATGGGATCGTGGGTATGCAAAAATGGGTGTCGGTGTGGATTGGCAGATGATTCGCTGTCCCGCCTGCAGCGGACGTGGCCATGGCATATGCTACTCCGCAATAATAATGCCGATCATCCACCGGAAATGGAGAATGCAGCTGTGAAATGTTTACAGCCCGATACTAGTGTCCAGTAGGCAGTTCCCATGGATGGCCAAACGACGCCAAGATGGCACCCATAGCTGCAAACCTGGGGGAATCCCACAGCTGTTGCAAGGCATAACCCAGGAAATACAGATAGGGACTACAGTAGACACTCCCCATTCAAAGCCAGACTGCTGGGCAGATACCGCGCATACAGCACTCAATCTGCCAGGACATCAATGGGGATCACACGCGCCCATACAGTGGAACAGATGGGTCACGTGTGTAAACATACCAATGGCACAATCTCAACGTCTGCTGGCCATGACATAGGGTGGTCAAACTATGGCGCTGCCACCAATGAAAGACATCCTTCGTGAATTAATAGGATTGATGTCAATAGACCATGGCAAACACCCAATGAACAGGAAAGACTTGCTGGCACCCTATGGCCACAAACCATGTCACACATAGGTAGATGGAACAGTCAACATAAACATTTCGTCCACGACACGTCGCATATGGTATCCAAAGGTACTTCATAGACATGTATGCGCTATCACCCGTTGGCCCCATGAGACTTACACATAACATGGAAGTATCCAGGCTTTAAATGTCCACCCTTACACTTCCATTTGTCACTTTCTATGCTAACAATGAACATGTAGCCACAGCATAGAAAGCACAGACGCACTGCTAACGAAACACACACATGTCAACATCACAGAAAGCATACTATGAACACACTATTACATGATATTGTACTATGAAACATAAACAAACCAGCAACCTGCAGCAAGAATAGTCCCCGTGAGTTCGACACAACACAAGTCTTCGTAACATTTAAACAGTTTATTAAAACATGCAACGCTGTTGTTTCCATTAACGTTTGCAGAAAATGCAAAGTCTAAGAATGTTCACAATCAACAATGTGAGTCTTAACAAGATTTTAAATATCACACTGTTGATTGTGAACAGTTTAAGAATTTGCTTTTTCAGAAGAAGTTGCGAAGCAACGGAAACACACACACACACGGAAGGGACGGAGATGAACCTACGCCTATCTACATGAACTCACTACAGTATGAAGCATTTACAGAACGCTACCGAAGTTTACTGAAGAGAGCGCTGTCAGAGGCATACTTGTAGGCTGGTGACGCCACCAAGAAGACAATAGTTGGCAATAGCCACGGTATGTGTTGCGGAGAGTCTAAAAGCATGTTCATTCGCAGAGGCAGCTGGGAACACACACACACACACACACACGGAAGGGACGGGAGACGAACCTACGCCTATCTACATGAACTTACTACAGTATGAAGCATTTACAGAACGCTACCGAAGTTTACTGAAGAGCGCTGTCAGAGGCATACTTGTAGGCTGGTGACGCCACCAAGAAGACAATAGTTGGCAATAGCCAAGGTATGTGTTGCGGAGAGTCTAAAAGCATGTTCATTCGCAGAGGCAGCTGGGAACACACACACACACACACACACACACGGAAGGGACGGGAGACGAACCTACGCCTATCTACATGACCTTACTACAGTATGAAGCATTTACAGAACGCTGCCACCGAAGTTTACTGAAGTGAGCGCTGTCAGAGGCATACTTGTAGGCTGGTGACGCCACCCGCAAAACAATAGTTGGCAATAGCCAAGGTATGTGTTATGGAGCCGCCTTAAAGCATGTTCATTCGCAGAGGCAGCTGGAAACACACACACACACACACACACACACGGAAGGGACGGGAGACGAACTTACGCCTATCTACATGAACTCACTACAGTATGAAGCATTTACAGAACGCTGCCACCGAAGTTTACTGAACAGAGCGCTGTCAGAGGCATACTTGTAGGCTGGTGACATCACCCGCAAGACAATAGTTGGCAATAGCCAAGGTATGTGTTGCGGAGCCGCCTAAAAGCATGTTCATTCGCAGAGGCAGCTGGAAACACACACACACACACACACACACACGGAAGGGGCGGGAGACGAACCTACGCCTATCTACATGAACTTACTACAGTATGAAGCATTTACAGAACGCTGCCACCGAAGTTTACTGAAGTGAGCGCTGTCAGAGGCATACTTGTAGGCTGGTGACGCCACCAAGAAGACAATAGTTGGCAATAGCCAAGATTTGTGTTGTGGAGCGCCTAAAAGCATGTTCATTCGCAGAGGCAGCTGGAAACACACACACACAGAGACACACACACACACACACACACACACACACACACACACACACACACGGAAGGGACGGGAGACGAACCTACGCCTATCTACATGAACACACTACAGTACGAAGCATTTACAGAACGCTGCCACCGAATTTACTGAGCAGAGCGCTGTCAGGAGGCATACCCCTACGTGGGTGGTATCATTTGCAGAGGCAATGCGCCCGATCGGGAGTTAGGTCAGAGTGCGCAGTCACGCAGCCTGTTACCATCCCAAGGTCGCCGCAGAGTAACACGCTAGTGCTGCAGTCGGGAATGCCAAGTAACTACTGACCAGTACGTCACTGCCTACTGGGCATGCTCAGACACTTAGACTCGCACAGAGCAGACATGCATACACATGGTGCGACGGCATGGGTGGCGAATGTGGACCGCCGTGGTGTGTCCAGCCACACAACAGAAACCTGGCCATGCCACAGACGTGGCCGCTAAGGGGATACAGGCATGCACCCGGGTTTAACTGCAGTCGGCCGCGGTTTGCACTGTGCTGTGTGTCTATCTACACAGCTGCCTACTGGGCATGCTCAGACACTTAGAGTCGGCACAGAGCAGACATGCATACACATGGTGCGACGGCATGGGTGGCGGAATGTGGACCGCCGTGGTGTGTCCAGCCACACAACAGCAACCCGCCATGCCACAGACATGGCCGCTGCATCGGGCAATATCTAGGTGCAATTAACCATGTGTAGGACTGGCCTACAGTTTGTTGCATGCTACAGACAACCCTCCCAAACACAGGCTACCTGCACAGATGTCCTGAGGACACTGGTGAGTGGGCATGCTCTCACAACAGCACCGTATTGGGTGACATGAACCACCCATACATAGACTGGGAACATCAGCCATGGCACAACACACTACGCCACCGTCACAGGTGTTCTCACACCTGGCCACTGTTAAACAGCCATGCACCATACATACTAGGGGATGTCTGACAGTTCTGCCCATCACACATGGTGAGGATATGCCCCACACAGGATGTACAGCCCTCAATGGTGATGCCAGACCGTATAGTGGATCCACTGGTCATCCACATCCTGTAACCAACACCGCATGGGGACCTAAGTGATGACCTCTCCACAACAAACCACACACATCATACGACCGTGTGGTACCCTACAAGTCCTCCATGCCAGTGTTGAACCCAGGCCAGACCGCAACCGCCTAACGAATGCATTCTCTGAGCACCCACATGCATGTCTGCAACAGGCAAACATGATAACATCAGGACCTTGTCCACCACAGGTAGGCACATGGTGTGGTGGACCCCAGCCACTGACTAGCTGTACATCAACAGTTGGAGCTAATACATGACAGAGCAATGTCAATACCAGGGAAACCATCTCCCATTCATACCGGTGTCACCATACGGCCACACATACAATCATCCACGGCCGCCAGGGAGTGGTACTGCAGAGGGCACATGAGACAACCATAGGGCCTTCCTTAACTGTGGTAAGGACATGGTTGGAGGCACACAGACTTGGCTGGAAATGGTCCAGAATGGTACAACGGTCACTGCACCCACAGACATTGTCTGCAAACCAGCGGACATCTTCCATGCATACATCCCACCCCCCCCAAGAGGGGACATATCCATCCCACCAGAGTGTAGCCTCCCAAACATCTCATATGGCCTGGAGTGATCCCATATCTGTATGGCGGTTGACACAGCACCACTGGGCACCGATGGTGTCCCTGGCTGTGTGCTACCCATCCTCATTGAGGGCCTCGCCCACACATGCGCCACTGTGTCATGTTAGCCTTACTATGGGCTATGTCCCCAATGGACGTCATATGGCATCTGTGGTCCCACTATGCCAGGGTAGTGCTCTTATGGACTGTAGACAGCCACACCCTATCCGGGCTTGACAAGCCTTGTCTGCAAAGCTGTGGGAGGTCCATACAGGTGCCCATGGATACAGACAGCGTGTACAGCCAATACCGAACATACCCACAACAACATAGTCAAGGGCGGATCCTGCCTCCCTAACCTGCTCGCCCTGTCTGGAGTGGTCACCAAGGCCATTGATGGGGATACGGGTTTGCACACAGTACCATGACCTGGTGGGAGCGCTCAGAGCACACTACACATGGGACTCATGGAAAGGCTCGCCAGCATACATGTGTGGACATATGTCACCCGATGCTTCTCAGAAAGGTTGGAGGTCACACCACACAGGGTTGGTGTTCCTGGTGCCTTGTCACACTCATATCTGGTCTCCAGTGGAGGCCCACAGGGCTCAGTCCTGGGCCCCCTGCCATATGGCATTCGACCTTCCAATGTGCATGCAATCATAGGGGGATTGTGGCAGACAAGGTATGCAGATGACTACGGACCGCCACCATACCCAACACCCGATGTGACACGGACATCCACCTAGGGCGCCATAGACATGGATAACTGGTGCCAGAGCCATGGCCTGCTACTACATGCCAGAGAAGGTGCAGACCTACCCAGTGTGAAGGACATGTTCGCCCAATGTCACATGTAGGTGGTAAGCCATTCCAGATGGTGGACATGTTCATGGAAATGGCTACTTACACCTGTCGTTAACATCTGTCAACACACACAATGGCAATGTGGGTGTGAAGACATTCCACTGTGGCCTCCTGGTCTGGAAGGAATCGCATCGACATCAGGGGTGTTCATTGTACCCCTGTACACATCACACACCAGAGCAATGACTGCGCATATTGGCACATCTGGCCTGTAACTAACCTGACGCCTGCAGCACTCGGAAGGACCGCAAACGTTACACAAGGCAGGGATGACGGTGCTAGGACATGTGTCACAAGCTGCACAACCAAGGGGACTCCGGCTGTAAACCTTCACAGCACATCTGCTCTGTGGTGATCTGTGCCTGGCATACACGGCCATGTCTGACCTGGGTGACATGGGCATATTCCACTTCCTAGGCTCCAGGCAAACACGGGCACAGAAGCGACTGTCACACACATCACCACAAAGATGAGTGTGACGTGCTGGGGGAACAGGGTCAATGGCCGGAGACCCCCTACAACACGTAGAGGAGTGCCAGCCCATGTGAAGGAAAGGCACTGATTGCCTTCGTCCAGGAGTAATAATGAGGTGTGGATGTGTGGATATAGTTATGCACCAGGCATCATCTGTGTGTCAGTGCTGGACGAGGGACTGGGGACTGATGGATGTGGCATCCCCATCCTGAGGGGTGTTAGCAGCCACACACGGTCATGCTAGGTCCACACATGTCGAGGGCACATACCCTGTTATGTACATGTGCGCCTATGTTCCTATGTAGGGTCCATGCCGAAAAGCGGGTACCTGTGCTATGCTGATGTTGCCAGACATGCTCAGGGTACCCCACCACTACGCTGGGGAACTAATTACAGTGCTCCCAGTAGGCACATGCAAGTACACCATCATTGTCATACGGGTTAACTGAACCAACATGGTGCTACACATGTAACCACCACACATACTGTGTACACAGATCAATGAATGCTGCACCTGTCCTGCATGGTATGTCTGCTGCATGATGTCAGTGCACAACCCACATCACATACACACCTGTCACCAGCCATACACACACACCACAACATACACATCACGCACTATGCGGACACAGGTATCACATACACCTCTCACTATCTTGTCCACCCTGTGCATCAGAATATGTTTGCATAACCATGCACTGATGGTGTAGCTCACAGTTATGTGGCAGAGACTTCATCATATGCACAGGGTGATATGTGTGCCACAGGCATAGGCTGTACCAATGGATGACATCATGTGTGTGTGTAAGGGCCTGTGCATTGACTGGGCATGACTGTGTACATTGCATGTGGGTGTGGTGGAGCCCTACAGTCGTGTTTGCTGTGTGTGGGTTTGTGTGTACACAGTTCAGTAATCTGTGATGCCTACACGGGATATGCTTGGCAGCCCCAGACTGTACAGTGCAGGTGTTACGCTCACTGTGTCCGCCGCGACGCGGACCCGGCCTGCCTGGGGGCACACAGGCACGACCGGGGGTAGGGACAGACAGTCCACTCTCCGATGTCACATGTCCGCTGGAAACGCGCTCCACGCCGGGCCGCCCAGGGCCACGCCCACGCGGCCTGCTCTGTCCTGGTGTGGTCGGTGTAGTAGCAGCTGCACTGCTGCTGCTACCAGCACTGGGTGGGTGGGCATGGGAGGTGGCACGCACACGCTGACCTGCACCAAGTGGTGTTGCTGGCCTACGCCCACGCGCCCTATGCCTCACCCCTACGTGGTGTTCCTGCACGGACAGCCCACGCCAAGGATGGCCATGCCTCGGTCGAGGATACCAGCCATCTCACCCAATCTCCTATCCAGAACATCGGCAAGATGCTGTTGGGCATTCGCCAATGCCTGGATGTTGTCATTCAAGGAACGGATTGCAGACCTCTGCAGCCTCTGCCCTTCCTGGTTCTGCCGCTCGGCACGAGCCTGCGCCGCCATTACAGTCTGGAACATGCGCCTGGTTATACCAGCTGCTGCACCCTGTACGGCAGGTGTATGTCTAGCGGTGCTCCCCACGAAAGCAGCACCTGCCACATGCCTGCGCGGCACTGCACCAGTCATTACACTGGCAACATCGCGGTGTACCCACACCTTCTGCAGCCACCACACATTCCTGCTCGATGCCAACAGACGCTGACTGACCGTCACCTATGGGCAACGGTGTTGGGTATGTGTCGGCATCCAAACCGTGTTCAGGGATGAAGGGGACGTAAGTGTGATGTTATCCAATGGCACAGTGTGTGCCTGTGACGACCCTGCCTGTGCCTCATGCACATGGTCATCACCACTAGTATCTGTGGGGACACTAGCATCAGCTGGACCGCAGGAGGGGAACTCACCTACAGCACCTGTCAATACAAAGGCATACCGCCAGTTACACACACACACACACACACACACACACACACACACACACACACACACACACACACACACACAGACATCATGCATGTGATATTGCAGGTGGCATGCAGCATTCACACACCACAGACCAGTGAATGTAGACCAGACATTCCTAGTGGCAGTATGCACACTGCCCTGGTGGGAACAGTACAACAGGCAGGTGTCTTTTAGTAGGCATGCAGTACACACATTCATGGTAGTTTGCATGCATCACCGCGGATACACCGGTGGCCACGGGCAAGTTGACAGTACACATGTCTGCCGACACTATGTCATGTACACCGCAAACATGTGTGGTATCATGTGGACATGTGACGATGGTGTCCCACCGCATGCACCACATCACAATGGCTGTCATGGTGCAGTGTTATGTGTACAGTCTACAGATACAATGTATGGGTAACAGGGATGTCTGTGCAGGTGCGGTTGGTGTGAGCTGTGTACATAGCTGTACAGTGTGGAGGCGGGCACTGTGCCACTGCACAGTAGCAGGACACAGTTATGTTTCTGTGTGATGCGTGACCTGGACGCATTACATTGCCATGTCTGTCAGTCAGTTGCCGCCAGCAGCACGTATGTGGTGGATATTGGAAGCACCTGTAGTAGCTGTGGAGAGGCATTCCATGTCAGTGGTGTACTACATCGGATGTCCAGGGGCACCACTACAGTGATGAGCCCACTATGTGTGTACAGGGTGCAACGGTGACTACCCACAGTGGATGTACTGTGTGGCAACATGCCTGTAGGTATCGACCATGGCCCTGTCTGTCTGGGTCATTGACAATTGTGTGTGGTGGACATCGTGCACATGGCCCTGTGGTGGCCCATGTGACATACAACCATAGTAGTGTAAGGTGTCACATTCCCTACAGATATGCAGACAGTGTGGATGTCTGCTATGTCGCGGCATAGGTCATGTCATGGTGTGACAATGTTGCAGCCAGACATCCACGTGCATGGGACATGGCATGTGCCATGTCACAACAGGTGCACCCGATGCAGGGGCATAGGTCACATTGGTAACACCTGTGCTCTGGCAAGATCACAGCTCACTATGTGGTACTGTGTGCATACTGCAGAGGCATACCGATGCATACTACACATGCAGCCATTGTGGAACACCTACACCATTGTATGCATAGCTGAATGCACGTGACACACCAATAGGTCGTGGTGGTGTCATGCCACTCTACGCTAACGGTTGTATCTACTGTACATGGGTGGTGTGTGTGTCGGTGGTGCAACCTGTATACCGTGACTGGGGCACACACAGGTGTGCATGTCATGCCTGGACACATGGGGAATATCAATACACCATATCATGCCTTTGACTAGCAACAGACTTACCTGCAACAGACCCTTGTGTTTGCGACACGCCAGATGTATCTGTAAAGGGATGACACAAAGGTATACACATTATCCATTACTATCGCCACAGTCAGCAGTGTGCATGTCACATCATGCGCTCAGAGTTAGCATGTGCTATGCACATGTCTGCTAACACAACATAGCATACTGTAGTATGCGCCTTGTGTGGCCATATACCTGGCATGTATGGCTATATTATGTGTTGTACTATGACACCCACCCCCACGCCACTTATCATACAAACATGCAACCCTGACTTACCATGCAGCTCCAAGCTCATAGTTCGGGAGACACCCACCTCCACGATGGACACATGGGTTTCTGCGTGTTGTTCCGCGGGTGTCCCCAGACTGGCCAGGAGCTCCTCCGTGGCTGTGAGTGGGGCTGGGTTGGTGGCCCACCACCTGTCCCACGCTGTTGTCTGGCGATTGCAGCGCACGCTGTCTTGCATGCCGGATCAGGTCTGTGCAGTGCCTGCGGATCTGCTGATAAGTGCGGTTGTATCCGCCCAGGCTGTTCACCCTCCTGCACATCTCCTCCCACATCTCCTGTCGCTCCTGTGCCTGCTGTGGCACATGACTAAATAACATGTTATGATTACTATGGAGGTATGGTATGATCACCTCCTCCTCCTGTCGACTGAATGCAGGAAGCCGGATCGTGGCATTATCTGTAAGACATAATGATGGTGGCAGGTCACATTTACACTGCTGTGCTGGCATACTGTTGGAGATACATTGCTATGACAAGTACGACATCTGCACAGTAATCTGTGAAAGGCATCGTGGCAGTGACACAGCCGATGTGTTGGCTTCACACCATTGAGCAGTGTGTGTCACATCATATCTGTTTGCCACCCCATCACACTGTACACGCACCATGTAGATGTTAGCCAGCTGTGGACATGTGTACCTGGCTGCACCTGTGTCCATATCACTGGCATAGGTCCCCATGTGACGCCGGTGCTGCTGTTCACCTGGACGCTGTGTATATGTCAGTACACATCACGCCTGTAGCCATTGTGAACGCCAGCAGTGGCACTGTACACATACACATGGACACCTGCACATGCATGTGTCGTGCCATGTACATCCACACAGCACTGTACGGGTGTTGGACAACTTGCCACAGCTCACCTGTGTTGCACATGTGATAGACATAGGGCAATGTGTAACCATGACACATTAGCAGGACAGGCCATGCATAGCATGTACACACACACATTGTCCAAAGCATCACACAGCACCTGTGACACCACAGGGTGCATCACCGCCACATTACTGCTGTGTATGGTTGATAGTGAGAGTGTCTTTGTCCATTGCACCATGTAGGATCAGGATAGCTCATGCAGCCTTGCTGGGCAGGTCTGCATGGTATGGCAGGGTATGCCACATACATGGCACTGGGTTGTGATCCACCTGGGGTTTACGATATTGGCAGGGTGGCTGTCCATTCCATATGTCAGTGCTATGTGTATATGGACATTCAACATGTCTATCGCCATGGTGTGGACACTGGCCTCAAGCGAGGTATGCTGCACGCTGCTTGCTGAGGGTGTGTCTGGTGCATGCAGGTATCACACATCCATGCATACACTGTAACCCTGGCAGGTGCTATGTGCTGGGATATTGATCAACACAGTGCTGTATGTGGACACACACCGCTATCCCGCACATGGATGGTTGCCTGCACTGATGTGGGTACCACATATGTGTACATCCAGTGCCTGCTGCCACCCCCATGTCTGCTGCTGCACTACACACCGCCATCCCTCCCTCTGTGAATGTGGTGTTGGGCACAGCATAGGTATCCATGTATGGGGACAGGGATGTTCACATAGCAGGGTCACTGATGGTATCGCCGATCAGACCATATGCGATGACGCACCCCTCACACATAAGACACATTCATATTGTTGAACACAACGGTGACACAGCTAAATTGCTATGCCGAGACATTCACAGCCATACATACACAGATGCATGCACGCCCATCTGTGGCATGGCCTGGACTATTGGTGTGGTTCGCACATTACATGTTTGACTGCAGTTGGCACAGACCTACTGTGCACATGTCTACACGGTAAGCCTGTTCTACAGTAGGCATCTGTGATGTGCTGTGCACATGTCATATCTGCACATTTGGTTGGTGTCCATCGGTCCACGGGCCAGTGGTGGGACACACAGGGATGTTGCTGAACATATATGCATGCAACCCTGTACAGCTGTAACACTAGCCTTCAGATGCTCATGTGTGGTGGACGGAACACCGTACACACACATGTGGCTGTGGCCTGCCGCCATACCCATCTCCTCCTGTGGGTTGCTATCATCCCACACACTCCTTGTATTGTATGTTCAGGCTATGGACCTATGTGGGGCTTGTGTGCATGCAATACGATACTATATGCCTTTGCACCCATCACAGACAATGTCACACAGGTACACCAGCAGCCGCACACATCACAGGTGGGTGTCAGCACGCCACATGTGGTACACACATAACACATCTCCTGTGGGACATGGTCATTTGTACGGGCATGTCCAGTAGTCACATACCACAGCTACCCCTACATGACGGCTATGCAGGACATGTGTGTGTACAGCTACTGTGACATGTACACGAGCAATGCCCCCTACCTACATCACATGGTACTACCTGTGGAGTATGTGTGTCTGCATCCATGCTATGGCCATAGATGACAATTGTACATCAATATGTGCAACATACCTCATTGGGTGTTGTCATGTGCACATGTTCCATGTGTCAATGCATTGTTTGTGTCTGTTGGGCGGTCATTGTTGTGCATGGTTTACATGGCTGACATAGCGTACTGTGTCTGATTCCAGGTACTTCATTGGGCTACCAGCATTGTACATTTCTACAGCACATTCCAGCCATCATGTAGCCAGCTTAGATGACAGTGGGAGGTGTTCCGCCATGTGCACATATGTCACACAGTACGAGGGTGACTGACACACATTGTCAGGACTGGGTTCTGACTGCTGTGGATGTGTGTACTGGTGTTGACAACCATGACTGCACCAGATGGTGTCTTCTGGATGTGTAACATTCACAACACACACCTACATTCACATAGCAGCACATCGCCCACGACAATGGACATTCCTGCATGAACACTGTGTACGGTATGTCTGTATGACCACTGCATATATCACTGGTAGCCACCAGCATGGCTGCCTACAACAGCAGTGTGTATCCTGTGCAAACATGGGTTACACCAGTCACAACACACCTGTGTCAGATGGCCCTGTAGTGGGTGACAGTGCAGTTCCATACATCATGTAACAGTATACATCGCGGCACCAGTATGTTGCAGACATGTGAACGGCTGTGCTAGTCGACATATGCACACATGACACATCACCTGGTACACCGTGTCTGCCTTGCCACCTGCTATTGTGACCACCCTGTGATGACATTGTACGCCCACATGGACTGGGACATGTGATGGCTCAATGGTGAATTAACCCTCCAGGTGTGTGTCTAGCCAGGTGTCCAGTAGCCAGTGGTCTGCACGCAGGGATAGTGTACATTGGCCTACTCTGTCACTGGGACTGTTGACTATGGTCATACTGTAGTTATGCAGGCATGTGGTGTTTGTCCAGTCTGATAGTCGTGTTCAACCACACTACCGCGGGCACACATGACCTGTGGACATCTGCCTAAGGTGTGCAGCCCACATGTACATCTTCACATGCTATGCTGCCTGTGCAGCGTGTCACATGTCTGTCTCCGCAGGGCTGTCACAGGTAGGCACAGCATGCAGTGATGTGTGACAATGCTTACACCTCCACTGTGTTGTACACAAGCACTGCACACACAGTACAGCACACATGTCATTTATCTGCAGTGCCTGGGACCTGCCTCCATGCCCTACACGGCACACCTGCCAGTCCAGATTGTACACAGATCATACCTCCCAGACACATACCTGGACTGCAACACACACGGGTGGGTGGTTCCCACACCACACAGTGATTTACACACATACTGTATATTCCCAAGACACATTGCATCATAGGTAATCCATGTTCAGATACCCATGTTCGTGACCGCTACGCACATTGTGACACGCGACAGTGAATACACTGTACACCACAGGTTACATGCTGGTCGTGTTGGCATACTGTACATTGCACCTAGGACAGTTGCTACTGCTATGTATTGACAGCAACACGCACTTCCCTAGTATGGACTCCCATGTACCCACACATGCTTGGCCATGCAGTACGCATAGCTGGGTGACACATTACACGACACATACCATACCTACACTACCCTCGCCATGCACCAAACCTCCATGTGTCTGTGTGCTAGGCCTACACACATCCCCCCTCTGTTTGCTGAACATCCATGCTTCTCATCCCTGCTAGCCACACCCTAAACACACAACCATAGCAGCATGCATGGTACATACACTCTACAGCCGGTATTACTGACATCCACTGACAGAGGTAGTTGATGGCATGGCACCCGCACGATGGACAGTCTACGTGCCTATGCCAACACTGATCACAGTGCACTTCTGCTACATTTACACACTGGTAGGGACCATGCTATTCCACACAGAGACATGGTGGTACTGGCCTTTTCACAGACGCCACAGTGGTATTCCTGTTCCATGCACACGCGCTGTATGGGCACATGTGCAGGCTGTTGCACGGTAGTTATGTTCACCTGTGTGTGGTGTGTCACTTGACAGTCATGGTGTGTCCTCATGGTGCATGACATACTCCACAGCTAGCTACCTACACATGACTGCCAGACATTGCAGTGTGGGCCCTCACGCAGTGTGGTGGTATGTCTCTGCTGTTTGACTACATCCACATTCAATGCAGCATACCACAGTCATGCAGGCATTGCCAACACAGATGTTGCTGGCATCGTGCCTGCCAATGGGGTACCTACCAACAATACACACTCTCACTCACTACAGGGTTCCAATCCTTGGCTGGACATTGTATTAACCCTGTGGACACATACATAGTACTGCCATGCACATGTTATGTCCGGGAACACAGTCCCAATGTCACCTCCAATCGCCGTAGTTGTTGTATCCCGCCAACCTGGCTGTTACATGTCTCTGCAGCAGCACACTGCATTGACTGCTAGCCCATTCATGTAACGCTGTGTACCCTGACCACCACACTACCACATCTATCACACTACACATGGGTGGTACTGCATTGCACGTATGGGGCTGCATTTGTACACCCATGACTGGGCCATTCAGTATGGCACTGGGCCACATCTTGACATACATGCTTCACACACTCATTGACTACCTGCATGCCTTTACTGGCACCCTTGTTGGGCTTATGTGCGCCACAGCACACCACATCCCATGCTGGCCACCTGTCATACTATTGCATGGGTGGTTGGGGTGGTACAGAGGGTATCACATCAGACATGATCCGCCATTCCACTTTATGCTATTGCCAATGTACCCATCCAGCATCACATCGTACCCTATGTCTCGGGATGTTACGCCATGTGCCTCCTGTACAGGTCACACAGTGGTGCAGGCATATCATGCTAACTACAACAAGTCAGGGACGTGTGACATTGCACAGTCCTCAGACATGTGGCCCCTCATGCTCAGTATTTGCATACGCACACTACCTGCTGTCACACAGTATTGTCCATGCCTACATATACCACATCTACATACCTGGCAGCATTCTAGCTCATCCTACTCATATTGCTAACAACCATACAGGTGTCAGTGTGGCAGATATATCATGTAGATATCATTGCATCAGTTACATCACACATAGTGCATACACATCACCTTTGCATACTGACAGTCATGCGGTGTGTATCACATGGATACTGTCCCTATACAGGCATATCACGCTGTACATGGTTGATGTACACACACATGCCCCACATGGTGCTGTGGTTGCCATATTCCACCATGGCGTGGGTACACATGTGCAGGACCACGATTTCTGGACCGTATGTCTAGCTGATACCTTGGGTGCCCTTGTACCTGTGCCATACACACATGTACACGCTGGCAGTGTTACAATAACACATGTGTGGTGTACCTTACACAATGGATACAACGCTACATGTCTCAGTATAGTCATGCTGTGATCTCTACCCGCTCAGACAGTTTACATATGCAAATGACAGTCATGTAACACATCTGTACTCACCTGCATGCCACTAACACAGGGGTGTAATCTACTCTGCCATGGGCCATGTTCTCCGCAGTACTGATGCATGTAGTACTCCTACATGGCGCTTGCAGTGGGCAGGGTGGGAGGAGCAGTCCTGCATGTGTGCACACATGCCACATTGCTCGCCCGGGCGCCTGTGTGACATCCACAGACTGGACACACACCGTGCTGTGGGACATAGGTCCTGTGCACATCCCACAGGGGCACACTGTGTCACTAGTCATGTGATAGCTCCCTTGCTGGTAGGGTGACACAGACCCATGGTACCACCACAGCGGACGCACTGTATAGACATACAGTTGACATCCACTTCTGCCGCTCAGTGGACACTACCATGGGGGAGTCACTACTGTGTACATTGCACATGTGTCTACACACGGCCCTGCTGGACATCATTGTGGCACACATTGCACCTGCTACGGAACGCTTGGACATGGTTACTTGCTGTTCCCTCCATTTCGGTACCTATGCTGCTACTACATTGTCCCATATGTGCAGGCCATACATATCTTGTTTATGTACATAACATTAGGCCATCCCTCCATCATGCATGCTATGCCTGTGATACTGTCTATGATTTCTGAACATATCCATCATGACAGCTTTGCATTACACATAATTGACATAGTCACCCCTACTGCGTGGGATACGTGCACGCCGTGCGCACATTCCGTATAACATCGACGGTATATGCCCATGCACATGTGTGCTGTGACACTATACATACATGTCCTATCCCCTGCTGTGGCACTTCATTGTTGGATATCCACTGCCAGCATCAGCGTGGGTGGTGGCATTGTTCTGTGTTTGAAATCCCTATGGCAGACCTGGGGTAGGGTTACCACCTGTCCCACTTTGCAAGGGACAGTCCCTCTTGGGCAGTTGTGTCCTGACAAAACATATTACAAATGGCAAATGTCCTGAGATTGTAGGACATAATTATGTCCCATTTTTATGTAAGAGTTGCATAACATAGTTATTTATGTATGTAAATTCCTAAATGTTACAAGACACACAATAAGCAACTAAACTGCTACAAGACTACGCTTTTATTTAGGCAAAAGAGTAAAGTTCTACCCTTTGTACTGACCATGGGTATGTGTCCACCTGTAACATCTGATGTGTGTCCCAAAATGTCCCACTTTGGCCATTTGAAAAGGTGGCAAGCCTAACCTGGGGTTATCCCGGTGTGTACATGTTGTCCCACTGCTGTGCACACGCTGTCCACAGTCGCTGGTATGCTGCGCGGCTTAGCATTACATAACCAACTTTCACCACTCTCTGCCTGATGGACAGGTATCTTTACCTACACACACCGTTCACATACTGTACAGATTCGCCATATCGATCATGCGCTACACAACAGTACATCTCGTGGGTTCGACATACCTTTCCGCCTTTGGTTCTGTATTCGCCAGTACTTGCTTGCTACTCCTTCTTTGTATTCGTATTTGTTCGGTATGAACATACGGTTTGAATATCCAGGAGTCTTCCTTATATTCGCCGCCACCTGAGGCATGTGGGTTCATCACGCCAATAGCTGTTCCTCGGTGTGTACTTATGCGCATATCACCGTGATCCCTCCATTCAGACGCTACGCCGGCACTGGGCCATGGTTCATTCCTCGTGGTGGCCGTTGGTTATTTGCAATACCTTCGTGAGGATGGTATGTATTGTATCATGTTTGTGTGACTGCATCCGCTATGTGTGGTGTCAGGTACATTTCGCTGTGGTGTTAGCCGTGGATTGTGTGTGTTGGGTATGGTATTCTGTTCGACATGTGGGTCTCCGTGTCCTGGCGGCGTCTGTCGATGGCGTTGTGCATTCAGATGTGTAACATAGCTGTTATATTCCTGTACACAACGGATGCAAGGATGCATCAGCTGCTGCTAGTGTTTCCCACGCAGCTTGTTGTGGGTATGCCGCTGTCATTGACTGCCTGTATGTTTTTGCTACGGTTTTAGCTGTTATCCCTTTGATATGTGCGATGGGGTATATCTGCGGATGTGGGTGACGGGTACGGGTGTGGGTCTTGCATTTATACATACAAGATATGCTTGTGTGTGTGCTCCATCCCTGCTTGGGGAGCTGCAGGTTACCTGTCTGTTGTTCTGGGAATGTTTGTTTTGTTGATGTCGCGGTGGTGTCGGTATCGCCTGCATGTGTGCTTCCTGCACGATTCCTCCTTCACATCGGGTTATATATCTGCGGATGTTCGTCCGCGCCTACTATCCATTGGCATTTTGTCACTGATAGTTACGGTGATTGTGGTCCTATACTTGGGACGGCCTGTATGCTACCGTAGCCTCCTATTCGTGGTGCCGCTTGCTTACTTAACGGTCGTGGAACACACAGCGTATTTACGGACCGTAAGTGTTCACGATCGGTGCCGGATAGCACATTCAGATTTTCGCCGCATATGCCTGATGCTGTGTAACGCTGCCGATCGCGGTTGAGTCTACCTTATGGCCGCCATACATACGGTCATGGTTTGTACATGCGCCCTTTGCATCTCCTGTTGGCTATGGCCCTGTGGTACATTCTGGGACATTTCCGCTTTGCATCGCTTTTACGCCGCCACGCATAGCCACTGAGGAGATGTCAGTACTACTTTGTGGGTACTGCTGTACATACGCCTATGGTTCCTGTACTGTATGCCTACGCATGTTATTACACTCCGCCTGTGACATGTCATCTACATACACATTTTACAGTGGCACACACATTACACACACACAGCGGAACACACGACAACCTCACCTCACACATACACATATTGCCGCCATGGCTCTCAACCTTCTATTTCCAAAATGAGGAACACACACATTAGTAATGTGGAACAAATGGGCATAATGTGGAACACATAGTAATGGCATAGTAACAACTTCAGCTAAGTAGGTCATAGGATGATTAAAATATGCTGATTTACTTACAGTGAAGAACCTTTAATGAATTACTATGATTAATTTCTATTTACCAGGATGTCATTTAAATACATTCCTAACAATGGATGTTTGACAGACATTTTCAATGTGGAACTTTGAGGAACTGCGAGGAACATGAACTGTTTTACACCCCAAATGAGGTAATGCTCCTCATAATGACGCACACTTCACTGGTATGCTTGCCGCCGACCGACGGTTGAACACAATACCTACGCTATCGCATCGCCGGGCGGCGCAGTATCTCCGCGACTCATATCCTATGGATATGACACGCACATATCCCGTTACTGTACCGTGGACTGGTGATCATCCCGACACGCGGATATGTATTGATGCAGGTTGACATTTCCATGGCTGGCGTTACCTGCTCTGCCCACCCTCCCGGATGATCGGGTTGTCGGTCACTATGTTTACTATGTGGAGATTTCAAGGCCTTACTTATCTGTGAACTTGCATCCCTGGGTTCCATATTACTCTGTTGTACTTTATATCTGTGTATGCGTATATATATTTCTACATGTGTACTGATATCTATTTCCTCAGATTCGTGTATGCACATAAGTACATATGTGGTCGACTTGCGGCGATAGTGGCAGCATACGGCTACGCCGGTGCTGTAGAACCGGCGCGCGGTGAGGTGTTGGCGCTCCATGCTCTGCTGGCTATTGGGTGTGCAGTGTTTGGGCGGTGCCTTTGTTGGAGTCACACATAGGTCCGCCATACGGTACACATTACGGGCGGACATGTTGGTGTGGCGCCCATTTCACTGTGTGTGCAGGTAAGGAGGTGTCAGTCCATGGGGCCTACACTGTCAAAGTATGTGCTATGCGCTCCTCTTTGCCAGGGCATAGGCATATTGGGTACGCCCGCCTACCTACTGGGGCTGGCACAGCGTGTTCATGGCGCTGAACGCCCTGTGCCTGTGCTTGCCTTGGCAGTTGTGGCGGGCTTGGTGGCCCTACACCATTATGTCCCTGCAGCAGCTGTTTCCGCAGAATCATATTGTGTAGCATACAACATACTATGAATATGTGGGCACATGTGCCTGGAGAGTACTGCAAGGCTCCACCGGATGTATCCAAGCACCGAACCGTGATTTCAAAATCCCAAACACACGCCTATGATTATTCTGGTTTGTGCGGTGCCTCATTATGGCGCTCTTGCATGTGTGTGTGTGCATTTCTGATGGGTGTCATCAGCCACGGCTCCAGTGCATAGCCAGCATCCCCACAAGGTGACCTTGTGTGATGTCCCCTGGCTAATACCTGATACAGCTGTGAGGCATGCCAGATATGGGAGTCGTGGAAGCTTCCAGGGCTGCCAGCACACACATCCATGATAATGCCCCGCGCATTGCACACGACCTGGCAATTGATGGAGGGGTATCCCTTGCGGTTTATGTAGCGGTACCCTGCTCCCGGCGGTGACTTGATTTCTATGTGCGCATAGTCGATCGCACCCAGTACCTCCGGTATTGTGCCACACGGTGGAAGCGGCGATATTGCTAGCCAACTCCTCCTGAGATCTGGGGAAGTTTATATACTCATGGGCATGTCGTAACATGGCACCCAGGAACTGGTGTAGTACCCTAGATGCTGATGCCTGTGAGATACCCATTATATGCCCGGGTTGGCCTTTGAAAGGTACCTGTAGCCAGTATTCGCAAGCTCACACATACCTTTGTGTCCACTGGGATGGGCTCCCTCTGTTGTCTCTTGTTCTCAGGCGTACCGCACAGCTCCACTATTTGCTGTAACGTGTCCCTGTCCACCCTGTAGCGCTCTACTATCTCCAGGTCTTGCAGCCCCTGGTAGGTCACCCTTGGTCTGAACACTCTCCTTCTCCTGTGAGGCCTACGGTAGTTGTCGGCACCGCCCTCCGCAACTCCGCCTGTCTCTGCCACATACCTATGCATCACGCCACGGCGGCACCCACCATATACATATTAAAAGTTCCCCGTGTGTTTACACCCTACGGTGCGGCGCTTGGGAAATCGCTGTGTGTTGTGTGCATTCACACTTTATACTGTTGTGCTGTATACCCGTGATGTCATTGGGTGTGTCTGTGCAGCCGTATCCATGGATTATTTTCGGTGTTTTACGGTTGCAACTGCAACGGTATTGCCTTTAGTGTTACATTACAGTTGCCTGCATTGGCTTAGCTTTGCATCTTACATTACTGCATCCTGCAGGCACATGGCATATGATGCATTTTATCTGCAGCCGCAGTTATGCTACCTCTGTACTTGGCTGTGCTATTTCGGTTCTTTGTTCTTTGCATTTCTACTACATCCCCTACTATCTTTGCATTCATATGCCTCCCCTTTCCCGATATGCAGTAGTGTGCATACAGAGTTGTCGGCCGCCGCTTGCCCTTCCTGGATTGATTGGTGTTGATTGCTCATTACGGCTCCAATTACACTGCTTCCGCATTTCCTCATATTCTCCGCATTACCTTCCTATATCCGTGGCTGTTGACGGGAGGCCGCCACATGACTGTGTTGGGGAACATAGTCATCCTCGTGCACATGCATCTGTGCGCATTATGTACTCTCAGCGATCTATTTCCTCACACGCCGTCCTGCTGCTGTGATGTGCATTGTACAGCCCAGGTTTGCTGGCCTCCAATATGCTTCCTCCTACAGTGGCACACCCTCTGCGATTGACATGTATCTCGTAGGCCACCGGTGTAGTACCGCTGCCGCTTGCTCCATCCTTACACCGCGCCAGCTTTGCGATTCACTATTATCTGCCTCATTTGCATGGCATTGACTGCTAATACATGGTTACGGCGTCAACACTGCCACCACTCCTTGACAACCCTTGCGCTGGGGTTGGGCTTTCCATACATACTATGGTGTGTGGTGGCTGTACAGCTGATGTGTATTATACAGCTCTTTTAGGACATTGTCATATTATTTCATTGCTTTGCACCTTCTGTACACATACCCGGGGTTCTGCTGTGGTTTCTACGCATACGACATTTTTGTCATTATTTACAGTTTGTGCATGTTTTCTTTGACATTCTCGGTGCCTTTCGCCTTTGGCATATTGCACCTGTATGATACCTGACGCTGACAGCCTTCCGCTACTCCTTGGTCATGTTTGGGTAAATGTAAACCGCTTTTTTCGGTTTACATTGCCGCGTTCTTACGCTTACGCATGCCCCACTTCGTGAATCGCTATTTGCCTTCATTTGCATGGTGCAATACCGCACACAGTGTGATTAGCATACCTACGCCGGGCGGCGAGGTCCCGCGACGCCGGTAGTGCACGGGATTGCTTCATACCTGAATCGCCGGTGGCCATATTTGGCTTTATAACGCCGACGCTATGCTGGCTTCGGCTTAAGGTTCATGAATCCGGGATAATATTGTGAAAAGTTTTAAGACCACAATTTTTAAAGAAGTTAAAAACAATGAAAATTAAGATTTTAAACAAATTAGTCTGCTTTGATGAGAATTGCAGACTTTCTTAAAACATCCTCCAACACCGGAATTAATAGAGGGAAGGTCACCAAGTCCATAGCCTCATACTCTAAAATATCATATTCTCTGCTGACCTGAGGAGCAGCCAAAGATTGCTTCCAGTTAAATATATCCCTAACTCTAGCCAGCTTTTGTGAAAAAGAAAACATTTTGTTGTTTTTCTGGCCTTTGGTTCTGTATTCGTCAGTACTTGCTTGCTACTCCTTCTTTTGTATTCGTATTTGTTCGGTATGAACATACGGTTTGAATATCCAGGAGTCTTCCTTATATTCGTCGTCACCTGAGGCATGTGGGTTCATCACGCCAATAGCTGTTCCTCGGTGTGTACTTATGCGCATATCACCGGTGATCCCCCTCCATTCAATGCGTTGGCGTCGGCACTAGGCCATGGTTCATTCCTCATGTGGCCGTTGGTTATTTGCAATACCTTCGTGAGGATGGTATGTATTGTATCATGTTTGTGTGACTGCATCCGCTATGTGTGGTGTCAGGTACATTTCCCTGTGGTGTTAGCCGTGGATTGTGTGTGTTGGGTATGGTATTCTGTTCGACATGTGGGTCTCCGTGTCCTGGCGGCGTCTGTCGATGGCGTTGTGCATTCAGATGTGTAACATAGCTGTTATATTCCTGTACACAATGGATGCAAGGATGCATCAGCTGCTGCTAGTGTTTCCCACGCGGCTTGTTGTGGATATGCCGCTGTCATTGACTGCCTGTATGTTTTTGCTACGGTTTTAGCTGTTATCCCTTTGATATGTGCGATGGGGTATATCTGCGGATGTGGGTGCGGTGCGGGTGTGGGTCTTGCATTTATACATACAAGATATGCTTGTGTGTGTGCTCCATCCCTGCTTGGGGAGCTGCAGGTTACCTGTCTGTTGTTCTGGGAATGTTTGTTTTGTTGATGTCGTGTGGTGTCGGTATCGCCTGCATGTGTGCTTCCTGCACGTATTCCTCCTTCACATCGGTTATATATCTGCGGATGTTCGTCCGTGCCTACTATCCATTGGCATTTTGTCACTGATAGTTACGGTGATTGTGGTCCTATACTTGGGACGGCCTGTATGCTACCGGTAGCCTCCTATTCGTGTGCCGCTTGCTTACTTAACGGTCGTGGAACACACAGCGGTATTTACGGGACCGTAAGTGTTCACGATCGGTGCCGGGATAGCACATTCGTATTTTCGCCGTACATGTCTGATGCTGTGTAACGTTGCCGACGTATCGTGTTGAGTCTACCTTATGGCCGCCATACATACGGTCATGGTTTGTACATGCGTCCTTTGCATTTCCTGTTGGCTATGGCCCTGTGGTACATTCTGGGACATTTCCGCTTTGCAACGTTTTACGTCGCCACGTGCATAGCCACTGAGGAGATGTCAGTACTACTTTGTGGGTACTGCTGTACATACGCCTATGGTTCCTGTACTGTATGCCTACGCATGTTATTACACTCCGCCTGTGACATGTCATCTACATACACATTTTACAGTGGCACACACATTACACACACACAGCGGAACACACGACAACCTCACCTCACACATACACATATTGCCGCCATGGCTCTCAACCTTCTATTTCCAAAATGAGGAACACACACATTAGTAATGTGGAACAAATGGGCATAATGTGGAACACATAGTAATGGCATAGTAACAACTTCAGCTAAGTAGGTCATAGGATGATTAAAATATGCTGATTTACTTACAGTGAAGAACCTTTAATGAATTACTATGATTAATTTCTATTTACCAGGATGTCATTTAAATACATTCCTAACAATGGATGTTTGACAGACATTTTCAATGTGGAACTTTGAGGAACTGCGAGGAACATGAACTGTTTTACACCCCAAATGAGGTACGTTCCTCATAATGACGTACACTTCACTGGTATGCTTGCCGCTTTCGCACCGACGGTTGAACACAATACCTACGTTGGCGCCGGGCGGCGGCGTGTATCTCCGCACTCATATCCTATGGATATGACACGCATATCCCGTTACTGTACCGTGGACTGGTGATCATCCCGACACACGGATATGTATTGATGCAGGTTGACATTTCCATGGCTGGCGTTACCTGCTCTGCCCACCCTCCCGGATGATCGGGTTGTCGGTCACTATGTTTACTATGTGGAGATTTCGCGTCTTACTTATCTGTGAACTTGCATCCCTGGGTTCCATATTACCCTGTTGTACTTTATATCTGTGTATGCGTACATATATTTCTACATGTGTACTGATATCTATTTCCGTATCTGTGTATGCACATAAGTACATATGTGGTCGACTTGCGGCGATAGTGGCAGCATACGGCTATGCCGTGTGCTGTAGAACCGGCGTGCGGTGAGGTGTTGGCGTTCCATGCTCTGCTGGCTATTGGGTGTGCAGTGTTTGGGCGGTGCCTTTGTTGGAGTCACACATAGGTCCGCCATACGGTACACATTACGGGCGGACATGTTTGTGTGGCGTCCATTTCACTGTGTGTGCAGGTAAGGAGGTGTCAGTCCATGGGGCCTACACTGTCAAAGTATGTGCTATGCGTTCCCTCTTTGCCAGGGCATAGGCATATTGGGTACGCCTCCGTCTACCTACTGGGGCTGGCACAGCGTGTTCATGGCGCTGAACGCCCTGTGCCTGTGCTTGCCTTGGCAGTTGTGGCGGGCTTGGTGGCCCTACACCATTATGTCCCTGCAGCAGCTGTTTCCGCAGAATCATATTGTGTAGCATACAACATACTATGAATATGTGGGCACATGTGCCTGGAGAGTACTGCAAGGCTCCACCGGATGTATCCAAGCACCGGAACCGTGATTTCAAAATCCCAAACACACGCCTATGATTATTCTGGTTTGTGCGTGTGCCTCATTATGGCGTTCTTGCATGTGTGTGTGTGCATTTCTGATGGGTGTCATCAGCCACGGCTCCAGTGCATAGCCAGCATCCCCCACAAGGTGACCTTGTGTGATGTTCCCCCTGGCGAATACCTGATACAGCTGTGAGGCATGCCAGATATGGGAGTCGTGGAAGCTTCCAGGGCTGCCAGCACACACATCCATGATAATGCCCTGCGCAATGCACACGACCTGGCAATTGATGGAGGGGTATCCCTTGCGGTTTATGTAGCGTGTACCCTGCTCCCTGGGCGGTGACTTGATTTCTATGTGCGTACAGTCGATCGCACCCAGTACCTCTGGGTATTGTGCCACACGGTGGAAGCGGCACATATTGCTAGCCAACTCCTCCTGAGATCTGGGGAAGTTTATATACTCATGGGCATGTCGTAACATGGCATCCAGGAACTGGTGTAGTACCTTAGATGCTGATGCCTGTGAGATACCCATTATATCCCCGGTTGGCCTTTGAAAGGTACCTGTAGCCAGTATTCGCAAGCTCACACATACCTTTGTGTCCACTGGGATGGGCTCCCCTCTGTTGTCTCTTGTTCTCAGGCGTGGCCGGCACAGCTCCACTATTTGCTGTAATGTGTCCCTGTCCACCCTGTAGCGCTCTACTATCTCCAGGTCTTGCAGCCCCTGGTAGGTCACCCTTGGTCTGAACACTCTCCTTCTCCTGTGAGGCCTACGGTAGTTGTCGGCACCGTCCTCCGCAACTCCATCTGTCTCTGCCACATACCTATGCATCACGGCCACGGCGGCACCCACCATATACATATTAAAAGTTCCCCGTGTGTTTACATCCTACTGTGCGGCGTTTGGGAAATCGCGCTGTGTGTTGTGTGCATTCACACTTTATACTGTTGTGCTGTATACCCGGTGATGTCATTGGGTGTGTCTGTGCAGCCGTATCCATGGATTATTTTCGGTGTTTTACGGTTGCAACTGCAACGGTATTGCCTTTAGTGTTACATTACAGTTGCCTGCATTGGCTTAGCTTTGCATCTTACATTACTGCATCCTGCAGGCACATGGCATATGATGCATTTTATCTGCAGCCGCAGTTATGCTACCTCTGTACTTGGCTGTGCTATTTCGGTTCTTTGTTCTTTGCATTTCTACTACATCCCCTACTATCTTTGCATTCATATGCCTCCCTTTCCCGTTATGCAGGAGTCTGCATACAGAGTTGTCGGCTGCCGCCGTTTGCCCTTCCTGGATTGATTGGTGTTGATTGCTCATTACGGCTCCAATTACACTGCTTCCGCATTTCCTCATATTCTCCGCATTACCTTCCTATATCCGTGGCTGTTGACGGGAGGCCGTCACATGACTGTGTTGGGGAACATAGTCATCCTCGTGCACATGCATCTGTGCGCGCATTATGTACTCTCAGCGCATCTATTTCCTCACACGCAGGTCCTGCTGCTGTGATGTGCATTGTACAGCCCAGGTTTGCTGGCCTCCAATATGCTTCCTCCTACAGTGGCACACCCCTCTGCGATTGACATGTATCTCGTGTAGGCCACTCCTCGGTGTAGTACCGCTGCGCCGTTTGCTCCATCCTTACACTGGCGCCAGCTTTGCGATTCACTATTATCTGCCTCATTTGCATGGCATTGACTGCTAATACATGGTTACGGCGCCGAACACTCCCACCACTCCTTGACAACCCTTGCGCTGGGGTTGGGCTTTCCATACATACTATGGTGTGTGATGGCTGTACAGCTGATGTGTATTATACAGCTCTTTTAGGACATTGTCATATTATTTCATTGCTTTGCACCTTCTGTACACATATCCGGGGTTCTGCTGTGGTTTCTACGCATGACATTTTTGTCATTATTTACAGTTTGTGCATGTTTTCTTTGGACATTCTCGGTGCCTTTCGCCTTTGGCATATTGCACCTGTATGATACCTAACGTTGACAGCCTTCCGTTACTCCTTGGTCATGTTTGGGTAAATGTAAACCGTTTTTTTCGGTTTACATTGCCGTGCCCTTACGCTACGCATGCCCCACTTCGTGAATCGCTATTTGCCTTCATTTGCATGGTGCAATACCGCACACAGTGTGATTAACATACCTACGCCGGGGGCGGCGCAGGTCCGGCGCACGCCGGTAGTGCACGTGGGATTGCTTCATACCTGAATCGCTCGGTGGCCATATTTGGCTTTATAACGCCGACGCTATGCTGGCGCCTGGCGCAAGGTTCATGAATCCCGGGGAGAGAATATTGTGAAAAGTTTTAAGACCACATTTTTAAAGAAGTTAAAAAACAAAGAAAATTAAGATTTAAACAAATTAGTCTGCTTTGATGTTCTAATATCCACTGTGGTGCATCGGTAGCATTGTTGCTTCACAGCAAGAAGTTCTCCTGTTCAGTTCTCAGCTGGTGTGCAGGGAGTGCCTTCTGTGTGGAGTCTGCATATCCTCCCCACGGTTGGGTGGGCCTTCGAAAGACATGCATAAATGGGCGTGCCTTCGTTAAAGGTTGAACGTCGAGCTGGCACCTCGGCGTTCGTGAAAATCTACTGCCAATCATTAGCGGACCGGAGTTCTGCTGTGGCGACCCCTAACTGGGAAAAGCCGAAAGACAAACAACAACAAGTCTGCTTTGATGTTCCACAAAATAATGAATGATCTGGATTTTTTTCCTGTGTATTTTGTAAGATATGCAGGTACATGAAGAACTATCCTTTTGATACTATAAAAGTATATGACAGGCCCATGAGATTCAGAGAACACTTCAACTGTAACAGTATAGGGACTGTGTGCATTGTGACTTTTGCAAGCTGTGATTCTGTTTATAAAGAAAGTAACCAGAAAACTCTTAAAGTGGGTTTACAAACATTTGCAAGCTACAAAAAAAGAAAGATGAGAAAAACGTTTGACATAAGCACTGTACAACATGTATGGATTGTAAAAAGTTATTGTTTGTGCTTTAATCTGTAGAAGTTGCTGATTTCAAAGGAGATGTCAACAACTTGCTTGAATTAAAGCAACCATGTTTGCAACTCAGGTTAGGGACAAACATAAGTCCAGGGTTAAATGACAGTTTGAATATTAAGTGTATTTTAAACAATAGTATTGCTAAGTTATATGCTTTGCCAGTTAATTTTATACATAAACATGTGACTGCAGGCAGAGCTATAAATGGAAGTTTTTTAATTGATGTTCATTCTGAAGGAGTCTTGACAATAGAAGACCAAAGAGTTAAAAAAGCCATGGCTCCAATGGTTGTCTGGTTGTTAATTTCAATTTTCTTTAACACTTTTATTATAGCATTGTGTTTGTTTTCAGGTTCCATTGTGCACATTTTATGTTGCACTTCTTTGTTAGTTTCACATATGTGAAAACTAATGCTCCTCATTTGCATTTGCAGTATTTGCAGCGTGAAGCAGCATTGTTTGCACATTCACCTTGCACATCTGTGTAGAGCGGGACTACGAATATCACTTTATGTAATGGGAAACAAACCATGAAAATATGGTACCATTCATCATTAAATGTCTGTATAGTAACTTAGCAGCAGTGTGGCAACAATATAATGATATTTTGGAAATGTGGTGGCCAACAGAGTAAAAGTGTACATGATGTTGGTTAATTGGCTATGTGGCCCTGGTGATGTAGGACAAACCATTTGGAGGAATGAAACAAATGGCTTTGACTGAGTCATCTTCATAAAGTTTAGTGGGAGATACTGGACTCTTCCTGTGCTCATGTCTGGATCAGCCCTTGTTGAGAACTGCAGACTTGCAAAATGAAGAGCATGAGATATGAGTTCTGGATATTTGCATACAGTGCAGACATATATGAAAGCCCAAGACATCATTACACCTAGATTCATTACGTTTCAAGATTTCAGTGTGACAAGATATAACTATACAATAAAAGAAATTTTATAGTGCAATCATTATTACTTCATTGTTGCTCAATTCCCTGGCTCTTTTTTCAACCAGGGAGACAAATATATCAGTATGGGTAGTTGAGTGATGAGTGATTCTAGATGGTCAGATCATTCAACCTGCAGCTGGACGCAAAACAGCAAAAAAAAAAAAAAAAATTCATAGTTGAGAATGCCCTAAGTTTTCTTGTAGAAAATTTCAAAAATCCCTTATATATAATTTCAGTTATAAGCATCCATTCCAAGATTATTCCTTTGCTTTACACATTTTAAGTTCCAGGATAGGCTGTGGGTCTCCTCTGGCCCTTGATAAAGCATATGGGAAAATAAATTAATAATTAAATGAAAATGTCTTGGAGGAAATAATGGCAAAAAATAACAATGTTTAGAAAAAAGAAAAAAAATGAATATTGACTTAAAAAGACAAATAAATCCAGCTAGTTTGCCTTTTTGATATAGTTACTAGGATGGTACCACTGACTCTCCATCCTCTTCTTGTACCCACCATTTGTCCAATGACATCTTGAAAGCTTCAGCTGGTCTGCAGACTAACATCTCTTCTTGACAGTGCCTTCCATTTATCCACCACTTTTACCAGGAAGGCATTTTCTTTGGGCCACATTCCAAAAGTGCTGGCCTCAGTGTAAGCCTGACCTGATTCTTAAAGTCTTGCTCTTAGTGTAAGTTACTTAATTCAGGGTAAGGCCTATCTATAAACTGGCTTACACTGGAGGTCAGATCGTAAAAGACCTGCTCACAGTATAAGTGGTTACTTACACTGAGAGCAAGTCTTTTGGAATTGGGCCTTTTATCTTCATACTGAACTTATGCACTTTGTTCGGCATATGTGTACTTTTGTCCACTTCTGTCCCACATCTTCAAGTTGACTTATTAACTCTGACTTTCACTATAGCCATGTGCCCCTTCTTCTATTCAACTTCTCTGTTTTCTTTTGTGAGTTTTTATCTAGCAATTTAGATAATATTTTCACCCTAAAATTACAGAACATGTGTTCTTTAGTATAATTTCATACAGCTGCTCAAGTAGAGAGTCATTATGCTGAAAACAGGGACAGATGGTAAACCTAAACCCATCTCACGTAGCAAAGAAAAACCTTGTGGTTGTGTTTGCTTCAGATCTGAGGTATCCAAATATCAGCTATGCTGTGATGTATGTTTGCCTGTGTTATGATTAAAAAAAAACTATGTTTGACTTTCACATTATACATCAGTGATGCTAAAGATTTACAACAGGAAGTAACAGTTATGAACTTTTTTGTAAACAAAGGAAGATACACTGACAGTAGTTTTGCAAATGTGTGTGTGTGTGGGGGGGTTGTGTTTGTATAAATAATTTAGTAGCTGAGTTAGTCAGCTTAGGAAAGTAGCAAGCAGATACATGATTATGGAAGGATAAAGCCTTAGAATGTGTGGGATGAGAGGAATGTATTGACAAAGGATGACTTTCATTCACTTGAATGTCATTAATTTGATATGCACCCTCTCAAAAGTTGGTAAATGGGCAGGTAGAAGGAATAGTGCATATATAAGAAACTAATTACAAGTGCAAGTATGCAGTGATATGCAGTTGCAGGTCAGGATTGTCAGGGCAGGTGTGTTGTGTGTGTGCCACTGAGCATGTGTGTGCATGCATGGTGGGTGGGTGAGCTTATGCTGTAAGGCATAATGAATTAAATCATAGGGTGCATTATACAAGGAATGAGTAGACCTTTCAGTTACCTGTGTCAGAGTGAAGAAGGTGCCCATAAATACTGAAATGATGCCTCCGGCAGTATGTGTTAGTTGCTGTCAATAAGGGGGACAAAGCCATAAACATTTAAGACTAAACAAAACGTTTGAGGTATTCAGAGGATTCTGGGGATTAAAGGTAAGGCTAGTCCCCCCACTTACCACCAACATCTCTAAGATAAATTAAGGGACAGCATAGCTAGTTTCCAAGCTCCTTCATATCCAGAAGTCACAGAAACCTCTGCAGTTGTGTACATAAAGCCCTGTATGACCATATAAACAACTGCATAGAAATGGCAGTACCAGATCGAAATAAATCCAGGTCAAACCACAAAAACAAGCCACCATGGTGGACCCCTGTTACTAATAGGTTGTACAACAAAAGAAAGAAAATCCTGTTGATAAGTAAGAGGGAATGTGCACAACAGCAAAAAGTCCTTCATTAGTCTAAACAAGTGAATCAGGGACCTAGTCAAGTGTCATAAAGCAGACTTTGAGGTAAAAATAGCATCCAAAGCTAAGGATAACCATAAGGCCTTTTTCAGTTATGTCCAGAATCTTAAGGGCAACACCCAACAATGTGTGAAATTAGTTATAAATTGCATCAATTATACTCATCCGGAAGATATAGCAAGTCTACTGGCCAACAATTTCAGCTCAACTTTCACCTACCCATCACCCCCAGTTCTCCCTCAAAAAATACTCTCCACCACTCCACCAAAGAACAAGTTGCTACTGCTCTCTCTAAAGCTGAAAACACAGTTGCACTGAGGCCTTACAATATACCAGGTCACCTCTTAAACAACTTAAATCAGGACATGTCAGGCTTATCAGGATCTCTGTTTACCCAGAGTCTCCAGACTGGCTTTGTCCTGAAAGCATGGAGAACAGCAACAGTCAACCCTCTGCATAAAGAGGGACCATCTACTGACCTGGGAAATTAAACACTCATACATTTGACTAGTCTTATATGTAAGGGGATGGAAAGAATAATCATGGACCTGATAAATAATGACATAGGGAACCTGCAAACATTGAATCCAACCTGATTTGGCTTTGCCAAGAGTAGGTCATGCCTACTGAATCTGGTAGACTTCTTTGAGAAAGTCACTTAGGCCATGGATGAGGGTAAAACAGTATATACCGCCAACCTCAACCTGGCCAAGGCATTTGACACAATTATACACTCAGGTATTATAACAAACTAACAAAACCAGGCATAAATCCCTCTGTCACCAGATGGATAGCCAATTGGCTCATAGACAGGACACATGTGGTTAAAGTGGGTGAATCCAGATCCAGCAAGAGGTCATTTACTAGTGGTGTGCCAGAAGGCTCAATGCTAGAACCACTCCTGTTCGGAATATACTTCTCTGAAGTCAAGGCTAATGTGGAAAGCCTCTGGCTAAGAAATGACTTGCTCTGCAGGGTGACTACAGATAAGGAGTATAAATTGACACAGTTATTATACCCAGAGCCCTTTACAACACTTACAATAAAGTGCATAACGATATTTGGATGGTCATTTAGTATTGGAAGAGACCAAGACTAGGACTTTAGCCTGATGTTATGGGTCTGCTATATGAAAGAAACAGAGTACTAATGCATTGCATGTATAAAATATGAGACAGCAGTACTCAACCTAGCCGAGAGCCCTTTGATACTTTTATCTCATCAAGGAAGTCCTGCCTGAATAAATAGCAGTGTTCATATTTGGACCACTTGTAAATTTAAATAAGGGGCACCTGTATATTCAGATATTCATTAATTATGCAAGAGAATTTCCTGAGAAAGTATATCTATGAAGAGTCAATGAAAAATATGTAGCAAAGGACAGAGTACTGCTTTTTTCTAGAGTAGGAATCACCCGAAAATTCTAACTAGCCAAGGTACCAATTCGTGCCTAGACTGATGCAAGAAATTTGTCATGTCTTTATAAGGAACCTATATACCATCTTCAAACAGATGAACTTGTTGAAAATTTTAATAGAAACTTAAAATGGATGTTAAGGCAAGTAACAGAACTGGATGAGAGGAATTTGGAGTGACCACTACCTTCTCTTCTCTTAGATATACCTGAAGTACCCTCAAGCCTCAGCAGGGCTCACTCAAGTTGAACCACTATATGGAAAACATTCTCAAGTGTGCTTCAGCATTTTACGGGGATGGAAGCTTGGTTAGAAATCATAATACAGTAAAAAGTGTATGAAAGAGTTCAAGTAACAACCATATAATAAAATGTTAATTTCAGAGAGTTTAAACCAGTAGAGAAAAGTATTTGTGTTAGTAGCCACTGTCAAAAACAAGTTCCTTCCAAAGTGATAAGGAACCTTTGAAGTTACAGTAAAAAGAAGTAAAGTAAACTATACAATGAGACAGCAGAAAAAGGATAAGAGAGACAGCATGAAAAAGGGGGTCTATATGACGCTATCGAATGGACTAAATAGCGAATGCTATTTAGTCGATCCGATACTGTCGAAATGGCAAAATAGCGAAGTCATGGAACATCAAATTTTTTCCCAAGGAAAAATTTGGTGGGCCGTCTTCAGCACTTTGCCATTTCCTCCACTATGGTGCGATCTCGGAGTTGGTATATTTAAGTAGGGGAGTGTGGCGGCGAAGCCCCCAAGTTAAGTTTGTTTTTAAGTTTTTTTTTTTTTTTTTTTTTTTTTTACAGAGCAGCGAATTTTTCCCCTGGGAAAAGATTTGCTGTTCCTTTTGTTCGATATTTTGTTGTTTCGATATTATCAGTACGATGAAATAGCGTATGCTATTTACATTGTACGATAATATGATACAGATGCTGAAAAAGGATATGACAACAGTAATGCCACTTAAATGTTTATGAAGCCTTGACTAGAAGCTGGAGTTTCTGTAGTGAGCATATTTGTAAAGGAAGCTAAGGCTCCTTTTGCACGTCTTGAAGTTAAAATAGATAAAAGATTATTATGGTTTCAGCAAAATTATGCTAAGATGTCTGTACATAAGAAGAAGAAGAATATATTTTCAGAGTTACATATTAGAACCAAAGTAATCCAACACAACATACTAACTGTGAAAATGTGAATTTAGTGCCATACTGCCATACTGCATGTAGCTGTTTCAGTGCTGAACAATTAGGGAAGAGATACGCAACATTCTCAAACCTGTCTTCATAGAAGAATATCAAATTAGGTGGAAAAAAAATTGTACTGGTTCCTAAGCTGATGGATCCATAATGTTTTACAACAAGTTCAGAATGTTTAACAATATTGTCAGATATGAATCTAATCCCATGCCCCAGATGGATGACTGTGCAAATTAGGTTTCTGTCTATTTGGACATAACACAATTCTATAATTCCAAAAAGTTAAAATTTGCATAACAGAAGGATTTTTTCATTACTGATTTAAGCATTTTGATGTTCATGATGTATATGCAGTATTCCAGAGGCTGATGAAAAAAATTTATAAGCCACATACCAGACATGCAGCAGCCTGTGTGCATGACAGTTTGATGTGCTAGATGATTTGGAAAGCCATTTCCCAAAGGTCAGAATCATCATGTACTCCCTTTATCTAGCCTGGATATCTGCTAATCCAGGTATATGCAATTTAGGCACAGCAGGAGCCCCTTAGGGAATGCTACTGAGGATTGGGGAAACCCAGATAAAGAAAGCTGAGGCTGTCAAAAACTGGCCCACATTCAGTATTAAAAACACTTCAAAGCTTTATTGGGTCCAACTTCTAAAATGACTGCACACCAATCAACAGCTTAATTTCATGTCTCCCACTGTAAAAAAAAGAAACTGAGAGATATGGGTGAGTAACCCTTGACAGTTTTAGTAAATTCAGTTACTGGCTAGTATGTACACTGCCTGAATGCCAGCAAAGAAGAAACTTAGCGAGTCTGAAAGAAAATCAACTAGAAAAGGTGAAGAAAAATCACTGACTGGGAATAATCTTGCAGCTGTTCAGCAAAAAAGCAGTTCAAGCTAAAGCTTTGGTGCAAGACATGGCTTCCAGTAATCTAAAGGAAAAATAAATGTGCTCAGAGATGATTAAAATATATGAAACATAGATGGAGTAAATCAACTCAATAACAGAAGGCTTGAAAAATGGAAGAAGCTATTCAGATGAACTTATAAAACTGCAAAAATCAGATGTAGAAATGAAGAAAAGGCTGGCTGAGTATGAGACTGTTCAAAAAGCTGTTTCAAAAATGGTATATACAATAATAAGGTTAATTATGAGGGATCAGAGGCAAAATAAAAGTGGGAGGGTTCCTCTCTGCCAAATTATATCTGAAAAGAGGAACCAGGCGTGGGTGTCCTCCTTCCCTTTTGTTATTTCCTTTATATTTAGAGCAATTGGCAAAGAAAATAAGGGACTCAGAAATTCAAACATATAATTGATATGGTAATCAGCTTTACTTCCTGACTGTATTATTTTCTACCTGATCAAGGACATCTCAGTGTTAAGGAACATCTTGAGACAGTTCAAGCCTTTTCAGGATATAAAATTAATGATGATAAAGCAAAGTCTACAGCTGTAACTATGTACCCACCCATGAACTGGTTCAGCAATACCCATGTTAATGGGGATACAATAAAATAAATAATTTAGGAGTATGGAACAAAAAGGATCCCATTATGGCAGCTAAGGATCTGTGGGAAGAGACTAAACAAGAAATAATAGAAAAACTGAGAAACCAGAAGCTTGTGTTTAATGATATGGATAACAGGATACAAGCAGTGAAAATGCTTTTAGTCCTAGTAGTGTTATATGCAGATGAGGCATATTTTTATCAACCAGAGGAGTGGCTGTGGATTATAATTAATAAAAAGTTGAAGGAATTTTACTGGCAGGGCAAGAGGGCAAAGGTGAAGTGGGTGAAATAATCCTTCTAACAGAACAAGGTGTTTTAGGATTAGCTGATATTAATGGATATTTTAGAAAAGCACAGTAAAGGTTAATGTACATAACACAAGCAGAAAGCTATAATTCAAAGTAGAAGGGATGATGATGAAACAGGAGAGAAGTTCAAGACATAAGGAGAGAGTGGAATTTTGGATGTAGATACTTAAGGAGAATAACAGCATTCATTTAAAATATTATATACATAAAGTAGCAGAAAGCTTTCTAAGAACTAAGTCAACATGAGAATAGACAAAGGAACTTTTGCCTATAGGGATGACTGCATGTAGGGGTACAGATAATAGGCAAGAGAAAATTGGCAAAGGATCCAAGGTATTGGGAGCAAACAACTAAAGAAGGAAAACTAATAGAATGGCAAAAATCTGTTGTCACCTCATATGTTATAAGTGGTACTTTTCTTCAAACAAATCCAGTTATAAGAGACCTGGATACTTACTTGTACATTCTCGTTCTATCTCTCTCCCTAACTCTGTCTCTCTCATTTGATCATCATGCTTTCAAAATATTTGAGAAATCCTTCTCTTTAAACCAGTAAATGTCCAAGGGGTTATCTTACTACTGCATTCCTCCCTAATCAGACCCATATTCAAATATAGCCTCCCCTTGGTATGTATAAATCCAATCATATTGCTCATCTGGAAAGCCCCCAAATAGTTTTAACCCAGCAATAAAAGGCCTCAAATCATTTGACTTTTCTGACTGGTTAGCATAACTCTTCTTATCCTCCACAATCTATTGCTTGGTCTAAGGTCTCCTGTGTTTCACTTTTCGAGCCATGAAAGACTCAGCCTTATTTGACATTCTAATTCTTCACAAAACCAGTGGCTCAACAAACATCTGTACTAGGGTCCTAAATTTATACCAATGAATAAACAAGACTTGCTGAAGTGATGGGTTCCTAACTCAATTTATTCCCAGTCTGTGGAATAAGTTAATACTACATGTCAAACAGTAGTACTTTCATATACCTTTAAGGCTAGTTTTGGTGATTGGATCAGTCGACACAAATTTACATCATGGATATCAAGTGAGGCCCAGCTTGATTTGATAAGTGAGTGATAAGTAATGGCTCAAAAGTAGTGACAAGAACTTTTAAGTGTGTCTTCTTAAAGTTGTATATGGTTAGGAATCTTATAGTGTCTGTGATGACTTGTCTAGTATTACTCATATTTTCCTATGTCCTGAAGGTGTAGGATTAGGGTTTGGATCAAGGGCAGAGTTAAGACTAGGCTTAATACACATTACTAAGATAGTGCAGTGGGTTGTAAATGTAGGACAGTGTTAACTCTTTGAGCCAGATTTCTGAGTAAATAGACAACACAAGCATAACTTCCAACTTCTTCCTTCTAATTTTAGTATTCCTACTGACTTTCTTGCAACCTTAAATATTAAGGAGTATTCATAAAGCTTACCACAATGTGTAGATTATATCTACACTTAGTCTAATCTTTTTAGTGAATAGGCAGGGGAAAAAAATGTGGTTGGGATGTTCTTGAAAACAGATCATGTACACTTGGTGTACACTTAGTGTAGATGTTCATGAATACAGCCCACTTTATTGATGACAATTCATATAATATACTATAAAAAGCTAATAATTCAAAAGTGATGACCTCAAAATTTTCAAAGAAAATCTGAAAACAACATAGAAGTAGTGACATTTTAAGTATGTTAAAATTAATCTCAGAATGGCCTTTAGAAATTAACTAATTGCAATATTTTCAAAACTTTCTGAAGTATGGCTATTATTTATCTTCAGAGCAAGAAATATAAAAGCAAACAAAACATAAATATGTAATGTTACTATGACTTCAGTAATAAAACAATTGTATTTATGTATAAAAGTGAAATGAGCATTTTTTTAAATATAGTAAAAAGTCAAACCAACACCACAAACTGTAGAAAAACAGAAGTTTGGTCATTGCACCAGACGGAAAGCGCTTTACTTCATTTCCTCAGTGTGGCGCTGTGTTTTGTTTTTCTATTAAAGGGCTGAATAGCTGAAGATTCATGAGTTTTGAAGTGCTTTGTCCTGCATTTTTATTTTTTTAAATATGCCATAAAATTACATTTAAATTATTTCTTTAATTGAAACTCGGGCTCTTTCATCTCCTTTGCCTTTAGATCTAGGAACATAAAGTACTGAAATTTTATAGATTTTTATCTGTATCATTTCTGGCAAATTTTCATTTGACTATTTCAAACCATATTAGAGAAACAATACTTTTTATATATATAGGAACTCAGAATAGCTCCAAAATCAGTATTGAGGGTACAGACCTTCCTGAATGCGATCAGTAGTAAGGTTCTTGAAAAGACTCCCACAGACCAAATGTCACATCTTTCACTTACTAGTTTGTTTCACATCCAGCAGACATCTCAACATCCACCTTATTAATTATATACATAGAAATGAACTCTACCAGAGCTGTTAATAATGGCTCACACTCTCTGCCCAGATACTGCCATACCCAGGATTCTGACAGTGTATTCAGAATGAAGCTATGAATAGTGGAGGGTAACTGTTTGAAATGTTTTTTTCCCCCAAAACAAGTCCTGAAATACGGAGACTGACTGGCCAAAGTGATGGACTTACATACACTAAGTTTGAAATGCCATTTCTCAGAATATTCACTTTTCTCTGAGGTATGGCAATCTCAGAGTTGATATTTACATCATCTCTGAGATTGACATACCTCAGAATGTTTGGAAATGTGGAGATCTTGCCCCCCCCCCGTAAGAAAAAAGAAGTTATAAGGAAAAGAATGATCTTTGAGATTCACTCTTCTCCTGTGCTTTCTGACCTTTTTTTTTTTTTTTTTTTTGGTTTGTCGACACTCAGCATTTTGAGTGCTGACACTTCAGTAGGGAGTAGAGCTCAGATAGATATCACAAATGTGCAATGTGGACCCAATCAAATCTATACCCATGACTACAAGAAGTAGCACATTAATAGCTCGATCTTGGTCTGCTACTATGCACTAATATCTTTTCACTCCTTTAATACTTACTTGACCACATTCTATATTCTTTGTTACCTTTCCTCTCAAAAAACAAACCTTTCCTTATAAACACCTCAGTCTCAACACCTCCAACAATCTCCGCTTTTAGGATACCTTTACTGTAAGCTATAATCTGAAAAACAATATTTCTTATACACTGCATCCTCAAATTCCCCTGGCTCTCCTTTTCCCACCATCTCATTCCTACATATTTATCCCAGCTAACTTCCTTATTCCCACAGGACAGCCTTAACACCCAACCTAAACTTTACACCTTAAAACTCTCATTAACTTATTTCCTCTCCTTGCCTTTTACAATTATTTTTATTAACCAGTCTGTTGTTGATAATAACTCCATCTTCTTTCACAGGATCTACCCCTTTTTCCTTTCTGTAACTTCATACAAACATAATGACCAACTTTTCTCAACCTCCATGAAGTAATTCTCCTTCCAGATTTCTTTCACTCATAACACTTAGATCAGGATTCCTTTAAAATGCTATCACATGTGCAAATTCTCTGCCTCCACCTCCACACTAACAGCAGGCTACATCCACCAAATGTCCCACTGCTTTAAGCCATTTTGGTGCCCTGTGTAGTGTAGTGAGCTCCAATGGAAATCAGTGACTGGTCTCACAGCCCTGATCCTTCTTTCTATTTCCCATGCCCCCTTTTCACACACCGTGACCTGAAGTTGATCTTGATTTCTTGTTCCAAGCATTTTTTAAGCTTCTTAATCTCTGCTTTAGCCTTCTTCTCTCACAATTCTCTGTACATCCTAGCTATCCTCTCCTTCACTATTTGCCCCTTTCATTTTTCTAAAGTAAACCATCTATTGCATTCTTGTCCTTTTTCTCATGCCTCTATTTCCTTTTCAGTCTTGCCACAACCCCTTGTAGATTAACTTGTCTACTTCCCCAACCCATACTCCTTTTGTAAACTATTGTTGCACTTGCGTTTATACCATAGTTCAAAACTCATACTCCTTTTGTAAACTATTGTTGCACTTGCGTTTATACCATAGTTCAAAACTCATAGGTGATTACTAGGCTAACACTACCGACCCCAGGGGATCTTTTTAAAAATAGGCATGCTTCCCAAATGGATCTGACAAGTTTTGATACCTTAGGTATTTTTAAGGGGCATATGTAGGCTTGGGGGTGGATGGTCAGGCACTTACAGGCTGCCGCTGTCTAGTGGATATATAGGTCCCAGACCAGGGGTAAATTTCTGATTCTCCATTCACTGGTGAAGTTACTATTGAATTTGATTAGGGAAGAATTCAGCCTCACATGGATGGGAAGCCTGTTCCAGAGAAGAAGATAGTCCTGAGACACATACCTGTCCTTTCAACTTGTCCACTTTTTATATAGATGAGGTTTAGGTCCCTAGATTGGGTAACTCTAATGTTGTTCATTTTGCAGATGTGCAACAGGTCCATCAGAGTGGGATCAAATTATGTTTTGTAGGAGTCAGCCTAGATTGCCTTTTAGTAGTCTGTAGGAAATGTACAGGGATAGGGCTTTAAGGCAGTCTGCATAGGATTCATTGTTTACATCCTGTATTCTTTTTTGTGTAGAACCTCTGTGGACACTCCATACATAGCAGCATACCTCTCAACTGTCCAGATTTTCACAGAATGTCCAGATTTTTGCCTTATAATTTTTGGTGTAGTCCTCATAAAATTTGTGGTTTTCTGCCAAATCATTTAGGACTATAGTAATTAAATAATGCTAAATAATGACAGACATTCGAGTTTCACACTTCATATCCAACAGAAAATATGTAATAATGCAAAATCTGTTATTCTAGCAACTTTCTAAGTTTATAGGAACAATGTTTAAAGTCTGCCCCTATTTTTAGGCCTTTGTTACCACATTGTTTTTGGTTTTGTCCAGATTTTTTGCATTGAGTAGTTGAGAAGTATGCTGGATAGGTACGTACTAATGGGCGCACTGTACTCACTGATTGTTCTGATGAGAGCCAAGTACTTTGGAAAAGTGACATCCTTGGACCTAAATGTCATACCCTTGCTTATAAGTTACATAACATAGAATGATTATTTATTACTGTAGACACATGATGGGCAAAGGCCAGGTTACTCTCTACATGCAGTCCCAAAACCTGACCACTGGGTCCTTTCTTTATGATATTATCAATGAGATAATTTTCAGAGGTAAATGTCTTCCCAAAGATTACTGTCATGCATTTCCTAGCAATGAGTTTTAGAACGTGTCACTGTCACTAGTTATTAGTCTGTGTCTGGCCTTCTTGTAGCATATTTGAGTCTTTGTGAGATTCTATGACTGTGCCTAGTGCGCAATCATCTGCAGACTTAGTCAGCCAGTGGACCTTGACATTGGCCTTCACTTCAGAGAAGTAGATGCTAAAAAGGACCAGGTCCAGCTTCGAGCCTTTAGATCCTCCACTAGTGATTGGTCTCATTTTGGAGAAAGACTCCTCCATCATGACTTCTTGGGTTCAATCTGTGAGCTACCGGGCTATCTAGTGGGTGAAATAGGGGCTTATTCCTAATTTTGTGAGTTTGTCTACAATTCCTAGCTGGGGTATTGAGTTGAATTATTTGGCCTTGTCAAGGTAGGCAGTATACACCAATTTGCCCTTGTTAGTTGCTTTGGTGACCTTCTCAAATAAGTTGTCCAGATTGAGTTAGCATGAGCTGCCCTTGGCAAAGCCAAACTGGGTTGGATCCAGTGTCTGAAGGATTCCTATATCACTGCTTATCATTTCCATGGTAATACTTTCCATGGCTTTGCATATGATACTAGGCAGACTTATGAGTCTGTAGTTAGCCAGGTCCATAGATGGCCACCTTTGTGCAGAGGAATGACAGTTGCAGTCCTCCATTCACTTGGCATGATGTTTGTCTGGAGGCTATATTTTAATAGTAATTCTAGTGATCTTGACTGGTTAGGTTTTTGCTATTAAGGAGGCCTCCTGTGATATGATTAGGGCCCACTGATGCAGCATTCTTGTCCTTGGAGAGTGCATTGAGGACCTGTTCCCTAGAAATAGTTGATGGAGTTATTGTTGAGGTATTTTCTAAGGGGTGCCTGCAGTGGAGATGGTTGGTAAAACTGGAGCTTAACTTGTTGGAAAGTAGATTTGCTATATCTCCCTGCTCATATATGTGGTTCCACTTATAATTTATTATATTGTTGTGTATTACCTTTGAAGTTATGGATATAGTGGAAGAATGCCTTGTAATTGTCCTTGGCATGGGAGGTTATTTTTACCTCAAATTTGACTTTGGTAGATTTGATTTGCCCCTTGACTTGCTTGTTTAGATTGAGCAGGGAGATTTAATTTTGCTGGACATTGCACTTCCTGATGCTTGTCTTGATTTTCTTCTTTTAGTGATGCAATCTGTTGATGTTGGCTTTTATTTTGAGTTTGTCCTTTGCTTGTTCTGGGTAGGTCCAGCTGTCTCTATGCAAGCATTAACATGACTGTACAGGGTTTCCGTAGACAATTCCACATAAGCAATGATGCTCTCAGGATTGTGGAAGGGGCTTACATTTTTGCCAGTGTGTCACTTTATAGTAGGAAGTCTGCATTAGAATAATTCCTAAACATTTCAGTGTTAGCTGGAGTCCCATGTTTTATTTTTATTTCAAATGAGACACCTTTATCACCTGACCTTACCAGTAAGGACATTGCACTGGAGGGTGTGCAATGTTCTCCCATATTTATGAGGACTAGGTCAAGAATGATAGTGTCTTTAGTGAGCACCTTGACTAGCTGGTCCAGGGTGTTTGTGTTTACAAAGACCAGGAATCTCTGGGACTGCATGTTTGGGGTCATGTATGATTCCCATTTTTCTAGTGGAGTAGTTAAAGTTGTCCATGAATATGGTATTGTGTTGAATGGGGAGTGCCTCCAGTACATTTAAGTATGTGCTATGGGTTTCCTGGACAATAGTGAAGACCTATAGCTTGCAAGGATATGGTATGGAACTTTGCCTATTGTAATTCAGATATGAAGAAACTTGAGTGCCTCATACTATTTCACTAGTCTTGAGTTGTGTTTGTTTTTGATATAAATCCAGAGACTTCCACCTTTTGTCCTTTTCAGTGCAGTATCTGGTCTAAATGTGTAGAAGACAATATAGTCTTGCAATGTCAGGGTGGCCTCCACAGCTTTAAACTTTGTCTCACTAACTGTACATATTTATATATTCACAAGAGTGGGAAGAGTTTGCAGGGACTGGAGTTTCTTGTTTTGACCCCTGACATTGAGCGGTAACACCTTTAGATTGTCCTGGGTTAGTTTTACTATTTTGGAAGGTGTATTAGTTTGGTGATGCTTATAAAGGGCACTATGGGGTGAACAAGTTTTTAGCCAATATTTGAAAGCCTAAAATGGACAGGTGCATATCATTCCTTGAAAAGCAACATGGTATGACAATCACATTTATTTATTTATTCCTTTTGTTGACTGGGGTAGTCTGACTGGGCTGTGGTAGGCCCTTTACAACATAGACCTGGACAGAAAAGCCTTAGTAACAAAACAGGCAGTTTTATGCAAGAAAGAAGAATGAACCCTTCCACAAAAAAAAAATATCTGAAAAAGAATTTCTTAAAAGATTTACAGTGTTAGAGCTGTATGCAAGGGTATCATCAACATAGATATATACCACTTAGATAAACAGTAGAAAAATAAGAAACTAAGCTAGCATTTCTTCTTTCATGCCACCATAGTGTTACAGAAGTTAGAAGTACTGCCTTACAGATGTGGTTCTCCTGTTCACATAACTAGAGTCTCATTAGTTCATTTCCTGACTGGAGTGCCTCCTTTATAAAATCTGTATGTCCTCCAAATTTGTGTAGGTTTTTGACAGCTTCTCTGGTTTCATCATATAGCCAGTGACATAGTGCTAAATGAACTGTTGAGCTTCGAACTGTGTGTGTGTGTGTGTGTGTGTGTGTGTGTGTGTGTGTGTGTGTGTGTGTGTGTGTGTGTGTGCGGGTGTGTGTGTGTGTGTGTGTGTGTGTGTGTGTGTGTGTGTGTGTGTGTGTGCGGGTGCGTGTGTGTGTGTGTGTGTGTGTGTGTGTGTGTGTGTGTGTGTGTGTGTGTGTGTGTGTGTGTGTGTGTGTGTGTGTGTGTGTGTGTGTGTGTGTGTGTGTGTGTGTGTGTGTGTGTGTGTGTGTGTGTGTGCGTGTGTGTGTGTGTGTGAATGTGCATTGCAATGGACTGGCATCCAGTCAAGGATTCTTATGTCCTCAGAGTGCAAGTATTGGCTCTAGTTTCCTTGTGAACCTAAAGTGAACAAAGTTGTCATCAGAAAAAATGAAAACTTCACTGAGTGAATGTCTTACATTGTTATCTTCCATTATTATAAAAAATATGTGACAGACATACAGAAATACTAAAACTAAGTAAACTACTCAGTTTCATGCATATCACAACATGTTGTATGTTACAACAGTGCCTGTGAATGTCATCTAGCAAACACTGGCATTCACACAGAATTCATCAGTCCAGGGAATATCACATTCGTATCCTACCAAAAATTATTCTGCATTGAAATGCCAGTAACATTGTGCTTTAATAAACATACATTTTTATTTCCCACTATACATACACATTTTTCTTTTTCTTACTTACTTTGATGAAGAAGGATTGGGAGAAACATTAAGAAGGCAAAAGGAAAAGAGATGAATTGCACGAGAGAAGGCCTGCAACAGTCAAAGAAGGTAACAAAGTAGCACTGAAATGAGAGACATGGTGACAGTTATCCCCCAAGTTAAGAAATATTGAACAAATATTTCACCCCTTTCAAATGACACCAAAAATGATCCCAGTTATTGAAGTCAGATATCTTGTGTTCATATTGTAGCATAATCCATGGAGATGGTAGAATGGTGCTCAATGTTAGGCTCAATGTTAGGTTCATACCGATCTGGGATATATAGTCCGAGAACTCCATCATGTGTTTCTTCATATAGTCCAAGGAGATATATTTTGGGTCATTTGCACCCGCGTGGACTACAACTGAGTTAAACTGGCATTTCAACAACTTGAGTGTATGCATGATTTTGTGAATCCTGGCCCCTGATAGGTAATTGTCCATAACTCTCTCCTTACTCAGCCTGGTGAGTTGGACATCTACATGTCTCATAATGGAGTCTATTATGCCCAAAATATTGGGTTGTGTGTGGAGAGAAGCTGTGAGGTGTGGTTGTATGTGTTGTGATGGGGGTTGTTTTGGTAGATTGTATTTGAGTTTGTTGAGGATATTTATTGATGGCACAGTGTCTGTGAGACCTCTGGGGTTTAGGAAGGTTACATTTAAGAAACTCAGCATGTGGATCTATGTGTCTGGTCCATACTGTGTATAGTGGGTGTAGTGTGTTTGCGTGTTAGTGAAAATGTTTTTGATATTATAAGTGCTTATATGTGACAGACTTGCCTCCAGTGACATTGTGTAACTGTATCTCTTACTTACTGTTAAGTTTGTTTAATAATTAGATGGTTGCCTGCAAACATGAGGTGATTGCTACATTGCCTCAGGATGCACATACCAACCAGACTGGCTGCAGAGATAGTAAGAATGATTACATATCCTTATTATTTGATATACAAGGGGATGGTTCAAGGTGGTTTTACAACTGGCTAGCTTGGGTGCTATAGGAGTATAGACTACAGGCAAGGCTATCTAATGCTAAACTCATGGGACAGTGCTTCTCAGATACTGTTGATGCAACTAAATACTGAGGAAATTTCAGAGGTAGTTTTATAGGCAAATTTTCAACTCTTAAATGCCTTCATCTGTATATTATCACACCTGCCCAAAAGTTCTATATCTCTCATATCCACCTATCACCTAATTATATTATCTCACCAAGCAGAGTCTTCTTGAAAGAGTTTCTACTTTCGCCAAAATGTTTTAGCACCATCCCATTCCCATACTTTTCTACCTACATTCTTACCTTTCATGTCTATTGAACTCATTCTCTATTTTTATTGCTCTGTCTACTCACAGCTGACCATGAACTGCTACCACATCCTTTCCTCATTCACTGATCTAATGAACCCCCCCATAACATCCCTTGGATTCAAACTGATTTATATGTCTGGGATAAGTAAGGAGAGTGTGGACCCTGATACAACATCATTCTGTTGCCAGGAAGTGTACCCTTACCCCCAAACCCACGGCAGCCTTGCAAGCTACAGTATCACTAGGAGTAGGATGTTCATGCATGCTTTCAGACAAGAGTGACCTCCTAAACAAATAATATTAACCTGGCTGTTAATGCTGCTATTACTGTGAGCCTAGGCAGCATATCTCCTCTCATAGGGGGTGAAATGTCATTGGCTGGTCACTCCCATCCTACCCCCCCCCCCCATCCTGTCCATCAAGAGCCAGTGCTGCTAGTCACACATGGGTCATTTAGGGCACAGTAAAAATGTCATTACAAACATAGTCATGCGAACAATCAGTCTCAACATTTGCAAACCACACTGACTGGGGAACCATTGACGGTTTGCTTCCCTTGTGGACAGTGCACTAATTGTGAGTATGTCCACAAATCCAAACAGTTCTCTAGCAGAAATTGTGCAGTGGTTTATGATTTAAATTTTTTTTGCTAACTCTAGCAGTGATTGGCTTGTGTACTTGGCCACATGCAATTGTGGCTCATTCTATATTGGACAAACTTCTCGTCCTATTAGATTAAGAATATCAGAACACATCAGTAATGTTAAAAATAAAAAGGCCAACAATCCACTTTATAAACACCACTTGGTACACAAAACTGCTAGATTCTCATTTATGATCATTGATATTATTAAAGGTAATTGTTCCAACAAAACTAGGTGGCATTCAATTTTGAATGCCAAAGAAAAAAAGTGGATTGTAAAACTAGGGGGACTATTTTCACCTGGTCTCAGTGAACAATTTTAGGGATATCCAATGAGCTTTGAGATGGGATTATTTAAATGACAACAATTGATTCATCTGTTTAACACTGAGGAAGGCTGTGACAATATCCGGCCGAAACCGGTCTGATTATTTGTTGTCTTTTATGTTTTATTATTATTAAATAAACTTTTTCAGGTAACTGTATGCTGGCTCTATGGTTTTGGTTTTCTTGGCTAAGTGTTTTGAGCCGTGCATTTGCCCTCACGCAGGAAGTTTCTTTTGGATGTTGAACAGTAAAAATGTCATCCCTCTGTATCATGGGAACAGATAACTCATTCATAATTGTTATCATTCCTGCAACTATCTCACCTGCTGTGTTTCTCTACACTTACCCATATTCAAGTCTCTACATACTAAGTTTTCTAATACCCTTCCATTTATCTGTTCCTACAACTGCATGATATGACATACCTTTCCTTAATCTTTCTCCCTTCCATTTCCCAGTCTGTCTCCTCATCCACCAAAATCCCATTCTGCTACCAGCCTTGTTTAATCTCATTCCTGCTGAGTACAAACTGTTCTGCTCCTACCTTTCTTACCAAATATTCATCAAGCCTAATCTAAACATTCACTCATCGAATACTTTTTGGCACTTCACATGAAATTGCACTTTACCACACAGCTTCCGGCTCACAATCCCCCAAACCACATTATTCCTCATGTTGTTACCTTTTTTACCCTTCTGTACAAATGCCACTAAATCCTCTTTATTGTCCATGTTTGAGGCATACAGTTGTTCTAAAACTATCTTCTTCTGAATGTAAATGCTGTAACATACTACCCACCACCAAGTTCTACTTTTCTTACACTCCTCACTTACCCACCCACCATAATCCTTCACTAAGGTACCTGCCCTGTCTTATTCCACTTTAGCATAATTAATTCCTACCCACATATATCTTATCCTTTGAAAATTCTGTACCTCACTCATATGAACTTGAGATCTTCAAGACAAATCACATCAACTGCACCCCTTTACAAACTTGCTAAAATACATTCTCTTTTTATGAGAATATTAACCCCACCAAACATTCCATGCCACCACCCCAACCCCCCTCCACATGTCCATTTTATTTCCCTATTGCATCTCTTGAGCTAGACCCATTGGACATTTGTGCATGGCTATGTAGTGCACCCATACTCACCCCATGGCCAAGTAACATTAGGTCTTGACCTCCACAGGCCATCATGATGGATTATCAACTCTCTATAACAGCTCTTCAGGATACCTACCCCCATACCTACATAATAAATTTACTATCCCTCTTCAGTTTTGCCAATTAATTTCTTTCCCTGTCTTTAAACTCATCGCATCATTCCTCTCTCATATTCCATGCCTTCGGAAGCTCCAGACGTCCACTCACTCTCAGTCACTCACAAAAGTTGTGCTTCCCTTAATTAGGCTTCTATTCATTGTTATAAATATTATTACAAATATATTTGGGAAAGAAACTTCCAACACCATGTTATTTGGGCAGCAGACCCTCCAAAAATATATAATGACCAAACTTCCTCTCCAAAACCCCTTCATAGGTTCATAGGTTCATAAACTGGTACTAGGCTATCAGCCCTATGCCTATACAAGCCTAGCCATAACAATTTCCTGGATATTTCTTCCCACAATATTTACTTCTCCAGACCCCTGTCTAGCAGGGAAACTGACGTGATCCCCAGGGTGAATTTCCTATCTCCCATCCAATTGTCAAGGTTCCTTTTGAAGAAGGCCAAGGAGGCGATCTGCTTGACATGTATGGGCAGTCTATTCCAGAGTATGGGGAGTCTCTGGGTCAGAAACCTATCTCTCCAGCATGTTTGGTTCATTGTGATGACAAGGATTAGATCCCTGGAGCATGTGGCTCTGAGGGATTGGGATTTCTTTAAGTGGAGCATGTCCAACAGCTCAGGATTTCACATGGCCTTGTATGTTAAGCAGAGATCACCTCTGAGTAGAAGAAATGCCACAGAGTATAGCTGGAGTTTTTTTAGACGGTCAGCATAGGACATCTGTTTTAGGCCTGAGATTCATTTAGTGAGGAATTTCTGCAGCCTTTCCAGCTGTTGCAGATGTCTTGTGAGGTACATACCAAACGGGGCATTGTACTCTATAATGGGTCTAATGAGGGATGAGTACAGTGGGTTCAATGTTAATATGGTCAACATTCAAAACTCCATAATCAAGCTCAGTTGTCTTTCACATGTATCAGCAATGTATATCAACTATATCAGACTGAACATAATAGCAAAAATCTATAGTCCTTTTACCTATTGAAATAAATAGCCTTGACCAGATAACCTATACCACCTTGTTCCAGGTTACAGTTATACGTCCTCCTCATTACATGAAAAACTTAAGTGCCATGAGACCATTGAGGAATCAAGCTGAGTTACTCATTTGGCCCAAAGAACAGTCTGGTTAAGAGTTTTTTTCTTAAGCTCACACAATAGGAAAATAAAGACTGAGAGAATCACATGTTGAACCAGTCTTAATCTGCTATGCTAAGTCCCAGACATGGTTATGGTTATCCAAAGAATTGAGCAATTCTGTGTGTCAGCTATTCAGAATACCTGTACGAAAAAAATAAAAACATTAACATAGAAAAAAAAAATATAAAAAAAAACGCCACAAACATACACTAGAACCCAGGTCCACAAACATGAACATAGTATAAAACACCAGCCAAACAAATGGACCAAAGGATAGCCGAATACTCCACTATTATAAAACTTGTAATTTATTGCAAATACATTAGTGCTTTCACAGTTTAACTGCTTCTTTAGATGCAATTCAAACAGCAAATAAGACTCATTGAATACTTTCCTTATGCATACTAATTGGTCACCTGACTTATTTAAAACCATTCTTAAACAAGTACACATAAATTTAGAGATGCCCTAACAACACATCTATATATAACTATTAAAATAATAAAATATATAAAAGTGTGTAAAGACCATGTCTGGCACTATAAATCCCTGGATCCTCTCGTGGCTGCTGTGTGCTCTTGGCCGTGCCATCCCTCACTCCCACTCTACAACCCTACTTACCCAGATTAAACTGGTGTACTGGCCCAGCCCTACTTGATTTTCAAGACCACTTTCAAGTCATCTCGCCTTCACTCGCTGCCTGACACCATACAGGAGCAGTCCTACCTTTCTCCCAGAAGTGAAGTAAAAGGGTGAAAGAAACTCTGCAACCCTACTTACCCAGATTAAACTGGTGTACTGGCCCAGCCCTACTGGATTTTCAAGACCACTTTCAAGTCATCTCGCCTTCCCTCTCTGCCTGACACCATACAGGAGCAGTCCTACCTTTCTCCCAGAAGTGAAGTAAAAGGGTGAAAGAAACTCTACAACCCTACTTACCCAGATTACACTGGTGTACTGGCCCAGCCCTACTGGATTTTCAAGACCACTTTCAAGTCATCTCACCTTCTTTCTCTGCCTGACACCATACAGGAGCAGTCCTACCTTTCTCCCAGAAGTGAAGTAAAATGGTGAAAGAAACTCTACAACCCTACTTACCCAGATTAAACTGGTGTACTGGCCCAGCCCTACTGGATTTTCAAGACCACTTTCAAGTCATCTCGCCTTCCCTCTCTGCCTGACACCATACAGGAGCAGTCCTACCTTTCTCCCAGAAGTGAAGTAAAAGGGTGAAAGAAACTCTACAACCCTACTTACCCAGATTAAACTGGTGTACTGGCCCAGCCCTACTGGATTTTCAAGACCACTTTCAAGTCATCTCGCCTTCCCTCTCTGCCTGACACCATACAGGAGCATTCCTACCTTTCTCCTAGAAGTGAAGTAAAAGGGTGAAAGGAACTCTACAACCCTACTTACCCAGATTAAACTGGTGTACTGGCCCAGCCCTACTGGATTTTCAAGACAACTTTCAAGTCATCTCGCCTTCCCTCTCTGCCTGACACCATACAGGAGCAGTCCTACCTTTCTCCCAGAAGTGAAGTAAAAGGGTGAAAGAAACTCTACAACCCTACTTACCCAGATTAAACTGGTGTACTGGCCCAGCCCTACTGGATTTTCAAGACCACTTTCAAGTCATCTCGCCTTCCCTCTCTGCCTGACACCATACAGGAGCAGTCCTACCTTTCTCCCAGAAGTAAAGTAAAACGGTGAAAGAAACTCTACAACCCTACTTACCCAGATTAAACTGGTGTACTGGCCCAGCCCTACTGGATTTTCAAGACCACTTTCAAGTCATTTCGCCTTCCCTCTCTGCCTGACACCATACAGGAGCAGTCCTACCTTTCTCCCAGAAGTGAAGTAAAAGGGTGAAAGAAACTCTACAACCCTACTTACCCAGATTAATCTGGTGTACTGGCCCAGCCCTACTGGATTTTCAAGACCACTTTCAAGTAATTTCACCTTCTCTCTCTGCCTGACACCATACAGGAGCATTCCTACCTTTCTCCTAGAAGTGAAGTAAAAGGGTGAAAGAAAGTATGTAATATGCTGCAATAACTAATGTAACTCTGCCTGTGAATTTGCTCTACCACTTACCTGGTGTTAGTGTAGGATTACAGCCAGAATACCCAGCAGCCTTCCCCCTACCTCACCTGGGCTGTTTTCTTCCATATATCTGAGCTGCCTGCTCATCTATTTAACTGTTTTAGTGGTTCCTCTCCCCATTACTACAAGGATTGGCCACTAGGTGGCAGTATTCACCCAACTACTACCTCTCTTCCCTCTGTCCTTCCCACTTACTATAACATCTCAATAGAACACTTCTCCTCTTTCTCTACTTACTATCAGTCCTACCCTCCAGCCAGTTCTCGATACTTGTCGGCTCCCTTACACTTACACCTAATATCACTTTAACCTTCCTACCTAGATCCCTCTGTACTTACCTTTCTCCTGACTGATTGTTTCCTCTCACTGCCCTGCTGTCATCTTCCTTGTGTCTACCAACTCCGTTCGCCCTACGGGCTCACTCTGCTCCCCTACCCTACCCCCAATTCCCACCCACCCCCAGTGGTCCTAAACTTATACTTCTTCAGCCAATCCCTCTTCCACTTCCATCCAATCACACTTACCTTCCATTTAAACCAATTAGACACACCCTTACTCATTCACCAATTACAATACACCACTCCTTTGACTACTTTACTATATCCCTCTTCTACTACCTAACAGGAACTAATTCCCTCCTTTCTACACCCTCCTTATCTACTTCCACCTCTTACAAATCTTAACCCAACCCATTAACACTTCTTATAATCAATCTCAGTGAAGATGACTTCAACTACCCCAACCAAACTAATATTCCTAGCTATACTTTCTACTATCCGTACCTCTACCTACCTCCTCACTTCCTTTGAAAAACTGCACTATTACCATTTCAACCACTCTCTAAAACAAACAGCAATACACACTTCTATACTCACTTGCAGTCAGACTAATATCACTTCCATTCCCAGCTATCTACTACCCAAATACCACAGACTCTCCCACTTTAAATATAATAATCACACTGTAAAAAGAGAGAAATATCTACTTAATGTAAAATACAATTCAGCAACAAAACCTCTCAATCTCTCCTTACTAGATGGTGACATCCACCCTAACCCTGGCCCTGCCAATCCTGCTACCCTAACTACCCAGCCTAAACTCCCCAACTCACTCCTAATAAGACATCTGAATATCCACAGTCTTAACAATAAAGTAGCCCATCTCCATGCCCTTTTAGATATTCACTCCTTTGATATCCTTTGCCTGACAGAAACTTGGTTGAAACCAGGGACCAAAGACAATGAAATTATCCCCCAAGGATATAATATAGTTAGACAAGACCGGATAAAACGTAAGGGAGGGGGTGTAGCAGTTCTATTCAAAAATGGATTTCACATCTCCACACTACCATGTAACCCTCCTCAGGATAGTAATGCAGAAGTCCTGGTCACCAAACTCCAAATCAACCCAAACAAAGCTTTATACATCATCTGTATCTACCTACCTCCCGGTAATAACATCAGCACAATCAAAGCTATATTAAACTGGGTATTCTCAACTTACCCTCAAGAAACAGTAATACTAGGTGATTTTAATACTGACTGGAAAAGTATCAATGCAGATAACCCCACCTCTCATATTAACCTCCATGGCTTTAGTCAAACTATCACCTCCACAACCAGAATTAACAAACCAAATAAAAAAGAGAGTACCTTAGACTGGATACTTATAAATAGACAGGAGCAAGCTTATAAGGTAGGCACTCTCCCAGATGATTTAAGTGATCATACTTTGACCTACATCATAAGACAAAAACATGATCTGCCTAAACCCTCCACTTTTAGGATTCCACGGTCCAGTAAACACTTTAGCCCAGAATCATTCCAAAATGAACTTAGTGCCTGTAACTGGAACCCTTTAAAAACTCTACCACTTGAAGAGGCTATAAAATATATAAACTCTACTTTTTTATCCATCCTTGATAAACATGCACCTAAACGGTCTATCCAAATGAAATCCAAACCAGCCCCCTGGCTTTCTAAAGAAACCAGACAGAAAATTTTACTGAGGAACAAATCTTGGGCAAAGTGGAGGGCTAACAAAAATATCTCTGATCAACAAAACTTTAGGCAACGGAGAAATAGTACAAAAAAGGCAATACTTATGGATAAAAAGAACTATTACTGTAAACTACAGCAAACTCATCAGAACAATCCCCAAAAATTTTGGTCCAGTATAAACAAACTCCTTTCCCCAGGACACTCACACACCTACCCCTCTTGAGGCTGATCCTAATACCCCCTGCAAACTGCCAATATCTTTAGTACTTTCTTCACAGAGACCATTCAATCACTAGCCAGTCAACTAATCCCGGACAACTCAAGCCTTCTCACCACCGTATCAGCTTCTCTACCAACATTTAAACTGCAACCCATCTCTACTACTCTCATCTGTAAACTCATCCAAAAACTTAAGCCTTGTACTCCTTCTACTGACCAAATACCATCAGAATACTTGCAAAAAGCAGCTAAGGTAATTGCATACCCTGTATCCATCCTCATTAACAGAACCATTAAGGAAGGAACCATTCCAGATATTTGGAAAATCTCCCATATTATTCCCCTTCATAAAGGTGGCAATTCAAATGATTACTCTAACTACAGGCCAATAGCTCTATTATCACCTTTAGCTAAAATAATGGAAAATGCATTCACCGACAACTACTATATCGTTTATCTCAACATAACATTATAGCAAACTGCCAACATGGCTTTAGGCCATCACACAGTACCACAACTGCCCTACTATCTTTTATAGATACCATCAATAGAAACCGCAATAACAATAACCTCTCATCTGCTCTCTTTATTGACTTCTCAAAAGCTTTTGACATGGTCAACCATGCCCTTCTCATCAACATTCTAGAATCCCTTTCCTTTGACTGTCAGACTATTAAATGGTTCAGGTCCTACCTTAGCAATAGGCAACAAGCAGTTCTCTGGCAAAACAACATATCATCCCTTCAGCCAGTTACCCTCGAAGTCCCTCAAGGCTCTATACTAGGACCACTTCTCTTTTCACTATTTATCAATGACCTCCACATAGCAATCCCTCAAGCCACCTGCATACAATATGCAGATGATTCTATGCTAGTATGTGCAGCAAACTCCCCTGCAGAACTACATTCTCTAACCCAGAATGTATTTAACATAGTAGAAACATGGTTTACAAATAGATGCCTCCTTCTCAATGCTAAAAAAACTAAGCTCATTCTCTTTACACCCACCAACAAATCCTCACCCATAGATTTCTCAGTTTTTTCCAATAATGGCACTATTATACTTCCTGACACAACCACTAAACTGTTAGGAATAACTATTGACAATAACCTTACTTTTGACAGCCATATAAATAACACTATCAAAACTGTCAACAGAAAAATAGGCTCTTTATATAGGATCAAACCTTTCCTAACTCCTATAGCTAGAACCACAATTGCTCACTCCCACTTAATCTCAACGCTTCTGTACACCTCACCCATATATACTAACCTAAAGAAAAATAATCTTACCAAACTAACAAATTCCTATAATAACATTGCCAGATTTGCCACTGGCAATCCCTTTAGAACCCACCACTGTCTGAATCTAAGGCAACTAGGCTGGCTTGAACTTCAAAACCAACTGATAGTATCCCAACTCACCATTGCCCACAAGATCTTCTACCAACCCAACAGCACTCCTATACTTTCCAATCTCATCCTCCCTTACAAAAATCTGAATTCCCTGCGCTCTTCTAAGAAACTGGTTGCTTGCATATGCAAGTCTAACAACCTGGCTGGAGACTCTCTTTTTTCTAACACAGTGGGAAAAAACTGTAACCTACTGCCCAATGAACTAACATTACTTTCTTCCTTGCCTCTCTTTAAACATAACCTCAAAAAACACCTCAAAACACACTGGTTATGCCCTGCAGCAACCCTGACTAATCATTTGCTTTTTTACTAATTATAGCTCCTTTTACTTCTTATTCCTCCTATTCTTACTTAAATTACTAACATTCGTAATGGATTGTTACATGCTAATTACTTAAATTACTAACACTCGTAATGGATTGTTACATGCTAATTACTTAAATTACTAACACTCGTAATGGATTGTTACATGCTAATTACTTAAATTACTAACACTCGTAATGGATTGTTACATGCTAATTCCTTGTAAGATAGACTAACTGATGCTCCTAAATTAATATGCTGATAAACTCTCTCTAGTATATGTATTAAACTTATTAGAGTAATTTCCTACTCTATATTATTATTACTTGTTGTACAGCATACTTTTTATTTCTAGGTAGTATTTCTTGTACTTTTATTATAATCCTTTCTGGTAATTTCTAATTTTTAAGTTCTATATTTGCCAGAGCTTTTCTCCCCGGGTCTCTACTGAAAATGGAAATATATCCAGTTAGACTAGCTCGGTTAACAAATGTAAAATAAATAAAATAAATAAATACTATACTACATAATCAAATACACATAAAAAGCCTACTTAAGTTAAACAATTCAAACCAGGAACACATAAAGAACTTGTACAAAAACCTATAAATAACTACTATATTTTAATATAGTGCACATAAAAACATTCCATTCATATAAAAATCTTGTACTAAAAAGTACCTATATAAATGTCTTGCTTTTAATTTCAGTCTAATAGGTACCCTATCATTTAGGCCATGTCCATGGTCGGGGTGATCTGTTTGGTTTCCCAGTTGTTCTGTTAAATGTCTAACGTCACCCCCTCTTATATTCTCAAAAATTCTACTTATAGCCATGAACATGAAAACATGTGTATCATCCATTTCCTGAACATGTTTAGAAAGTGCACTAACATTACTTTTTTTGCTAATATGATAATAGTGTTCCTTTATTCTATTTTTCAAGGCTCAATCTCTCTTCCCTTTATAAAATTTAGAGCACACTATGCAGTATGCTAAATAAACAATGTGAATAGAATAACATGTTGCACAGATGTTAAACTTATAGATTCTACTCTGATCTGGGTGTATAACACTACTGCTATTGTCTATATACTTACATACTGCACATTGACCACATGGTAGAGTCCCTTTAAAATTATAATCACTTATCTTATTTTTAGGGTAACACAGTCACTTCTTTAAGGATTTCATATTGTTGTAAATAAATCCTGTTTCAGAATGTACTGTTCCCCTAATTTCTTCAAGAGTCATTAGGATATTCCAGTGTTTCTTAATAAAATCTCTATATAGTCTCACATCAATCAAATAAAACATGGGGACTTTTAACTTCCTTTCTCTTACTACCATGTCATTATTAACATTAGTGCAAAACTTCTCAAATAAATATTGTTTGGCCTTATTCATTCTTGAACCATTAACTACTTTAATATATTCATTAACTTCATTTTTACTATAACCCCTATCAGAAAAGGCCTTAGTTAACTCAGCGGTTTGATCTATAAAATCTTGATCATGTACACATAGCCTTGATGCTCTAAAAATCTGACTTCTAACTACATTCTTAAACACATATGGTGGATCCATACTCTCTAAATAAAAGATGGTTACAATGACATGGTTTCCTATATAGCTGTGTAGAAATAGTGCCTGCTCTATCTAACATAACCTTAACATCCAAATAATTAATGCTATCTCTAGATACTTCTGCAGAAAAACATAAATATGATGTAGTTCCATCAATATAATCCTTCAACTCATAAAATTGTTTAATGGTCTCTTCCATAACAGGAAGACATCATCCACAAACCTTCGATATAAAGTTATATATTCACTATAAGTCCCTTACAATATAAACTTTTGTTCCCAAACAGCCGTGACAGCATTGGCGTAGCTGTTGGGACAAGATGTGCCCATAGCTACGCCATGCTTCTGCCAATAAAAAGTGCCCCCAAAGGCAAACACATTATTCTCCAGAACACAACTTAATAACGTACATATTAACTGAATTTTATTATGGCTAAATTTTGTAGATGTTTGTAAGGTCTTAGTACCTTCTCTCTATATATAGAAATCGGTTCACCAATTGCAGATGACTACAATCGAATGAAAAGGGGGGCAAATAGGTTTCTTATGTTTGTCTGATTGTAGCTGGATGCAATTGGTGTACTGAATGGAATTCTATATATATAGAGGAGATACTAAGACCTGTTTTGAATTTATCCGTACATATTGTAAAAGATACCAAGCATTTTATAAATGATTTATTTTATTTTATGAAAACAGTTTCAGTTGAAAATAATATGTTGTTGGTAATGTTAGATGTAATTTCCCTATTCACAGTCATCCCTAATGATGTGGGTATTATTAGTAGTGAGCAATTTTTACATGTATTTGATTATGTAGTATAGTATGTATTTTTGGGGTATTTACATACTTTTATATATTTTATTATTTTAATAGTTATATATAGATGTGATGTTAGGGCATCTCTAAATTTATGTGTACTTGTTTAAGAATGGTTTTAAGTAGGTCATGTGACCAATTAGTATGCATAGGGAAAGTGCTTGAGTCTTATTTGTTGTTTGAATTGCATCTGAACTGTGAAAGCACTAATGTATTTGCAATAAGTTGCATGTTTTATAGAAATCAAAGGTCTGCAGCTCCAAAAACAGCAAAAAAAAAAAAAAAAGAAATGTTTCACAGACCATCAGGCTAAAGCAGATATTCTTTACTGCAGACGTTAGCGCTTTCAGGATAAACCCTTCTTCAGACATAAAGCATGACAAAAAATCTTAGCATTTAAGAAAATAAAAACGAATCGACATACAGATACAATAAAACAATTAAATATAAGGTCTACGCCTTCTAAGGATGGGCTTTAAAGACACCACACCATTGAGTCCTGGATACCTGCCAGCTCCTAGTTCTATTATCCACCTAGTTTCACAGTACTCAGTACAGTGGGTAACATCACCCCCCCCAGGATTGCTTTTAACTTGTTGCAGAGCCTGAAAGTAAAAATGGTGTCCATGACATTTGGCAATGTGTTGAGAAAGTGCATTACTTTTATCTTGTAGGCGAATTGCAGAAAGGTGTCTTAAAATTCTGTCCTTAAATATACAGTTAGTCTTGCCTACATAAAATGATGGACAACATGCACACTTGGCTACATAGACTATATTTTTAGAGGTAAGTGACTAACATCTTGGGGCTATAAATCCTATTAGTGATATGATGTATAAAATCAGAGTCCCTACTAATATATTTGCAAGCTTTACAATGCTGACAGGGACGGATGCCTGTTCTTCCAGCAAAATTTGTACCCATATTTATCCTGTCACAAACAATCTGTTTTAGATTTCTATTCCTTTTAAAAACAAAATTCAGGGAATCATCCACCAGCCCCTTCAGGGAGTCACCTGACTGTAAGATTTTCCAATTTCCTTGTATAATGTCTTGTACCCATCTGACATCACTGCTGTATGTAATATGTAAATTGACTCTGCTTTTATTATGATTTTTACTGATATGATTAGACCTTGAAAGTGTGCATTTTGTCCATCATTTTATGTAGGCAAGACTAACTGTAAGTTTAAGGACAGAATTTTAACACTCCTTTCTGCGATTCGCCTACAAGATAAAAGTAATGCACTTTCTCAACACATTGCCAAATGTCATGGATACCGTTTTTACTTCCAGGCTCTGCAACAAGTTAAAAGCAATCCTATGAGGTGTGATGTTACCCACTATACTGAGTACTGTGAAACTAAGTGGTTAATAGAAGTAGGAGCTGGCAGGTATCCAGGACTCAATGGTGTGGTGCCCTTAAAGGGCATCCTTAGAAAACGTAGACCTTATATTTAATTCTTTTATTGTATCTGTATGTTGATTGGTTTATATTTTCTTAAATACTAAGATTGTTTTGTCATGATTTACTTCTGAAGAATAGTTTATCTTGAAAGCGCTAACATCTACAATAAAGAATATCTACATTATCCTGGTGGTCTGTGAAACTTTTCTTGTTTTATAATACTGGAGTATTCGGCTATCCTTTATTCCATTTGTTTGGTTGGTATAGAAAAAAAAAATATATATATATATATATATATATATATATATATATATATATAAATATATATATATATATATATATATATATATATATATATGTGTGTGTGTGTGTGTGTATGTGTGTGTGTGTGTGTGTATGTGTGTGTGTGTGTGTGTGTGTGTGTGTGTGTGTGTGTGTGTGTGTGTGTGTGTACGTGTGTGTGTGTGTGTGTGTGTGTGTGTGTGTGTATGCATGTGTATCTATCTATATCTATATCTATGGGTCTACTTCATATGACTGAAAGCTCATATGATCGTAAATCATTTGACTGACACCAAAACAGTGAAAGCTCAAAATACTGAAAGTTCATATGGTTGACACATGAAATCCAAAGCATTATGCCCTTTCCCCACTGTAACGCGACCCTGGAGTAGGAATAAATAGTGAGGGGGGTGGGGGGCACAGCCCCCACATTGGGGATGCGGGGGGCAAAGCCCCCTATATTTGTCATAAATTTTAAACATACATATGGATACTTTTAAATGAATTGACTATATTCAGGTAAATAATGTGGGAGGTACGCCCCCACACACCCCAATGTGGGGCGCTGTGCCCCTCCCACACCCCTATTTATTCCTACTCCAGGGTCACGCTACAGTGGGGAAAGGGCATAATGCTTTGGATTTCATGTGTCGACCATATGAGCTGTTGATCATATGAGCTTTCAGTGTTTTGAGCTTTCAGTGTTTTGGTGTCAGTGTTTTGGTTGTCGATCATATGAGCTGTCGATCATATGAAGTAGACCCATACAGATAGACACACACACACACACACACATGTATAGATATATATATATATATATATATATATATATATATATATATATATATATATATATTATATGTGTGAGTGTGTGTTTGTGTGTGCCTGTATACTTACCCATTACTCCTTTAATGGGGGCCCTTGGATACCATGAAATTGCCACTGTGCAGCTAAGCTATATCCTCAGGTCTTCTATCATCATCAACAAAAATATACTGCTACCATAAAGGGTCCGAATGGAGAGATGATAAGTCAGTAAGCAAAGGAGAGTAGTATTGCTGAATCTTGAATTCATTCTCAGGTCTTGATGAATACCTTCACGAGGTAAACCCTGTTTTTCACAAAATCTCACTAAGATGACAATGTATTTTATATGCCATATATCATGAACAGAAGTAGGCCAAAAATTAAAAAAAAAGATAGCTGGGTGCACAAGACCCAGGATAAAAAAGTGCCCAATCCCAGTAGGCACACTGGTGCCAGGACTGGAAAAAAAGACAGTGTAGAATCTTCAAAATATGGAAACATTCCTACAATGGGTCTAGGCCACGTCCAGGGAGGATGGCCACCCTTATTGTAGAAGGAAGTAGCAGTCCACAAAAATCTCAAAAACTGATAGTGTCTGACACTGAAGGTGTCTTAAAATTCTGTCCTTAAATGTACAAAAAAGTCCTTGAAAGTCTTGCCCACATAAAATGATAAATAACATGCACACTTGGCTACATAGACTATATTTTTAGAGAGGCAAGTGAGTAATATCTTGGGGCTATAAAACCTCTTAGTGATAGGATGTATAAAATCAGAGTCCATACTAATGTATTTACAAGCTTTACACCATTGACAGGGATAGGTGCCTGTTCTTCCAGCATAATTTGTACCCATATTCATCCTGTCACAAAGAATCTGTTTTATATTTCTATTCCTTTTAAATATAAAATTCAGGTAATCACCCACCAGCCCCTTCAGGGAGTCATCTGACTGTAAGATTTTCCAGTTTTCTTGTGTAATGTCTTGTACCCATCTGACATCACTGCTGTATGTAATATGTAAATTGACTCTACTTTTATTACTATTTTTACTGATATGATTAGACCTTGGAACGCTGGTATTGTTCCATGAAATGGATCGCAGCCTATTCGCTACCCCTTCTGAAGAAAACCAAGGTGCTACTGCTGTCTCTCTAGAACACATCACAGTGTGTATCTCCTTATCCACCTCAGTACATTTATAGCCTCTAGAAACTAGTCTGGAAGTAAAACCTGTCATCTCATCTGACAAAGCCTGATCATCTGTGCATAACCTTGACTGTGCCTATCCTTTTACAATGTTCTGAAAGACAAAGCCTGGGTGCCTGCTGTCTTTAGCCAGTAGGCCATTTTCCAACACTCTTTTCTAAAAAACTCTTACAGTCAGTCAGTCATCACTAAGATGGTTTATAGCCCCAAGGTGTTAGTCACTTGCCTCTCTAAAAATATAGTCTGTGTAGCCAAGTGTGCATGTTGTCCATCATTTTATGTAGACAAGACTAACTGTAAGTTTAAGGACAGAATTTTAAGACACCTTTCTGCGATTCGCCTACAAGATAAAAGTAATGCACTTTCTCAACAGATTGCCAAATGTCATGGACACCATTTTTACTTTCAGGCTCTGCAACAAGTTAAAAGTAATCCTGGGGGAGGTGATGTTACCCACTATACTGAGTACTGTGAAACTAGGTGGATAATAGAACTAGGAGCTGGCAGGTATCTAGGACTCAATGGTGTGGTGCCTTTAAAGCCCATCCTTAGAAAGCATAAATCTTATATTTAATTGTTTTATTGTATCTGTATGTTGATTGGTTTATATTTTCTTAAATACTAGGCTTGTTTTGTCATGATTTACTTCTGAAGAAGGGTTTATCTTGAAAACGCTAATGTCTACAATAAAGAATATCTGCTTTAGCCTAGTGGTCTGTGGAACTTTTCTTGTTTTATAATACTGGAGTATTTGGCTATCCTTTGGTCCATGTTTTTAGTTGGTGTAGAGGGAAAAAAAAAAATATATATATATATATATATATATATATATATATATATATATATATATATATATATATATATATATATATATATATATATATGTGTGTGTGTGTGTGTGTATGTGTGTGTATCTATCTACCTTTCTCTCTCTCTCTCTCTCTCTATATATATATATATATATATATATATATATATATATATATGGTTCCCGTTTACAAGCTCAAATTGCGACATACTCGAAATGCGGAAAGCCAAAACCAGAAGACCGAAACCGCACAATCTCGAATAAGCAAAATACCGAAACTATCCCAAACAGCAGCTACACAATATGAAAAGCTCGAAAAAGCTCGAAAAAATAATAAAATAATTTATTAACCAGACAATTATTCCTTCTCCATCCTAAAATATTAAATAAACAAGAACCAGTGCAACATAACAACTTCAGTGCACAGACAACAAAATAGGAGCACGCCAGCTAACAATATCGGCTTCTGTGCTAAACCGCATGCCAGAAATCCAAATTAAATATTCATCAGTTTCTCCGACAACAGGACTTATTCTCTTCTCATCTCAAATCTTCAGTAATCTGGCAATAGCCATCAAAAATTCTAAACATGCATAACTTGATCTATGCTTTAATACATGCTCAAATTTAGCATGGCGACGTAAAACCTTCTGTTTCTTGGGTGAAGGAGGCGTACCACAGCTCATACGAATCCTAAGCTCATCCACCCTATCTTGCTCTCTAGCCAGCACTTTCATGAGTGCTGATAGGTCGGTCTGTCTGTGGCCCAGCAATCTCTTTAGCCTATGGTGCCATGCCTCTACACTATTCTGTGTACGAGGCAAAAACAATGTATTTAACTCATCCACGTTCCAGAACGAAATTGGAAACAATGGTGGAAACCGAGAAAAAACAGTAGTCCTAGTACAGAACTTACGAACCTTGCCGAGCACATACCAATCACAAAAGTATCACAGCAGTTCTATACCTTCAGCAGGAAACACTGCTTTAACTTCATCAAAACCACTGATTACATCACTCTCAGGCAAAAATGCTAATGCGATCAAACATTTCACATGCAACTGAAACAAAAAGTCTGTATTATACAGATATGCAAGGCCCAATTGTTGAACCTTTCTCCATATGTTCTGTAAGAAATGAAATAGACATCCTTAAGCTGTAACACCCTGTAAATTTATCGGTATACTTCTTCTGGCTGCTATCTCAAAGTCACTTAACACGTACTTCACAGATATTTCCAATCCATGTTCGTCCATTAAGCGCAATACACAATTCCACATGAAATTGTATGATTTAAGTGACTTCTTATTCATTATACAATATAATAATGGCACACCCTTATGGAACCCTCCGTATTGAATCAGCCCATGGATACTATACAACTGCCGGCACAATATCCCTTTGTAGAAGAACGTGCCATCAACAAGCCAAATAGTGGCAGTACTTAAATCAAGTAAATTTTGCTTAGTGGAAAACACCGCCACTGCTGTATCTGTGACAGCAACTACTGTAGTCTTAGTTACAAATACCCCAGACTTAGTTGGAAAGTCATTTACATTTATATCTTGCAAGTTTGCAATGCGACAACTACAACATTGTGATACCTTACGTCGCATCCTTCCAACCTGCTGCACTAGTGCTTTATGAGCAGGCAAACTGGGAGTAATCACAGTAGAAGTTGACGCCAACACATCATCCACTAGCAAACAAGGAGTATCTCTGGAGTTCATCGCCTTCACCTTCAAACTATGGCATACTCTGTACTGTTCAACTTCAACAGGGTCTCCAGCATGCATATGCCTCACTGACTTCAACAACTGTTCCCCATTGGGCACACTCATAGACAGAGCCCTACCTTTGCATTTTTCATCATGTTTCCATTTACAGCACCAGTAAGTCTTTTGTTTGTAGATCTTCTCTCTATGTAATACATAGCCATCTAGCAAAAGCACCGGAGCTTCTTTCTGCGATAAGACAGTCACATAAATTTCACCAATCGAACCTGGGGCAGTGTAATTACCATCTACAGGCTGCATGTTAATGAAACTATGCAACACTCTGCAGTGACAGATACTTGTCTTTGTTTAGCATAGCCGTCAGCCACTTCTACACCTTTTAAATTTCGCGCTTCTTGTCTTTCGAGGTCCCGGTCTTTCGCCTTTATAGTCTCGAGATACTGCATTTCGATCATGTAGCAATTCGAGCTTGTAAACGGGAACCATATATATATATATATATATATATATATATATATATATATATATATGTATATATATATATATATATATATATATATATATATATATATATATAAATACACACACACACACACACACACACACACACACACACACACACACACACACACACACACACACACACACACATATATATATTATATGTGTGAGTGTGTGTTTGTGTGTGTCTGTATACTTACCCCATTACTCCTTTAACAGGGGCCCTTGGATAACACGAAATTTCCACTATGCAGCAAAACTATATCCTCAGGTCTTCTATCATCATCAACAAAAATATACTGCTACCATAAAGAGTCCGAATGTTGAGATGATATGTCAGTAAGCAAAGGAGAGTAGTATTGCTGAAATGTTATTCATCCTCAAGTCTTGATGAGTACCTTTACAAGGTGGACCCTGTTTATCACAAAATCTCACCAAGATGACAGTGTATTTTATATGCCATATATCATGGACAGAAGTAGGCCAAAAATTAAAAAAAGTGCCAGTACTGGAAAAAATGATAGTGTAGAATCCTCAAAGTATGGAAACATTCCTACAATGGGTCTAGGCCACATCCAGGGGGAAGATGGCCTCCCTTATTGTAGAAGGAAGTAGCAGTCCACAAAAATCAGAAAAACTGATAAAGAAAAGCCATAAAGATGATAGAGTGGACTATTGAGGATAAGAAAGAAATTATGTATTGTTACTATTATGCAAAAAGTTCTGAATTTCCAGATAAAAGATTTACAAAAATATTAAGAGTGAAATTAGAGGAAGGAAAATACTTCCACAAGAAAAACTGTCAGAAAACTCAAATAAAATGTTGTGCTTATTAATACAACAGATTTGTGAAAAACATTATTCAGACCAAGAAACTTTAATCTATTTGGAAAAAGAAGCATATGAAGAAGTGCAAAAATATAAACAACAAAACCTAGTGATTTTTGAAAGGTATAAAAAAGAAATATGGACATGGGAAAGAAAAAGAGATTTATTATGGTGTAACATTTATTCAATGGAGAAAGCAAAACTAATCAATACAAAAAGAGCAGCAGGAAAGATATTTGAAGAAAAATACAGGCAAAGGAATCTAGACATGGAAAACTTTACAATACAAAAAATAAGAAGACAAAGAGGAAAGTAGAAAGGAAGATTAGTAATGCAGAAGTTAAAGAAATAGAAAATGAGGTTATGGAGTACCTATGAAGTGAAGGACTCAGTGTAGAAAATCTAACTCAAAATGCATCACAGCAGGATAGAGCAATAGACATCCAAATTAAGGAGAAATCAGTGGAATGAGTAGCAACCGGTCAGTTTCCATATGAAGATATTTTGGAGTCTTCCACAGGAAACAATATAAACACTCACTTGAAGCTGGACGTCAAGGAAAGAAACAGAAAACTGTGGCAGCTTTGGAGCAGTCAATGTTGAGGAGTGATAGACCAGTAAGTCTGCGTATGACAGAACAACGGATGACACAGGATGAAACTAAATAGAAAGTGCCACAGGAAGATGTGGTAGAACTTTTTACAGAATGCCTGCAGAAAATGGAGAACAAAAAATGTGCCCAAAGTTTAGAAGAAAATGAGCTAAGAGAAGAGTTGCTTGATTTAATAGAGAAAGATAGACATATTAAGATCAATGAAAGAAATAGAATGAGGAAGGTCAATAAAACCCAAAAAGTCAGAAATTTCATAAAACAAATGAACACAGTAATTAGGACTGTCCATAGAGATCAATGTGATATAACAGAAGTAAACAGGATATACTACTGTGCGGCTAAATTAATAACTAATAAAGTACTTCCACAAGAACACAGAGTAGTGAGGGAAAGGAAGGGGAGAAACTGAATACCATCAAGGAAGTATCGAATAGAGAAAACTATAAAGTAGTTAAGACAAGAAGTATCACTGTTAGACGAGTATAGAAGAGGGAACAGATAAACAAAAATATGTGTTAAAAAAAGATGTGATAAAAATTGTGCAATATTATAATTGATCAGGATCTAGCATGCACTATCGCAAACAATAAACTAAAAATATCAGCAGAGGAAGAAAAACTTAGAAGATACACAGTTAGATATGAAGGAAAAGTACAAAATAAGCAATTTATTGATAACCCCAAAAAGTTTTATAGAGAATTGGGAAACAAGGTAAAAGGAATTGAAAGATCACCCGACAAAAAAGAAATATATACATTTTGAAGAGGCATTTATAAAGATCCTGTGGAACATAACAAAGATGCTAAATGGATAGAAGAAGTAAAACAAAGTATAAGAAGTTCAAAGGTACATGATATGAAATGGGATGAAGTAACAGCCAGAGAGATTGAAACAAAGTTAAGAAAAGCCTCTAATTGGAAAACTCTTGGCCCAGATGCTGTATCTAACTTCTGGTTAAAATAATTAACATCTTTGCATGAAGATTTAGCCATGAGTAAGAACTATTTATATGTGCATGCTGAACAGACACCAGCCTAGCTAACAACTGGAAAAACAATGCTCCTACTTAAGAGTGAACTTACTAGCTACCCTAAAAATTATAGACCAATAACATGCCTTCCAACTACATATAAACTATACATTGGCATTGATGCCAACAGAGTTAATAGTAATTTAGAAGAAAACTCAATCATGACATCAACAAAAGGGCAAAAAAAGAAACTCATATGGAACAAAGGATCATTTGCTGTTAAATAAAGTCATAGTGGAGAACTTGCTGCCCTGATTAACATTACAAGGATGTTAATGCTGTATTTAGAATCAACTATGTCATGAATAGTTGTAATTAATAAAGTTGGTGATCAAAGCTATGTTATGGAAATTTCATAAAGGCCGTCAAATGTCATTTGGTGTAATATGTGTTACTGAAGGGGACCGGGACAAAAAAGCATTTGATAGTGTCCCACATTCATGGATAAAAGAGTGCTTAAAATGTATAATATACATCCTGCACTGATGAACTACATTACAATGACCATGAAACAGTGGCAGACCACTTTGCAATTAAGCCATGATAAAGGGATAAAAATCCAAAGGGAGATATTCCAGGGTGACTCCCTATTATCTCTGCTATTCTGTCATGCCCTTAACCCGTTAAGCTGTCTACTTAATAGATTAAGACATGGCAATAATTTGGCTCCTAGAAAACAACAAAATGTAGACTTCTCATCTTCTCTTTGTCAATGATTTAAAACTGTATAGCTCATCAGATGAGGAACTGAAAGCACAACTGCAAGTAGTCAAAACTTTTTCAGATGATATAAAAATGTCATTTGGTCTTGATAAGTGTGCAAAAGCAACTTTTAAAGCAGGAAAACTGCAGCACCAAGAAACCATCAGGTTGGGACAATAATATGATATAAAAGAACTTGAGCAAGAGGGAGTGTATAAATATTTGGGAATTGATGAAGGATCAACAATAAAACATGACCAGTTGCAAATAAAACTTAGTAAGGAATATTTTAGAAGACTTAAATTAATCCTGAAAACAGCATTGACATCTAGGAACAAAATTCAAGCTATAAACCAATTTGTTCTTCCTGTCCTAACTTACAGTTTTGGAGTGATTGACTGGCCACAAAACACGTTGGATAGATTAGATTGGAAAACAAGAAGGATGATTCATTATCACCAAATGATTTATAAAAATCAGTGCATACCAAGATTATATATTCCCCATTCTGAAGGAGGTATGGGCCTCCATGAAATTGATTACATGTATAGATCTGCAATTGTGGGACTGCACACATATCTGCTGACCTCACAGGACCCAAACATAGTGAACGTTTTGAAACATGAGGAGAATAAATCTAAGGTGACTTCCCTGCTTAGTCTAGCAGAAGCATATCAATGTCAAGCAGGAATGGAAATCAAACAAGAAGTAGATAATAATTAGATGGCAATTAAATGTGCCAAAAAACAAAAGAAAGAATATAAGGTGAAGGATCAGATGAGAAGGCAAGAAATGTGTAAAATGTATAAATACAGTTGCAAGTATAGAAAACTTCTGGAAGAACCTCATGTTGATCAAGACCGAATGCAGGAATGGTTAAAGAGAGGTAAATTCAAACCAAAAGGTGAAAGGTTAATATTGGCTGCCCAAGATAGTGGGCTATGTACACGTTGGTTTATAAAGTCCCTTGAACATGTGGGAGATACAGACAAATGTAGGTTTTGTAAAACAGAATTGGAAACAGTCACATACCTCGTTGCTGGCTGTGACATACTAATGGCAGAAGGACTGTATACTAAAATTCATAATAATGTGGCAAGACTGTTGCACTGGGGATTGCGCAGACATTATGGTATTGAAGTGCTGAAAATCTCTGGAAACATTAGCCACACAGCATCATAGAAAATGATGAAGTCTACATCACGTGGGATCACCAACAGTTCAAAAGATAGATGCGTTGAAACCAGATATATTGGTCGATGGAAAGAAGACACAAGTAGCATTAATCATTGAAATTGCTACACCCAGTGACTACAGTGTCTTGCATACCGACAGACACAAAGTCATAAAATATCTGGATGTACAGGCAGAAATGAGATCAATGTGAAAGATACCCAGACAGTCCTAATAGCAGTAGGAGCAAGGAGTCTTATAAAAAAGGATTTACAATCCTATTTAGATATGATACCAATGCATGTAACTCCATACAAATTGCAGAAGTTGTCATTACTGGGCACATTATGGGTGTTGCGAAGAACAGTTCTGGCTGACATCATAGTTTGAAACAATAATGATTTCATGAAGTTTAATCATACTTTGACTTAGGAATGGTGTTCATTGCCATCATGGTAATAGAAACCCAAAAGACTTGAAGAAATTAAAGGGAGACTACCATAAAAGTCTGGCTGTGCTCTTTTGCTTGCCATGTTTAATTATCCATTTCTCAAAATATATTCTATTTTATAATAGACTGCTCCATTTCGTTCTGCCTCCTTCTGCAGCATTCAAAACAGAGATTTACTTCTTCCTTTCAGCATGATATGGCCATAAAGACAGATAAAGGGAATAGCACTGATTCATTTCATTTCTGTTCCCCTTTTACCATCTGCTATTCTCACATGACATGCTGGAATGCTGCCTATGAGTGTCTGCTTGAGCTCATGGAAAGCTTGTTCCCAGCCATTTAATGCTCAAGCCAGATGGACTTGGTCTTCATTCTTAATTGTGAAGGTCCTTCCTTTCCATTTTCTTCCCCACCATTCTGAAATCTCAACTCTGTCTAATGGCCTAATCAACCCCATCTCCAATTCTCTCTCTCTCTCTCTCTCTCTCTCTTTCTCTGTCTGTCTCTCTCTCTCTCTCTCTCTCTCTCTCTCTCCCCCTCTTTGGCTACACCATAGACTTCCTTGTCAAAGCAAACCTTTTATGGATCATCTATCTCTTGTTGTAACCCTCAAGTTTCTGTCCCAATCATCTCTGCCTGATAGCCCTTACACCACTTTAGCAGAGTGTACAAAAATCGATGTAGTAGAATCCTACAAAGTTACTTTAGCTATCACACAGCTGAATATCATTGCACTTGGCTCAGGTGCTGATCAGCTGAATGCAAACCAGAGCTCTCTCTATATACTAGCCAAGGAAAGTCTTCCGCCACGTTCACTTTCTAGCCCACCAATATTTGGTCTTTCTGGTGTGCTGGATTTTGTATCACGCAGTACTTGTTGCAAAAACTGAAGTCTGGATGAGGCTTGGCTATTTAACCAAAGTACAAATTTCATGCTATCCAGACCTTCCAAGCATCATCACATCATCAGTCCCCCTTTTCCCATTTTTTCTACATGGGGTCGGGATATTGTGTTAACTGTCACCAACTCTCTTGATTCAGTGCCACACTCCTGCCTTCCTCAACATGCATGCCTGACTGTTGCAGATCTTCTTCACACAATCCATCCACCTCTTTGCTGGACATCCTCGCTTCCTCTTACCTTCTTCCTGTCTGTCCCAAATCTCCCTCACCAGATTGTCTTTTGCTTTTCTGCACATGTTCAAACCACCATAATCTGTTCTCTTTGATCTTTTCTGCAACTGGAGCTACTTTAGCTTCTGGTCCTTCAGAGACCCTTCTGCAGAACTTCTAAGCCATCATTAAAAAAATGATTCAGGCATTATGCTTTCTTTATCATTCTACTTACCAGACAGAGTTCAGTAATACTTTCAATGCACTAACTTCTTTTACCTGCTGTTTGGTTTTATCTTCCATCTATAGCAGCCTAGAGTCTTGTTAATCCAACATGTTATTGAAGCATTGCCCTTCCTTCTTTACCAAGGGAAGCTCCTACTGCAGGAATTTATTTTGCATTTAGTAGTGCACGACTTACTTATAATCATCTCCAATTTCTCAACTATTGTGCATCTTTTTCAAAAACACAAAAAGACAACCAGAGGCACAACAAACAACTCTGGCTTTCTTTAATCTTAAAATGAGCTTGTGTTCTTAACCGTTATTTACACTGTAAAATTTGAGGTACTACACTAAAAGGTAGTCTGTACCATTACTCAATAAAACAATTGAGATGGTTCATCTGATATGACATTCTTTACTGCATACGAGGTAGACATCTAATTTAACAATGAAAGATATACACATGACAAAACTATACTTCAACTTACAGCATCAAACTGTAAGAATCAATGTCTCTCATACAAAAGAAGAAGTCCCGATCTTGATAGTGTGTTTTCTGCCTGCCTCAGCAGTTTAGAGAATAATAAGTTTTCCTTTGAAGCTGATTTGCTAACAGTTTGTTTTCCATATCTCAAACATTCTGTTCCTGACGAATAACTCCTCAGCCTTGCTCTTATCTTGCACGTCCTGTTGACGAAACACATCTGCATACAAGCGTTCATCTTGACCTGCTTGTAGATAGAGAATTTCACAAACTGCATAGTTTATAAAAGATAAAATCTTTTATTTCTGACTTCTAATAACAATGAATGCCAAGCTATATGCTTTTGCCAAGAGTTTAAACTAAGTGCACTCTGTACTACACTGAAACGCAGAATATTTATTTTACATTTTCAGAAAAATCCACTGAAAGACATTTTTACACTTAAAACAGAATATTTCAACTCTCACAATTCCCTCTTTTCAATTCAAAAGGCGGAAAATGGCTGTTTATTTTCAACTTCAGTTTCAAACATTGAAACCTTTTCCCTTTTATCTAGGTTAACCATCATGATCTGTTGGATTTTGTAAGTTTTTTTGCAAATGGCAACTTAGATAGCAATTCCAGATAGTTAATATGACTATAATGCCTAACACTACTAATACAGGATGTATAAACCAATTTAACTGTTTTTTTTCCTGATGAGGACCAACCAGTAAAGATATCCCACCAATTGTGAGCAGTATCTTTTTTGGTCTTTTCAGCCAAACTAAGTAATTTATTTTTTGCAATGATGCTTAATGCTTCATAATACAAAATACCTTTATTTCTTTTTCCTAAACACCCATTGAGAATCTCAGTATTATTCATTATGTTTTTTTTAATTATCCAAAGATACAGATATATTGGGAAGCTGTATTAAGTCATAATTCCAACTTGTGGAAGCATTTACTTCTATGGTTTCAGTAAACACATAGCTCTGATTATTCCATTTAAGGAAATCAACATGTGATAAACATCCTACAAAAAGTCATTTTAAATTAACAGAATGCTGCAGTAAGCATGGTTCACAGACAGGCGAATGCTGTCCACAAATGAGTCCATTTTGAGTCTGTGTATAATACTCAATTCTATGTGTTCTTCCTCTCATATTTATATTATTACCTTCAAATTGTGTCAACCAATGCCCCTACCCTTCTGGTACGAGAAATATCATAGGTAATACTGTAAACTGACACATAACAGTGGTATCAGTAACATTATAATGTGAAAACTGTCCTGTGTAGTATTGCGGAGTACAATATGTTACTTCAGTATATAGTTTAATCAAATCTGTATCAGGCACCCATTTATGAAACAATGGTTGCTAAACATTTTCATTCTGTAACATCAGTTCAACTTGTACATTATTTTTTTTGAAATTCTACATACAAAGATTGCATAGTGCATGTTGTCCAGTTTACAAAAACTGTCATGTTACCATCAAATTTTAACTGATGTAACTGCATAGCATCATAACTGTCTAAAAATTGCTGCTGATAATTTATATTATACAGTTGTGCCTTCCATATCTCTGGATTCCAAGATGCTTGTAAATGTACAATCTGAGAGATATCTTCCCCTACTGTTTTTAAATGATTAGTTAGAATTTTAATATCAGCTGCATTAATAGCCCCAATGCCTGCGCCTATGCCTCTTAGTAAAGTATTATACTAAGCTCTTTTATTTTGCATAATATTGTTTTGGACTTTCTCCTACAAGAGGACATTTTTTTAACTCTTTCTGCAGTCCAAATTTAGTTTGGATCTGCACCAAATCATGCTGCAAATTCTGAGCTGAAAATATATGTATGGCATATACTGCAGTGGCTTTATTTGGTAGACCAAGAAGGTGTTTTGTAGGATACAATTGCATTTCTTCCTTGGCTGCCTTTTTGCCATCTGATCTGCATAGTTATTTAACTGAAAAATCTAATTTGTTGCTTTTTGATGAGCTTTTACCTTTAAAATACTGTAGTAACCAACAAGGGACTGATTACGAAGTAAATTTTAAATACTCTGTAACACATGCATGCTTGAGTGGTTTGTCCATATTATCAGTAAACCATCTCTTTGCCCATGTAGACATATGCAGCCGCAGAGAATTAACTATGTATGCACTTTCTGAAAAAAATTTCCTTCATATTTTATGAAGTTGGATAAGTAATACTTATCTCCTGCATTTATTGTAACTTGCTTAACACTAAATAATGTCAACCATTTTGCAAACACTACTTGACTAACGTCATCAATCAGTTTATTTAACTGAGTCTCATTTACCAAAGCTTGTATGGCATAATGTGGTGTCTGTACTATAATGTCTTTGGAGAAAGCTGTTAATTATTCAGTTTGTCTTAAATCCCAGTAAATGGTCAAAAGTTGCTGAATGCATAGATGATATCCTCTCTCAACATGTGTCATCTTTTTAATGAAGAATGTAAAGTATTTTTCATTTTAGCATCAGAGCCATGAGGCCACTCCTGTAAAAGCACAACAGAGAGTGTGTTGGGTCCAGCTGCTGCCTGTAACACAAAGGGATGTGTTAAACTTGAAGCTACTAATTTTGTAGCCTTGGCCAATGCTGTCTTTTGAATTACAAAAAGCTGTATTTTTCTTTGGTCTCCACTCCAGAAAGGGTAATTCTTTCTGGCTAGAAAGCATGTCATGACATGAATTGTATCTTTTTACTTTTAACCTTAAACCCTGCCTCCTGCAGTGTTTGAAGGACCTGCATCACTTTAGCTAAATGCTGTTCTTTTGTTTCAGACACAGTTAGTGTATGCTTGCCCTTTGGCTGTTACCTACCCTACCTTTTTGTAAAGGGACCTGCATATTTTATTTTAACTGCATACCATAGCCCATGTACTGACTGCACTCCATGTAGTATTTACTTGCAAACAGATTATTAATTACATGTTTGCACAAGTATGACATCTTATTACAATTACCAAACAGGACTTTTGTTAGAAAAACATAAGCCACTTGGCCTTGCAACCAGTCTTGTTTCCTTGACCTTATAAATTTCAGTACCAGTAACATTTTATGTTATGCAACATTCCTTGTAACTACCCATTCCAGCCTGGAAAGATATGAGCTTACATACTTTTTTTCTTTCTTTCTTTCTGCCCATTCCAGATGCTTAACTAATAACTCCTTCAACACTTAATCGTACCATCAGTCATTCATTAACTTGATACTAGAATGCAGTTGTAATAAACATTAACTTGCTTAACTATGCATAATATTGCTTTTGAATACTGCTTTTGCTGGAGTCTGTACTATTTTTTATGCTACCATATGATTACAAAATATTGTAAGAAACAAAAGAGATATTGACTTAACTTAACTAACCCATGCTTAAAACAGATACATTTACATGATTTACATTTGCTGTTGTCTGCCTTTTGCTGCATTTTAGGTGAAAAGAAAATACATGCATGTCAATCTTGTGGCGTCATGTCTTTACTGCATTTAACTACTGTCATTTGATTTTTATGCCCCAGAACTGTTTTGTTATTTGAAATGGTTTTAAATTTACCATTTAAATTATTTGCTTTAACTGACTGAAAGTTTGTGTTGTGTACGCTTAACCATTTTCGAAATGTGGAATAGCATGTAGTAAATTATTTTCTATCAGCGTAGTTAACTGCTGTTGCTTTAACTCTTTACTAGCCAGATTATATTTGCCAGTATTCTGTTCTGCTGACTTTAAAGATCTTATGCACTTCTAAAAAAGTGTTTACATATGTTGTCTGAACTTTTTGAACTCACTCTGACTATGTCTTAGAAGTTTATTAAATCTGTTTGTCAGTTTACCATGAACCTCGTCTCTGTTCTTATCTGTTTTGTAATGTGCAGTGCTTTTATGCCACTTTTGCTGTATATAAGCCATGAAACACTGAGGAATAACATTCTAGAAGCAATGCTTAAGTGTATCATTGCGTACAGTGCCTAGCTTCAAATGTAATCATGTTATTAAAAATACCCTTCTGTTCATCCCACTTAGGGAGAGTTTTTAAATGTGCTGCTCTAGCATCCTCTCTAATTGAGCTTGTAATGTGTTAGTCTCCTCCCTTGCAACAATTACGTCATTTATTTATTTTACATTTGTTGACTGGGCTAGTCTAACTGGATGCATGTCCATTTTCAGTAGAGGCCCAGGGAGATAAGCTCCAAAATTAATCTAATGTAACAGAAATACAGATCAAAGTAAATCAAAACAGTAAAGTATTAAATAAGAAATAATACATGTTAAAAATTGCAGTTACAATAAAAGGTATAGGCTAATTTAATCAAAAATAGCTTCAAGGAGCAAAGATTCAAAATGCTAAAAAATAATTAAATTCAAAGTAGCTTTAGGTTAGCATAGAAGGAACAAACAACAAAAAAGAAGCATAAGTGAGGGTGTTGGCTAAGCAGTGGTATGAGCAGCATATACATGATGTATATAGTTTGACAATAGTTAGACAAAAGAGTGAGGAAGGGATGAAGGTTTCTATCTAGTCATTATGCCTGTAGAGCTTTACGCGATACATCATAGGTGTCATTAATATTAACACTGACAATGAAAATGTCAGGAGCAGGAGAGGGGTTTTAGAAAAGTGCAGAGTAAGTTTCATGAAGTAAGAAGGAAATAAGAAACTACAATATTGGCTAGGAAGAGGGTGCAGTTGCACACTAGTGGGTAATAGAGGGGGAAAAGGAAGTATACTAGATGGTTAGTGTTAATCTGGGTTAGTACATGGGCTAACCAATGTTTAAGGTGTAGTTTTAATTTGTGTTTGAAATGTGGTGAGGATGAAAGTAATTGTAGGTTGCTGGGGAGTTTGTTCCAAATCTTACCCACAGAATTTGAAAAGAGGGAGTCCCCGGCTTTATTAAGGGATTTCTGGATGGTTACTTGTAATTTATTTGCTGAGCATAGGGTAGTAAGATTTCTATAAGGAGAGACTATGCTACTAAGAATAGGAGTCCTATCGCTGTGAAAGAGAATCTTATGGGTAATTGTAAGTTGCTGAAATAGTAGCTGGTTTTGGAGTTCGAGCCAGCCTAGTTGTTTGAGATTTAAACAGTGATGGGGTCTATATGGTGAACACATAGCAAATCTGGCAATGTTGTTATAGGAGGTTGCTAGTTTGTTTAGGTTAGTTTTGGAAAGATTTGTATAGATAGATGAAGCAAAGAGGAGGACAGAGATCAGATAGATATGGGCAATGGTGGTTCTGACTTCAGGGGTGAGGAAGGGCTTTATCTTATAGAGTGAGCCCAGTTTTCTGTTAACAGCTTTAATCGTAGTGTTGATATGTGTGTCAAAGTTGAGATTGTGCTCTATTGTTAAGCTTAAGAGCTTGGTGGTTGGATCAGGTGTAATTATAGTACCATTGCTGGATTTGACAGTTAGATCTTTTGGGGGGGGGGGGGGGCAAAACAAGTAATTTAGGTTTTTTTGGCATTTAGTAGGAGGCAATGTTGCAAAAACCATTTTTCAACTGAGTTAAATACTGACTGGGTGATGGATTGGAGCTTGGCAGATGAGGTGGCAGAACACACTAGTGTGGAATCATCAGCATATTGTATGCAGGTAGATTGTGAAATATTTAGCTGTAGGTCATTGATAAAGATAGAGAAGAGGAGAGGTCCCAGAATGGAGCCTTGTGGGACCCCAAGAGTAATGGGAAGGAGAGTAGAAAGGTTATTGTCCCAGAGAACAGCTTGCTGTCTGTTTTCTAGGTAGGACATAAACCACTGTAAAGTCTTTGTATTGAGTGAGTATTGTTCTAGTATTTGTAGTAGTAATTGATGGTTCACCATATCAAAGGCTTTTGATAGGTCTATAAATAGAGCAGTAGAGAGCCTATTGTTGTTGTGATGCATATTGATGCAGTCAGTGAAGGATAGTAGTGCAGTAGTAGTACTGTAGACAGGCCTAAAACCATGCTGACAGTCTGCTAGAAGGTTATATTGGAGAAGGTGATCAAGTAGCTGGTGGTGGATACATTTTTCCATTATTTTGGCTAGAGGGGAGAGCAGGGCTATGGGGTGATAGTTAGATATTTTGGTTGAGTTACCACCCTTATGAAGAGGAATTATATGTGAAATTTTCCAGAGAGATGGGATAGAACCTTCAGTAATAGTTCTATTGATTAGTATGGAAATAGGATAGGAAAGAACTTTAGCTGCAATTTGCAGGTAGCTGGTAAGAGATCAGCAGATGAGGTACATGGTTTGAGTTTAGGGAGTATGGTGAAGATGAAAGATGTAGAGACTGGATTTAGTTGAAAGGTAGGGGGTTTGCTAGTCATGGAGAATGGGAGGGTTGGGGTGACAAGAGGTAGGTAATTTGTGAGAGATTGTACAGTTTCTGTAAAGGAGGTACTGAATGTGTCAGCAATCTCCTTAGGTGTGCTTAGGGAAAGTGCTGAAGGAGTTGGAGTCTCTGAGAGTCCTGGGTGTAAAAGTCTGTTAATAGTTGTCCAAAATGTTTGTGGGGTTTGTTGATGACTGTCTTGGAGTTTAAGTTAGTAGTTTTTTTATCAAAGAATATAGATTTCTTTGTGGTGTTTCTATGGTGTGAAAACAAGTGGCTAAGGACTAGCAGAAAAGCAGAAAACCTATCTGTGTGCAGCTGAATTCTGAGGTACAGTTCAGTAGGTACTGGTAAGTATGGAGGGTAGAAACAGTGGAAGTGAAAGGTAAGGGATGGTAGAATGCAAGTATTGGGAGGGAGTCTCAAATAGGATGATAATAGCAGGGTAGGAAAGTGCTTCTAGGACTGTACAGGAGAAAAGTTCCTTAGGCTTCCCTAATTAGTGTAGGGTCTGAGCCTTACACCAGATAATGTGAGGGCAAACAGTGCTAGGAATCAGCCTAGTTGATGGTGTCATCTAGTGGGCAAATAATGAATTGCAGCCAAAACTGGTGAGCAGAGATGGTTGGTAGAAGGTTTGCGAGGCTCAAGAAATAGTTGCAGGAGACAGTACAAGGATAGGAATAAATAGATGGTATAAGGAGTAGAGGGATAGGATAGATATAAGTAAATACCTTTAGGTGTAGAGAGAGGGTATGGCTGCTAGGTATCCTGGCTAGGTAGCGTGCTAGAAAGCATGCACAAGTTGTTAGGCAAGTGTTCAGTTTTACTGCTAGGTATAGACAGCACGTACTTTCCTGCCTCTTTAGGTAACAGGGATCTTTTACAGAACGTCAAGTGACTTTCTATTTAGAATCTGTTGTTAGGATAGTTTGCGCGGGTCCTTTCGTCAGGTAGGTAGATCCCACTGTACTATTACAGGGTAGTAGAAATAAACCTGAGAATGGTGGGTAAGAGAGAAACAGTGATGGGATAAGTGAATAGCCATATACTCAGAAATAGGGTAGAGAACATAGTAATTAAGTTCAAGGAACACAAATCAACAGTATTTAGTTCTGAAACATTCAAACATTCATTACATAGCATTCAGATGAACTGTTAGATCATAGTGCAGTTACAGAGTAAAGAGGCATCGGTAAACATTACTCTAACTGAAACATGACACAGCGGTCAAGTAGCTATGTACTAGTAATAATAGATATACACTATAATCCTTTAGACACAGTGGAAATTAGTAACAAAAGATCTAAAAGGAAGCAATCCTTTCAGCTAATGCATTTAAAATAATTCTGCGCTAGTTGTATTAGTAAATACAGGAATATACAAAGCAATTACAGGTCAAATGAAGCATTCCAACATTATAAACAAAGATTATCTGCTTATAATAACATATGGAGTTTGAGGCACATATATAGTAGTTAGTGGCAGCACCCTTTATCTCCGTCCACGCAAGACTGTGTAACAGCAAGCATTTCACCACTTCTAAAGATGTGCTGCTAAAGGTAATACAAATAAACACAGGGTCTAATGTTACTTCTACCACATAACTAAATCTAATACCTGATCTAAAATAACATCACCACTAGGTCACTGGTAGCTCCCATGCCATTTTTAGTTATCGTATTGCCTCGGGCAATGTAAAAAATAGGAGCATTACCCTCAATCCAGAAAGAATCCCCAGTTATCAGCAAGTGAGTGTTTTACTCAATCTAGCCAGAGGGGTTGTATAATAGGGATTAAAAACAATTAGATGGTTATGTGGGAATGGGTGAGCAGTGCCATTAGAGCCTCCCAGGTTTACAGATATTTAGTTAGCTAAGTGGAGGAATGCAAGGTAAGCCCGCACTACTTTAGGTTATCGTAGTAGAGTACGAAGGATCATATAGGCTCCAGTTCATCTGAAAGCCGCTATAAAGTATTAAGCAATGTACAAGCTTTGTGAGGGGTGTTCAAGTCATACTCTTACTACCTGTAGTAAGTGTAAGTATGATGGAACACTCACAAGTACCCTGAGGTCAAATTACAGACCACAGCTACCACTAAGAGGTTTACAGGAACATACAGCGAGCTAATCCCAGTGAAAAACACTCAGCAAAGTCAGTGCACTGAGACTATTTGCTAGATAACCCTCTAAGAGACTAAGTAAGTTATGGTGTGACACATCTCATTCACAAGTGGGTTAGCTTGCAATTACTCCATGTGGTACGTGCAGATAACAGCTGACCATTTCCACATTACTTGCAACTGTACATTCCTTAAAACAAGCTAGCCATTGCTAATATATAAAGATTAATGCCATCCACCAGCAAAACAATTACATTAGCCTTTCGTTGTTGACTGAAACAGTAAAACCAGCAGAACAAATAACTTACAAGGACAAGGACACTAGGGCCAGGAACTCAGAGCAGCCAGGGGGTAGAATCCAGAATCTAAAGATGGTGCCTCACAGGGCAAGAAGGCTTTATGGGACTGGAAAGGATGTGAGGTAGGAAGGGGAGGGAAATGGAGGAGCGGACAGGTAATCCAGGAGGGGCTATCCCTAGAAGGATAGCAACTAGAAAGTAGAAAGTGGGATGTCCTAGGAGAAAGGGTACAGAAAGGAAAGGAAAGGAAACGAGCAAATATACAGGTAGGGTGTGGGAGTAGGTGGAAGAATAGGAGGTAGAGTGTGCCCAAGAGGCAGGTAGACAGTGGAAAATGGCCACAGACCTAGAAACAAGTGGCTAAGGACTAGCAGAAAACCTATCTGTGTGCAGCTGAATTCTGGGGTACAGTTCAGTAGGTACTGGTAAGTATGGAGGGTAGAAACAGTGGAAGTGAAAGGTAAGGGACAGTAGAGTGCAAGTATTGGGAGGGAGTCTCAGATAGGGTGATAATAGCAGGGCAGTAGAGAGCTTCTAGGACTGTACAGGAGAAAAGTTCCTTAGGCTCTCCTAATTAGTGTAGGGTCTGAGCCTTACACCAGATAATGTGAAGGCAAACAGTGCTAGGAATCAGCCTAATTTATGATGCCATCTAGTGGGCAAATATTAATTGCAGCCGAAACTGGTGAGCAGAGATGGTTGGTAGAAGGTTTGTGAGGCTCAAGAAGTAGTTGCAGGAGACAGTACAAGGATAGGAATCAGACTTCTCAACCAACTGGGGACAAATTTCAACAAAATCAGGGACAAGTCAAGAAAAAATCAGGGACAATCAGGGACACTTTTAAAATATTAGCGCTATTAACTTGAAACATTGACAGAATCAAAGCATATGAATTAATACACATTTTCTGAAGTAAAAGAAGTCTATAACTCTTAATTATTGTCATTATTCATTGTGTAATTCACCACCTTTCCTCCAAAAGTCACTAGTTTTAGGAGGGATTAAGAGGGGCAGAGCTAAAATCTGAGTCAAAATCAGGGACAGTTGAGAGCTATGATTAGGAATAAATAGATGGTATAAGTAAATACCTTTAGGGGTAGAGGGAGGGTATGGCTGCCAGGTATCCTGGCTAGGTAGCATGCTAGAAAGCATGCACAAGTTGTTAGGCAAGTGTTCAGTTTTACCGCTAGGTATAGACAGCACATACTTTCTTGCCTCTTTAGGTAACAGGGATCTTTTACAGGACGTCAAGTGACTTTCTCTTTAGAATCTGTTGTTAGGATAGTTTGCGTGTGTCCTTTCACCAGGTAGTTATATCCCACTGTACTATTACAGGGTAGTAGAAAATAAACTTTCTTTCCTCTTTAGGTAACAGGGATCTTTTACAGGACGTCAAGTGACTTTCTATTTAGAATCTGTTGTTAGGATAGTTTTCGCTGGTCCTTTCACCAGGTAGGTAGATCCCACTGTACTATTACAGGGTAGTAGAAAATAAACAAGGACAAGGACGCTAGGGCCAGGAATGCAGAGCAGCCAGGGGATAGAATCTAGAATTCACAGGGCAAGAAGGTTTTTCACCATGCTGTGTGTTAGCCAGTTGCCTGTCATACGTTTATTGCAAATGGGCAGTTAACCCTTTTATTATACAAATAGCTTTAGTGCCTTGTTCAATAACAGTTTGTGTCTTAATTTTAGTCTGTGAGACTTTCAAAAACTGAGAAAATTCTTTGTACATTTAGCAGTGTCAGCATGCATTTTACCAGACGCATTTCATTTATCACAGTAAATCTGAAAGTGACCCATGAGGTCAAGATCTTGCTGGTTGCTAGTTTTTGCAATTTAATCTTTAAACTCCTGTAAAGTACAAACTTTGACATCTGCATTACCCTGTAATAAATCTTTTGCAACAGGATATATAGAAACAGGAACCATTGTCTGTGCTTCAAGCATTACTTTATCCTGGTTGTGTTCCAGGTTTTGTACAATACGTACAATACATTTATGACAAGGCATGAAAAGAAACATTTAAATAAAACATTTCTGTACATTCTGTGACACTTCTGTCTTTACATAGTAAAAACTTACAGATAATAACATGCTGATTATACTATGTATTTAAATAATTCCACACATCTACATATGATTCAGATACATCAACAGTAAAATACTTAGTGCACTTCTTGGCATTTTCATGAATTGCATTCATTGATAAAAGAAAAACAGAAGAAAATATTTACCACAAATGTTCAGGACAAGGTGATCAGGCTTGACACAAAGATCAGTTGTGGAAGAATTTTCTGCTGTCAGTCACTTGATGCTGGTGATGTCAGGTTAGGCAGTGTATCCCACACCTCATATTTTACCAACTGTCTGAAGAAAAAGTACTGTACTGCCCTGTACTGCACTGCAGTGTTTGTCCTCCAGTCAATGGACAAAGTTTTAGGAAAGAAGAGTCGACTCAAAAGAAGAACTGTGCAGGAATGTCGCACTGTGAGAGGCACCTCTACAGGTCACCCCCTTTGGTTGTTTTGACTGGTCTGGTCTCGCCACTATAAAATTTAAATTACTTCACTAAAAGGTAGCCTGTACCATTACTCAATAAATCAATTGAGACGGTTAATCTGATACGACATTCTTTACTGCATATGAGATAGACATCTAGTTTAACAATGAAAGATATACACACATGACAAAACCGTACTTCAGCTTACAGCATCAAATTGTAAGAATCAATGTCTCTCATACAAAAGAAGAAGCCCCAAACTTTATAGTGTCTTTTCTGCCTGCCTCAGCAGTTTAGAGAATAATAAGTCTTTCCTTTGAAGCTGGTTTGCTAACAGTTTGTTTTCCATATCTCAAACATTCTGTTCCTGAAGAATAACTCCTCGGCCTTGCTCTTATCTTGCACGTCCTGTTGACAAAACACAGCTGTATACAAGAGTTAATCTTGACCTGCTTGTAGATAGAGAATTTCACAAAATGCATAGTTTATAAAAGATAAAATATTTTACTTCTGACTTCTAATAACAATGAATGCCAAGCTATATGCTTTTGCCAAGAGTTTAAACTAAGTGCACTCTGTACTACACTGAAAAGCAGAATATTTATTTTACATTTTCAGAAAAATCCACTGAAAGCCATTTTAACACTTAAAGCAGAATAGTTCAACTCTCACAAAAAAACACACATTTCAGACCCCATTTTTAAGCTGCTTCCAACATAACACTCCCACAGCAACCTCCTCCAAATTAGATAAATCTTTATTAATCATTGCAGCCTTTAGTCTCCATTTTATAAGAAGTTTTATCTTATTTTTATCTTCAGTCCATTTCAATAGAACATGTGCTGTTAAATTACATCATCTGGATCTGTTTAATTAGCATTGTTTTCTATAGTAGGTTCTGGTTTTAATTTAACCTGCACAAAATAGTATGTAGATGCACTGCACAGTTATCATTTATGCCCAAAATATGAGAAACCAGATGGGTTAGTCTTTGAATCACACATCTTAAGACTTGCTTTTTCTGTTCCCTTTCTCCTCAAGGTGTTTAGAGGGTGAAGCACTAGTTAAAGTGTGGTGAAGGAAGTAGGCACCCTAGGTGAAAGGTATTATTCCAACATCCCATGGATTCACATGCTTAGTTTTTGAAATCATTCATCTTCATATTTAGTTGTCCTATTTCCTTAACAAAAATCCTTCAGTGTGGTGGCAGCCATGAGTCTAAGTCTTTAATATATCTAAAGTAATCTTTAGGATCAGAGAACTGGGTACTAAATTTTTTAAGCCACTGATTCATCTTGCATCTTTGTATTAAACCATTCCATACAGAGCAAGTGATTACTTATTTGACAGTAGGCATATATGCAGTAAACAATCCTCTTCATTGCACTATTATATGACTTTAGTGTACTATATTCAGTCATTTCAGTGATAGTCTATTTAAGATTTTAACATCTATAGAATAAAAACATTGCATGCATGTTGATCTACTTTGCAATGCTGTCTTCCTCAATACAGTGTTAGTACTTTGAGACAAGGTACAGTGCATCAATGTGTTCCAGCTTCTTTGTTCATATAACCATACTCTCATTTTGATGCACTTCTTGTGTATACATACATCTCTATATATATATAGATACACATGCAGTAATGCCTAAGGATAAACTCGAGAAAAGAATTACATAAAGCACAGAACATTCATAGAGACACAGAAAAATAAAAACAATGACTCACCAGGTTTGAAAGAAAACAGAACAGTACCTGTGGTTTCTTCTCATCTATAGAACAGTCTATCCATGTCTCCTTCAGTAATAGGAGGTCCTTAAAAGTGGATTCATGTCAACTCATTGAAGTTAATTTCAATGATGGAAAAAAATGAAGACCATTTGTCAAAACCACCTTTGATGAAAAGCTCAACAATTATTTTGGCAGAGAGCAAGTCCCTCTGCACCCCTATGTGAATGAACATCCCCCAGAAATATATATATATCAACTTTGAGGTCACACAACAGTGGAGAAAGAAGTGAACTCTACTGTCATCAAACATAATTTCAGTGAACAGCACTCGCTCCTTTTTGCATTTGCTGAAATTACATTCAATCATATGACATGCTCTCCTTAAAAGCAGCAGGTGTAAGCCAAAAAATGGCCCCAGTTACAGCTCTTTATTCCAGGTGATTTTCTCTGTGCATGATCCACAACTGAGCCAGCTTCCAAGTATTTTGATTCTTCTGGCCAAGCTTCAACTCTTCTCCTCTAGAAAAAAAAAAAGAAAACAATTGGTAAACAGTGCATTGTAAACTGGCTAATACCAAAGATATGTATGACCAATTACTGCAGTAGCACAAATTTTAAAGACACATTACTCAGTTATTAGAAAGTCAACTACTGATCTCCCTAGAATAAACAAGAGTTTCAGACTCATAATAATAGGTTGTAGGTCAATATACCATTCTTTCTGTTGACAAAGCCTGGCCTGTGGGTCATGTTGAATGGTTGGAGAGAGAGTGCCCACAAGCATAGTTTCATGCTATCATCAGTTTGTCTACTTAACCATTGCAATAGGGTATGAACTGCTGCCTAATTTCATTGTCATCCTAACAAATAGTATCTCAAGGGATAGAAGGCCCACTTTACTGCAAGGCACTCTTTTCTTTCTGCATTACTCCACATTCTGCTGTTTTAGCACAGTTGTACACAGAGTAAAGTTAGCAAAGTCAGGAGTCACAAACACATATTTATAATAAAGGATCATTTTAAATCATTAAATGTTCTGTCTACCTTAGGGGACTATTTGGAACTTGACATGACCTTTCTTGTTTGTGAGATGTGTGAAGGTACATGCAAAAGTCACAAAATTCCTATATTACCAAGCTTTCTCAAGGAAATTTTTTTTTGTCTTTTAGTAAAGGGCACATGCTATTTTTTTCATGATTTCTATTTTTTCTAGTTTTGGTCTTACAACCCCTTTTCCTATAAGATATCCTAAATTGGTTTCCACCATACCCAGTTTACTTTCTTTAACATTTGCAGTCAAGCCTGCCTGGCTTGTGGGTACACAGCCTGCTCTTCTAGTAGGTAAGAGCCCAAGTCCTATAAATTAATGATCTTACTATCCAGGTATGACACAGCATATGGGGAGTGAGGCTTCAGCATTTTATCTATCAGTCTCCAAAAGTGACTGGGGCTCCATATACTCCAAAGGATAATACTATGCATTGGAATAAAATGATAGGGGTTCAGAGGCTGTTCTTTTTTTTTCTTGGTAAAGGGGATAGTGGTATATGCCAATATTCCTTTAAGTCCACTGTTGTCAAGTATCTAGATTTTCCTAGGTTGTCTATTAATTTACCTGTTACATACATGGATAATTATCAAACTTTGATATGCAATTTAGATTTCTAAAGTCATCAATGCATCTGATTGCTCCCATTAGGCACAAAAACTATCACCACTGGCATGTTATCCTCCCCCTATAATTCTTCTTTAAACCTAGTTTAAACTTTTTTTTAACTTTTTTCACTTATTTCAGCAGTTTCAGTGTCAGTATAATTAAGTTTTCAAGCCCTTCGGAGTTAAAAAAATTGAAGAAACTGACTATAAATGAGATAGTACAGTAATCTTGGTAGTTAGTATAAAAGTAAAAATTGTGTCATGTTACTGTCAGCATAATCCTTAACTTTACATATTCCTAAAATAAGCCATAGTCAATGTATGACATTTGCTTAAAAGTTTCTGTATTCCTCTGAGGCAAATATGTAAAATATTTAAACAATTTGACTCCATACCCAGGCTTAGCAAAAATCCAAAGACACCACCTAATAACATTTTCATAGTACAACCACTTAAGTTGTTGGTATCCCTATTTTTCATTCATTATATCTTTACTAGGTGCTCTTAATCCATGTAGACAGATAGCCATGAGATAGATAGATAGATAGATAGATAGATAGATAGATAGATAGATAGATAGATAGATAGATAGATATATAATAGATAGGTTGATTTTGTTCTTGCTAAATTCACCAGGAAATTCTACAAAATTGATAGTCTTTGGTCATAGTTGTATCAGCAGGATTGGCATATACACATGAACACTCTGAAAACTGTTTGGAGTATGTATTACTGCATAATGCAATTTTAGTCCTGATATGAAGATGAACATGGTTACTAATGAAACTTACCAGCTTTATTCTACACTTTCGGATATGCTGTGTGTTGTTTGCAGATGTTACTAATAAGCATAACCAGATCTCCATATTTCAGTGAGGTGATTTAACACCAGAAAGCTCACAACAAAATGAATGATATTGATGTTGATACTGTAGGGCTAGACTGTAAGGTTTATTATTTGTTTGTTAAAAAGCTGGACAAACTAGCACCTTTTTTCTCCAAAATGACTTGCCCTGATAAATAGAAGGTGATAGAAACTATGTTAATATACAAATGTAAAATATGCAAATATGCAAACAAAAGTGTTTACATTCTCCACATTTTTCAGAGTACAACATAAAGATGATAAGTAGAAGGATATAGGACAGAAGAAACAGTCTGAATATTAACATATCTTCTGCCTGTCACAAAACTGGGAACCATTCATCCATGAGTTTTATTTGTTCTTGACTGTGGACAAAATAGCCAAGAAGCCTGTGAAGCTGCAATTCACCATGTTTCTGTGCATCAGCAGGGAAAAAACAATCAAAGTGTATAATCTGTTTCAGTTTTGAAAAAAGAGAAGAACAGTGTAGGTATAATAAAAGAAAACCAGTATCAGAATTACTGCAGTTATGAAATATTGTCATCTGCCCTCTTATACGTTTGAGGGTACAAGGTACCATTGAAAGTACTTATGCTTGTTTTATTGCATAAGAAATTGAACCACATATTGCAAGCTTACTGAACTACATGATTTTTCTGGTATGTGATAGAACTTTATATTGTATACAAAATTATCAAACAAGAGGTATACTGGTATGAGAAGTAGATTTAACATTAAATTACACTTAATAATTAAATTAATTAAACCAAATGTTTCCATTAGTTAAGAAAAGAATTGTGTAACCCTGCCACATGGCTAAAATGACACCAAACAGTTAATGTTACCGCTGGATAAGGCATGAAAAATATGTCTCTCTCAGAAGACCAATCAAATTAAATTTTAGGTAACTTAGAAACCTTGTCAAGCACCATGTCAACAAATGCAAATATTCTTATTAAAATGCATTACAGAGAAACCATCAGCACAATCCTAAATTATCCTGTAACTATTTAAATAATATTCTTCATCCTGGTAAAACATCTCAGCCAAACCATTTGCTGAAAGAGTCAACTCAGTCGATTGCTTCCAAATTAAACATTCATTTCATACAGTTAGCCAATTCTCATTTAGACAACTGAACTGCAATTAATTAATTTAGCCTTCTACTATCAAACTGCACTGTTATCACCACCTTGTCTTTAACCATTGACCCCATCAAAAGATACATGTTCAAGTTAAAAACTACATCACTTGCAGAAGATAAGTTGGCTGCTGACACTCTTACCTACCCTGTCAGTATACTTATGAAAACGTCCATTAAGGTTGTCTATATTCCTTCATCTAGGAAAAAAAAGCATACACCATGCCACTTAGCAAAGGAAGAACCTCTCTTGAACTGCTTAACTACCATCCAAATGCCATTCCCCCAATGCAAAATCTTTGAAATGTGCATCATTTACTAAAAATGTTTGCATCCATTTTAGACTCTAACCTCCTATCTGCTGCACAGCATGGTTTCTGGCCATAACCCAATACTACTACTGCTCTGCTCAACGTTTTGAATATAACAAACCTCAAGGAGAATGGGAACAAGATCATTTCACCTACATTCTTGGATCTCTCCAAAGCTTTCGATACCATCTCTCACCAAATGCTTCTGCATACGCTGGACAACCTAGGACTATCATTACCCACAATTAAATGTTTTTCCAGTTATCTTTCAAAAAGAAACCAGTCTCTAAAATGGCGGGATCAGTTCACTCCTATCCATTTCTGCAGGTGGTCTTTAAGGATCCAGTTTACAGTCTCTCTTTTATTCACCATACCTGCCAATATCATTCATTATGCAGATGATTCTACCAACATTTCTCTACCTCTACCCTTTAGAAACTCCAAATTCAAACATAAACTGCTTTTTCCACTGTTGTGTTTTGGATAATAGATATACAATTATTACTGAATCCACATAAAACTGAACTAATGCTATTCACACCTAAACTGCATTCAAATATGACCTCCTCCTTTCATATTACTTCAGCCAACTGAACAAAAATTGAGTTGTATCATATACAACAAACAAGACACATCGTTTATCACTGATACAAATCCCCATCTTTATTAAACCTTGTGCAAAATATTTACCAGATGCTGATTAGCATAAAATGTGCATACATAATTGTGTAGCCCTGCCCACTACAATGGAATTGTGGGATACCACATTTTGAACACAAACTGAAGAACAGACAATTAAAATATGGCCCCAGAGTCCCCCTGCAGCCATTCCATTGTCCTATTACTTGGGTATTTCGCTCCATTTACCATAAACACTGTAATGTGCATACTGCTTTACTTCTATGAATATCTGGTTTCATTTAAAACTTTTATTTTACATTTTACAGCCCAAACACTAATAGACATCTGCTAAACAAAGCAATACAGTCTCACAATGAAAATAGACTTAGCATTAAAACTTCTCTGCCTTTGAAACTCACATTCATTGAAACCCACATTCAAAGAAAATGCATCTGGCCAGTGGCATATAAAGATTACCTTTGGGCTGTTTTCAAATCATAGGCCCCTTGTACATAAAACATATATGTTTTCTTTGATACACCTTCCTGACTGTATTTAATTATATTCTTTGTACAATACAGCACACTTGTAAGAGCGCATTTTAAATTTATTGTTTTGAAAATTTTTCCAGTAAGGAACAAAACAAAATGCATGAACCAATAATGACAAAACTGCCTAATTCTGAAAATTTCCATCATAAGTCTACTCAAACTTCTATAATCCACCAGTATCAGTAAAAATGCACAATCTCTGCAGAAGTAAAATTCATATAAATAATTACACATTAAGGAGATCTGTAACTAATGAAGATGTTGCTGCTAGCAAACAACTTTATATTTCATTGTTTTATCTACAAATAAAGTGCCATTGCCCTTGAGGAATAAATTGCTTATCTGACATTAAGAAAATGATAAGCTAGTAATATTGCAATAAGGAATGGATGGCAAACTGATAGCAGGTTCATCATAGTTACTAGGTATCTTCACCAAAGAGGACATTCTCACGACTGCAGCATCCACCCCATGTAAAAGTACAACACAGGACAGTATCAGCAATCCATTTATATATTACAGGAGTAGAACCCACAGCCTTCTGCATCAAAAGCAAACATTCTACCTGTTGTGCTACTAACAACAAACACAGCCAGACTTGGCATAAGGAGCACTAAACTTGAGCAAAGGCCCAAAACAAGAGACAGAATTTGAACATTGCTTGTATAATCTTAGAAGAGTTTCTAGCATAAAATGTTTGTGTTACTATGCATTTCCTGAAAGACAAACTTAAAAGGCTATCATTATTTAGTGAATTCAGTTCTCACTGATTTGCCAGAAACCCACAAATTGTAAGAGGAACAGACAGCAAGTATGAGCCATATATTTCTGTAAAACTTTGGACAGTTGAGAACTGGTGGTAGTATGGGTAGAGAATTTAGGATCTTGCTCTGTGTATCTAAGGTACAGAGTTTGAGTCTGACCACCTCTCTAACTACCATTTATACATAAGTGGGGAATTTCACACACACACACACACACACACACACACACACACACACACACACACACACACACACACACACACACACACACCTAATCTGCCGAGAGAAGTACCTTAATATCAGCTTAGCTAGAACTAGTACCTTAACTACGAGAAATGCAAGTTCTGTATCATTAACTGTGAGAAATGTAAATTCTGTATCAGCTAGACAAGCTCTGTATAGTGCCAATGGCATTCAGGAAAAACTGCTATCATGAACCACACACACACTTCAATTTCTAACCAATGACAGAACTAATCTGCCGAGAAATTCAAACTTTGTATCAGCTAGACTTCATGTAAAGCAAGTTCCCTATAGAGCCAATGCTGTTCAGGAGAACTAATCTGCCAAGAATTACCTTATCAGCTTACCAAGAGAAGTACCTTAAAATCACCTTAGCTGTTTGCCATTCCAAGTTACAGAACTAGTACCTTAACTGCTACCATGAACCACACATACACTCACACTGCAATTTCTAAGCAATGAACCACACATACACTAAGTTACAGAACTAATCTGTCAAGAAATGGAAACTCTGTATCAGCTAGACTTCATGTAAAGCAAGTTGTGTATAGTGCCAATGCCGTTCAGGAGAACTAATCTGCCAATAAGTACCTTATCAGCTTATCAAAAATACACAAATAAATTCCTTAACTGCTGAGAATGGTGAAAAGCAGAATTAATTTACCTTAACTGCTATAATGTAAATGTGAAAAGCAATGAACTAATCTGCCGAAAAGTATAGCCGAGGCTGAGCACTACATATCAGCAAATGCTGTAACTACACTTCTGATGCAGTTAAAGTCTACTGAGCATGTTTACCTGGCTGGAAGCTTAACAAAAATAATAAATGCAAATGCTGCCCGTAATGTCATTGCCACCTGTAACAAGACTGCCAAGCACTAGTCAGCTTAATAGAAATAATAAATGCAAATGCTGTAAAAGCAGTTAATAGAACCAAATCTGCTAAACATGTTTACCTGGAGAATTCGAGGAAGAAATTGATGAATGCATTTTGCTGAGGAATGGATGGAGTCTAGTAAGTTAAATTTTGGCTTGGGCCACTCGGCATTCTGACAGACTGTCAAAGATAATGTCATTGCGCACTCCCTGCACGTGATGACGTCAGTAAAAAAAAACAGGAACTTCGAAATTTGGAAATTAAAGGGGCAACTTGGGAATTTGTGGCACCCCAATATTTTGCCTCAAAAATGGTATGTACCGAGGAATTTGGTACAGTTGAGAGGTATGAATCCTACTACTATCATCAATATCTCATAACACAGCTAGAGACTCCCTTTATTCTCACCATGTCACAAAGCTTTGGAACAAAATTACTCTAACTCTGCAGCTGACTGAAAATTCTCTTAAATCTCGTGTGCAACCACACCTGTAAAAAATGTTGGCTTTATTGCTTCTCTTTAACAACCTGTAAATTAGACTGCTATATTAAATGTACACCTACCAAATACTGAATTCCAATTTATTTTAAATATCAAAGATGGGCAAACTTAGCCTCCACTGTACCACACTGTACTAATCTGCAGTTACACTTAATTCAGTTGTTTACCATTATTCCATTACTCGGCTACATTTTAATATAGAACAACATTTATCATACCTTTTATGCTTAAACTCTAAATACATTACATCTGTATTTCTGTTATATAATCACTTACATTTTGTAAGGAACATCTTTAATTAGTCTTTTAACATCTTTTTGATTTTTAGTGTAACTTATTTATCTGATAATATATTCCTTTCAAATTTTTTTATACATTTCTATAATTACTTTGTACCCTGAGTTGGACAATTGGTAATTGCTTTCCTATATATAGAATGTAGGGTTTATAATGACATTTTATTTGTTATATTCACCATCTTGTTCTTCAAAAACATTGCTATATTGTTTTAGATGTTGTTTTTGCTTTATTATCTTTTTCTAAATGTTCATATGCTGTTAATGGACTTTTTCTCCCCAGGCTCCTGCTGAAAAGAGGCTTTGCCCTGTTGAACTTTCCAAGTAAACAAATGTAAAGAATGAATGAATGAATGAATGAGTGAATGAATAAACAATTATGCTTACATTCACTAAGATTACTTCAAATCTAACAGTTACAGGAATAGCTAAAAGTCTACAAAACTGCAAGGGAACATAAATAAAATATATCTGACAAAAATGGAGACAGTATAAACCACAAAAAATGGCAAGCATGTCTGTGATGTGTTTTGTTGAAGGTGTGGTTATAAATTTGATAAATGCAAATGTTATGTACCAAGCCATTTTTGTAAGAGCTGTAAAGAGAAAAATCATTTCAACAAAGTGTAAATTGTGGGAAACAATGCTGTAGCTGAAAATAATGCATATGCTAGAATACAATCATGAAAATTTATATGCGGATGCAATGCAAGAATTAATTCAGAGTTCTGGACAAAAAATAAGATAAATAATGAGAGTGAGGAGTTAATGCTAGCCACTGGTGCAAAATATTACTGCTCAAACTTTAAAAGCATTGATGTTGAAAGACGGCAGGCGTAAACTTTTCATGTGCAAGCTTCTTTCACTACATCATATCCAGGTCTTATTTTGTAGAGTTAAAATACACACATATTGGAAACTGTATAATTCCCATAACAACCCTACTGGTGCTCTAGTTTTGAAATGTTACAGAAGTTACCTTATATCATCTCTCTTGATCATACAAAATCTGTCACTAAGGTAGCTTTTTGATGTACAGGAGAGCAATATGACTGGGTAATTCTTTGATAAGACCACAGAGAATGATACACTAGGCAAACAATTTGCTCAAAGGCAGAACAGATACAGTCACAGTGAATAAGTACTGAGAAGAAAAGGAGATATGTAGTTGAGTGAATGCTTGACTCTGAGATCTGTGTGGCTGGATATCCTTGCCTTCAACATCATATTATACATTAAAAACAAGATCAGTTTCCAAAGATCAGCAGAACAACAGGCAATGGTGGGGACAGTCTTAACAAGATTTTGAAAATTCTGTCAGCACAGATCAGCAAATAGCAGCTGGGATAGAGTGTTGAGGAATGCAAAGTACTGCATGACAGAAGCAATGTGCTGGGTTGGTGTAGAAGCTGGGAGAGAAACACAGTGCATATGATAAAAACAATGCTTAAGAGTATATAGAAGCATACCAATCAGCCATCAAGAACAATGTGAAAAGACATTAATCAATATCAACAGGGTGTTAGTCAGCAAATCCATATGAATCATTCTAGGTATGCAGATGCAATTCTGCCAGCCTATCAGAAATTACATCTAATCTTTGAGATAACATAGAAAAAACTAAACAGCAATAATTACAAGGAAAAGAAAAGTACTAAACATTAGTATGGGGTGGAATGGTAGCCATATGAGAAGAAAATATGGAGGCTTTGACTATTTTCCTGTGGGGATAAAACAAAACAATTCAATTTGAAATAGGTCCTCAGCATCATTAAGGAAAGTAGCAAAGGAATCAATCTGAATATTGAATTCCAAAATGAAGCTTTAGCCCTTGGTTTGCTGGATATTTGAAAGAACTTTTCTGTTGACAGAATAAAGGATGAATGAAGTTGGTGATTTATTGGGCTGTGAACTACTTAAATAACTGATTCTTTTAAAAATGGCATAGAATAAATAGAAATGTGGGAGAGGTGCTGAGAAGGAAAGTTGTCATTGTGTGCTGCTAATTGTCACACTAAGGCAGGCTATATATATGACATCAGTCTAACTTTGAAATGTTGGGGTAATTGCAACAAAAATTACCCTTGGTGTGTTATAACTCAGTTTAGCTGTTCCCCTGCTAGTGAATTTAGGCAGGGTAGCAGGGGCAAAAGAAGACTGTATAATTAAGTACAACAAGAGGGAAGAAATCCAAGAAGATTGCCATGTGCATATGAATGGCAGCGTGTGTGATCTGAAGTTATGAAAAGCAGTTCAGGGATTCAAAATATTAGTATGGTTTCCAATAACTGATACCAAGACCATCCAAGTGCAGCTCAGCATGCAGAAAACTACACCAAAACTAAAAAATTAGTTACAATATTGTTCACTCAGCAGGGGGAGAGCGAATGGCTTCTTGAGTCATGGACACTGAATGGAATATAGACGCCATCATTTCGGGTCTATATCAGTTCATCGAACAGTCACTTCAAAGAATGGCAATTCATTGAAAATGCTGTTCATCAAATTCCCCCCACCACCACTAATTATATATACCAACTCCGAGATCGTACTACAGTGGGGAAAGGTCAAATTTCCTGATCCTCACTGTACTGTGATCTCAATATGAACAGTTCAACAAAAAGCATGTTCAATGTAATTGCACTGAAAATGTCATTCGCTGAACTGATTTTTCGCTGAACTGATAGGGACTCAACATTTCAGATCTGGTAGCCTGTAGACTCACAGCCACAGAAATTACAAATGATTAGCAGACTTTCATGAAATGATGGATAATGGAAGAGTCATTCCTTGCAGCTTTTACCATTATAGAACTAAATAAGGAGGTGAATCTAACCATAGGAAATACAACAAAAGACACGTCCTGAGATGGTCCTTAAAGATTTAGAGGGAATAGATGGAATATGTCTGCTAACTTTGAGATTGCATATTTCAGAGTAGTCCCTCTACACCAAGGTACAGTGATTTTGAAGTTAATATGTAAATATAGGAGGGGTGTGGGGTGCAGATGCCCTAAATTAGGTAGTGCAAGGAGCTGAACCCCCCCCAAGAAAAAAGCAATTCACTGGTTAGAAAGTGATTTTCTGAAATGTGCTAGTATTTTTCCAGATATCCCATTTAATGTTTTAAATTTTGGGGATTTACAGCATCAGATCTCATACTAACATAGGGAGCCATCTGAAACACCTTTTATATGCACACATTTTCAGAAAATAAGCATGTGATCTAAATCTCTAACATGGAAACCTAAGCCTCTGATGTTTAAAAATAAAGAATAACCGGAAGATCAGAAAGTACACCCAGGAATCTCTGTCAGATCATTGTATGTTTTTTTACACGTTACAAATGTTTGAATCACTAAAGTATTATATTCATTATGAGAGAGATGGGTATGCAACTTTTATAGTGAAAAGGAAGAAGGAAAACATTATGTGGACAGAGTGGGAAATAAAGGGGAAAAAGGTAAATTTATGTCAGAAGATGGGAAAGAATAATAAAGCAAGAAACAGAGTGACACAGCTTAAGGAAGAACTTTAAACAGCACATGGACCAAAGGGTAGACCTGGTTTGTGGCAGATTGTAAGCTAAGTATGTGAAAGGTGTAGAAATTAAAGCAAGAAGGGGTTGAACCAAAGGATTGCCAAAGAAAAGATGAACAGACTAATAGCAAGTGAAAAGAAGCCTAAGACAATATGCAACAGTGACCCAGAAGTCATTATACAGGAATTTACAAACTATTTCAAAACAGATGGGCAGGGTTACACCCAATGTATATACCTGGTTTGCAAATCTCTCCTAAGTTTCAATGGAACTAATGGATGTACTACACACACATACTTACATATACACACATATGTGTGTGCGCACGTGCGCGCGCGCACACACACACACACACACACACACACACACACACACACACACACACACACATATAAGTACTGTGAATGTGTATATAATTACATTGCACTTTTAATACAAATATATCGTGTTACCCTTTTAAGAATACATTTGCACCCTAATGCATTGCAAGCATTGAGCTGTTTGATGGTTGTGTGTGAGATGCAAGTGTTCAAGCGTTAACACTGTTAGCTACCTAAATATTGTTGCAAAGACTGTGAAACTCTTTGTCTGTCATCATAAATAAATGACTTGGACTATCACCCTTGTCTTAGACATTAAGTTGAGGTAGATTAATATCTGATACTATGGCAGACTCACAGTGCCTTGGTTACTCTTGGCTGAAGCTGACTCAGTTGCTTTACTGGAATACTGCATTCAGGTGGACACTCATCAGAAATTTACTAAATATGTCACTTGTTGGGCCAAACTACAATACAATCTTTTAGTTTCACCATTTAAGAGCAAAGTTCTGCAGTTTTCTGCACTGTTATGCCTCTAATCTCCCACTTTTTCTCTCACTTTAACTTTAAGTGGACAGTTTAACCAGGTAGTAGGACAGGTAGTAGTCATGCAGGTTGACATTGGTTATAACACTTTTTTTACAAAGCATTAGCTTTTAGATTATATATTTTTATTGTGTGGAAAGGTGTAGAAATGCATTACTCTTGGTTCTAGTTTTGACTCTAACAGTGTCATGTCAGTTTGTATTTGTCTTCTAAGTATTAGCGTGTGACAGACTTACTCCAGTGGCAGAGTGTGCAGTAGCTTAAAAAGCCACTAGAACTTTATAACTATCATTTTGTTTAAAGACCTTTTCTTGGCTACTTAACTCATTACATCAGAGTGATGCCTCCAGGTGCATCTGCAGTTAATTCCTACTTACTCCTCTAGGCATCAAATATTGCTTGTTCATATTTGCATCAGTTAATTCCAAAACCATGTTATGGACAAGGTTTTAAAAGATTTCATTTTAAAGCTTATATAATTGCAAACTCAACTGCATTAATATTCAACCTCTGTCTAATGCAGGAAAATATATATTAACTGTTGTTTTTATGATATTAATTTATATAGCTATAATTTTTACATTTTTCTAAATGTCTCAACAACCAAGTAACACAGACAAAACTCCTTAGCCTCATATGAAAGCTCTCAGCTAAATGAATAAAATGCTGCTGACAGTATGTGTGTGACTTGACTAGTTGCTGAGATATTGTAAGTTGTTTACAAAATATTATAAATGTAATAGTTACTGGGGGGATTCAGTAATCCTCTGTGTAGGACGAACGAAGTCCTACTCAGAGACTGCCATCGAAGAGTATGACATCAGTGCGTCATGCATATGCATGAGGGCATGCTGACTCAACTCCCAGGCTAACACGGAGCATGTAGGAGTGCAGGGGGCATGTTAGACTGCCGAGCAGTCCAAATATCCACACCCCTGCAAGTGTCTAAATCTGCAAATGTCAGCAGATATGAGCGAGTCCGCTCAAATGTGTATACCCCCAACACTACACTCCCCCACATTCAAAAGCCCTGTACAAATGAAATAAAATGTAAACATTTTTTTTTTATTATTCACGATATAGCTGCCCGTATTTGCATGTGTGTGTGCGGGTGTGCCCATTGCTTAGCTACAGTTAGCAGTTTAGACAACGAAGAGGATAATAAACCACTTATATGCAAATTAAGCCAAATAGCAATAGTATAGTGGTAGAGCCTTCACACAAAGAGGAGGCATTCCCGGTTCGAGTCCCACCACTCCCCTTTCCATTTTCTGTAGGAAATCCATGCATAAAAAGAATTCCTGACATTTACCTTTTAAATTTTATTAAAATGCATCGAAATGGCCTATGTAGTAGTGAACGATATTGTAAATATAGATAAGAAAGTGAAACGGTCATGCATACTAATGAATGCATAAGTAACCTATCTTAAGCAATGTGAAGCACTGCTAAGCAACGTTTACCAGTATTAAGCACATTTAAGAATAATTGCCCATAGCTAAGCACTGGTTTAACTAGCGCAATAGCTTTGCATGGATCTGCGCATCGCGCCAACTAGCGCAAACCAAACATGTTTGCGTGGAGGTGTGCACCGTGCTAACGAGCGCAATGTTGGGCAATGTCGGGCAACGTCGGGCAATGTAGAGCAACATAGAGCAACATTGAGCAACGTTGGGCAAAGCTGAGCAATGTCGGCTAAACCCAGCCACACCCCCTACCGGTCAGGCCAGTAGTAAAATAAAAAAGCAATGACAGGTCTCGAACCCGGGATAGTGTGCACCATAATCACAGTACTGATCTACTAAGCCATGATAGCATTTGATGTTCATGGACTGTCAACACACATATACATATGAATCAAAGTTTACCCAGTGCTAAGCAGGTGTGCACTCAGCTGAGAACATTCAAATCCAGCCAATCACAAAAAAGTGCAGGAAATGAAGCATATTTAAGCAACATAGGTGAGTATACTCGCCATAACTGGTTGTAGCTCCCATCTGCAGGCAGGAATGGCTGGTGTCGGAGAGGGATTTCACTTCCGAACACAACGGTGGGGCATTGAAGAGTCAAAAGTGATGGTTTAGCTCCTCATCCATCATCATGATGCTAGACTCCAGCAAGGCCAGTTCAAAGGCACGGAATACAAAGCGGAGACCTGGAACCATCTTGCACATGAATTCACCAGTGCCACAGGCGTCCCTCGGACTGGTGAGCAGGTTAGACATCACCATGCAGACCTGAAGAGATGCAAGCAGGACCAACTGAACCAATGGATACAGGAGGCCCGTGGGATGCAGAATGCCCCACTACTAAGTAGGTAGCCATGGACTGAAGTATGTAAAAATTGCTAGTGTAGTCGATAGTATGGATAGGTATATGTCTCAATATCACTTCATTTATTTCACAGCTGCAGGTGTCCATGCTGTGAATCAGCAAGCCTATACAGATAGGCTGCTAAGGCTGCGCCACCAGGCAGGTAAGTAATTTTCTGCATGTACTGTTATATAAAATAAGTGAGAGAGCCTGACTAAAAGTGTTTTAGCCCAATAATAAAGGTATAATAAGGCTTGTATAACCTCTCTGCATGAACTGTTATGTAAAATAAGAGAGAGAGCCTGAAAAAGAGTGTTGTAACCCATTAACAAAGGTATAATAAGTCCTGAATTAATTCTCTGCATGTATTGTTATACAGAATAATTGAGACAGCCTGAAAAAGAGTGTTGTAAACCATAAATGAAGGTATAATACATCCTGAATAAGATGTCTGCATGCACTGTAATAACAAATAAATGAGAGAGCCACTAGAAAAGTGTGTAATGTAATTAATAAAGGTATAACACCTGTAGTGTGTCCGTGTCACTTTCTTTGAAATGTTGATGTACTCTTGCAGTATAGAAATAGTAGTGTTGTATTAAGCACTGTCAACCCACACGTGGGGAGGCCCATAGAAAGAGGACGAAGGGAGTGCCAGTATCTCTTAAGCATATATACAGTCCTCAACTGTAGTTTCAAGGCTGGCATGTATAGGTAAATCTGGCACATGAGTAGCTTGTAATTGTATGCACCGGAAATGTCAATGTGCTGCTAGAAATGTTGGGGGCTGTTAAAATATAACTGATAATGTCACATGAGCACATCCAGATATGTAGACATATGAATATAAATAAAATATATAAATACATAGCAGTAACATCTGCATCCTGGACAGTTTGTATATTAGATACAGGTCAGGTACATAATGAACTAGCAAAACACATCCCACAATGTAATGGACATTGCCTAGTGTAATAATAAATGTAGGGGATATATAGCTGCAGTCAATAGGAATGTAGTGTAAACTATAAGTTCATATAAGTTGTTAATGGAGGTATCTTTTTACACCCTACTGTATGAGCATAAACAATGCAATTCCACACCTCAATGAGTATGTGTAATCTCAAAACATTTGTTGGGACATATGTCCTATTGGTTTATAAATATCTGCATAACTTTGATGCATGTGCCCTGTTCAAACACCACAATCTTGGTGGCCTGTTGCCACCAATCATTCCTGCATGCTGTTGGAATGTCCACTGTCGTTCAATATATGCATGTGTTATGCTTGCTGTTCAACTGTTGGAACTCTGGTGTGTTGGGTTAATGGGAATACTACTGCATGCTGTTACAACTAATTTGGAATGCTGTTGGCTATACTGTCATTAAATACACCTAAACACAGAATGTATGGGAAGGCCAGTCCCAGCGGACCCACATGTCCCACCTCAGCTGGCGATGGCACCTGGCAGCAGCAGGTCCGGTGCCCAGCCTGGGATCTCCTCCTCCATTGGCCCTGAGCCACCTTCGGGAGGAAGCGCTGCAGGGGATGGGGCTCATCCCCCCCATGCAAGCATGGCCAGAGAAGAGCCACCTATCACCCTCCAAAGGGTCCGGGCTGTGGTGCGTAGGGAGATCCAGCGTTCAGTCGCTGATCCCCTATGCCAGCTCGAGGCAAGAGTGGTACGACTCATGGGTGAGCCTGCCCCTCCTATGCAGCCCCTAGCACAGCCACCCTCCGGGCTGTGAAGGTGAAGTGGTGACTGCGCATGGGTGGGGATCTCAGTTCCACTATTACCATCTGTGGGCTCATGGGCTTGTGATTTCCAAACATCCTTCCCCGTCAATTGTGTTCACCCACCCCATGTGTCATATTCCACCCCTGTATGCGTCTTGTTTGCCTTGTCTGTTTACCTCCCCAACCTACCTCCCAAAACATACCTACTAAGCCTACCACACATTCCACTCTCACCTGAAAAAAAAAATGGGCAATCTGCTCCCACAAAAAAATTACTCCCCATACATAGCTGCCCATTTCGCACAAATGTCCGCTGGACACAGAAACCGAAATTCAATTGGCAGTACAACATACTTCGTTGTCCTCACCCCTCTCTCAGGGGTGGAAGGTTTCAAAATTCCTTCCAAATTACTAGTATATGCACAGCTGTTGCCGTTAAAGAAATGGGCAGCTATGGACCTTCCCTACACCCATCCCGCACATCCTGAGCTGTTTTCCCTACTGTCTTTCCCTCTTTGTGCCCCTTTTTCACCACTTTCCTATCTCCCCATTTTCTTTTCTTTCAAAGAAATGAGCGCGGGAGTTAGCGGGAGTAAGCACTTTTAAGCAGTAGTAAGCAGGTTTGAGCAAGTGTGCGCATGTGTGTGCTTAGCTAAGTATTGCTAAGCATCGTGCAAACCCGTGCAAACCCACTTACAACTGCTTAAAAGTGCCTTAGTCACCCTGCATATGAGGGGCCTTGTTCTGTTCAGCAGCAAAATAAAACACCACTATCAGTCTCGAACCCCAGACCTTGGACACAGTAGACTGCATGAAATATCACTAGACCACAGTAGATATACAGCAGGATGTTGCTGAAATATATATATCATGCATCAGAATGTGTGAATGTAAAGGAAAGATAGGAATGCCATAACACAAAACCTGTTCTGTGGAACTTTACCAGCAGTTGTTGTGGAATTGCATTACATGACTGTGATAACAGAACCAGACATTCTAGCAGTAAATAATGTTACAGCAGCACTTCACAACCCCCACACAGTATCATAGCAGGACAATCCCCACCCAAATGTACAAAATACCAGTGTGTTCAAGGTACAGCAAGGATGTTGGTAGGCATACTCAGTACTGGAATTGTCCAGTTTCATGAGCATCCTGTGATAATGTCAACAAAATAAAAAGCACAAACAGTGCAGAAGTGAGCACATTAATATCCACAGTATAGCTGTTCCCAAACAGTTCATGTGCCAAATGAAAACATCTCAATAACTACATATATATGGCAGCTAATTGTAGAAGTTGTAAAGAAATGCCATACTCCCATGTATCTTGTGTTAGCATTTCTAGGGGTGAGTACAATTCTACACTGTCAACTGTGTACTGGAAGAGGCAACATTCAGGTCTGAGTACAACATACAAATCACTGGCTACACCCTTAGCAACAGTTAGAAGAAGTATACCAACTTTCTGACTTACACAACGGTGTCCACAGCAAACAAGCATGGTCCCCACTCTGGAATTCTGAAAGGGCTATGCCTACCTGACTTAGCAATTTATAGCACTGGGTTGCTATGACAGTGAGTACTGCAAGTACCACACAGCAGGCTGCATGCAATTGCCAAATGGTGGCCGCCAATTAGTACAGAGGCCATCACATGCACATGTGCAGATACCTATAAAAGCAGTCTGTACTTGCTGTCCACACATGCAATCATTCCATTGCAGGTACGGAGGGAGAGAGAGAGAGAGAAAAAGAAAAAAAAAGTGATGTAAAGTAAAGAAATATAACAAAAAGAATATATTGAAAACAAATTAATATACTGACAAAAGAAATTATATTGAAAAAAAATATTGAAAATAAACTATATTGAAAAAAATATTGAAATAAAATATATTGAAAAAAAAATTGAAAGAAAAATATATAGAAAAAATGAAAAAAAAATATATTGAAAAAGAAATATATTGAAAAAAATATATTGAAAGAAAATATTTCGAAAAAATATATATTGAAAAAAAATATTGAAAATAAATATATTCTGAAATAAAAATCTATTTAAAAAAAAAATCCTGAACAGTAAAAGATATATTGAAAGCAAAACGTATATTGCGAAACAAATATACCAGGATATATGGCAACAAATACGAACACATACAAAGGAAAGGTATGTAACAGCTATGTATTTACTGGAATGTAGTAGATGTTTATGAAGAGTACTCTATATACTTTGAATCATCCATATGTGGCAGCAGCACGTATCGATGCACAGATGCCCTGCATAACTATTTGCATGCGGAAATGAGTGTGTTGCTGTGTGCAGTGGGATGTGACGGTGACATATGTAGTTCAGCATTAAATGTCAAACATTTGATCCATGTTATCTGTGTTCTGTACAGTAGTGTGTATAATGTCTGTTTGGGGTAGTAGCCCATACGGTTATGCAAACATGGATGTGACAGAGTAACAAATGCATGATAGTCATATTAACGTGTAGCTTAGCATTGGCAACAGCTGTATCAGGCTAGTATGCTAATTCAGCATTAGCAGCTATGTATACACCCTCTAATATTACTGTGTGCTCACATGTGACACCTGTTCATGTTGCAGCAAGGCCCAACAGGTCAGCCGTGAGGTACATGTACTTAGAACAGTGTGGTCCTTGTGTGTGTATGGCACACACATACGGAGACATCTGTCCATGTCAGATATATTAGCATCTGTACATGTGCATTGAGCAAGGGACATACTGCAACTGTTTGTGAAAGGTGGATATATATATATATATATATATATATATATATATATATATGTTGTTGAAGGTTGTTATGTGCATATTTCTGTGTAGGTTGTAGTGTGTGGCAGACCAGACAGCATACAGTGCTGGTATATGACGTGTGGTGGTTAAACGCTGTGGGTATGATTCATCAGGTTTGCAGTGTTGCAGCCAGTGAGGCCTGCTAAAACTACATGGGCTGAGAACACCTTCAATGCATTCTGCACAACACTGTGCAATGTTATGACATAACTGTATAAGTCACAACCTTCCCATACTTGATATTCCCACCATGACAGGTGGACTGTATATGTGCCTATATGTATATCTATATGTACATCAATGGATGTTCATATGTATGTGTGTGTGTATATATATATATATATATATATATATATATATATATATATATATATATATATATAGGGAGGAGAGAGAGAGAGAGAGAGACAGGGTCATAATTACTGCAACAGATGCCTAGTGACAAAGCCATGGACTCAAGCTCAATGTTGACACTGCATTGGCATTCCTCCTTGCAAAGACTCAGTACCCATGAACTACCACATAAGTGGTAACACAGGTGGACAGTAGTCTCTCCTTCAATAGTCACAGTGCCACACCAGTCATGTAATCCATCTACGTGGCACACATCATCACAAAAGGTGTGTCATCCAGGGAAAAATAGGTCAGTGTTCCCCTCTACTCCACACACATAAAACCCAGTATAGAGTACAATGCCCCCATGTGGTATGTGCCTCACAAGACATCTACAGCAAGTGGAAAGGACACAGACATACCTCACAAAGAGTCATACTGGTGTCAAACAGATGCCCTATGCAGACCGTCCCACAAACCCACAACTAGACTGTGTCGCATACCGCCTACCCAGAGGTGACCTCTGACTGACATACTAAGCTATGTCAAACCCAGATCTGTTGGACATGCTCCACGTAAACAGATCACAATCTGTATGAGCTACACACTCTAGGCACCCAAACCCTTTGACCACAATAAACAGCACATGCTGGAGGCATAGATTCCTATCTCAGAGACATCCCATACTCTGGAACAAACCAACTATCCATAGCAAACAAAGCTCCTAATTAGCAGTCGTCATAAATAATCCTGGAGATTGTATGGGAGATAGTGAATACACCCAGGCAATCACCTCAGTGTCTCTGCTTGACTGGGCCACATGAAATTTAATTACCTGTGTGTCAGAGGCCAGGGTAGCGTATGGCTTGAGTTCTATAAGCCCTAGGGCCAATAGCCTCTTACCTACCTATGAAGTGATACACACCCACATGTACTTGTTGCAATAATCGATATGTGAGGTTGTCTGAGTGTGATGGTGAATGTGCTGGTGAATGTGTCAGAGTTCGGTATATGTATGATAGCTTAGTGGGAAACTGTTTCTCTCATGGTATTATGTGTCCTAGCTGTGATCCCAGCAAAAGATGTGTATGCAATTGGTAGGCAAAAAAAGCAAAATGCCATACCGTCTGACGTAGTCCCTTGTTGTCGACTGGGGTGTCCCATTGTAGGCTAAAGCAGTACATGTATGCTTATTGGGTGTTACTGCTGGTGAATCCAACTCCTGTATGAAATGTAGTACTACCTGAAGCTGTATGCCTAAACAGCACAGTATGGTGTACGTGCACATTTATTGGAACCACTGTCATGTGTGTTCCCTGTAGTTCTCACAGATTACATACCTCAGGCATAAGGTCTGGTAACTACTGACACACAGTACTGTAAGGTACACAGGTAAAGGTCACCTGAGTTGCCATACCTTTGTGTCTGTTATGTATGTCTGCTGTGTGTGTGGGTATGCCTGTACCATGGCCTTGGTCATATGTGTGTTACAGGATATAACTGCGCATCTAGCAACATGTATAGTCTAGTACAGCAGTATGCCACCTATATTAACGAATGTGCACATATGTTAGGCAGGGGTCCGCCATCAACGACTAGTGTGGTATACTGGTAATACTGTCAGTGGACTTTACAATCATTGCAATGGATTACATATTTCATGATGTATTAGTATGATATATACCTCCTGTGGCTAGGTGGTGCATTGTGTCACATACAGTGTGCCATGTACTGTTGTATAGTCTTACATACTGTTATAACTTTGTTGCTGTGCAAAACATGGTTTGATATATAGAGTGTGCCAGGCACTGTCAGGCATCTGTGTGTTGAGAACTGATATGTGGTATTGAAAGTGTGTATCGTCTGACAGCCAATAGGTTGCTATATATGGCAATTAACTGATATATGTACTTTAGAATGTTACGTGTGCCACATGACTTGCTCACACATATTGTTTAATTGTCTTCCAGGGTAATGTCCCACCATTGTAACCCTGCATATAGCACGGCCGAGGAAGAAGCCATCACAGTGAGCCTGGTGCAGCACTATGCACTGCTGTTCTCCAGAACCAGCCAGGACCAGCATGAGTAGGCTGCGCTGTGGCAAGATCTTGTCCGTAGGGTAAATGACATAGGCATGCATAACCAGACATATGAGTAGGTACGCCATCACTGCAGTGATTTTATTAGACATGTCCGGCAGCATGCGTCTGATATCCACAGACAACAGCTTGCCACAGGTGGGGGGGTAGCCATCCATCCCCCCCTCACCAGAGTGGAGGAGCTGCTCCTGAGCCAGGTGGCTCGCCAACAACAACCACAACAAGTAACATGTATCATCATGGAGGCCGGAGCCACCCAGCAAGTTGACATGGAGCGTACAGGTAACATGGCATAGCTGTAGAATACTGTTACCTCTATTGGTAGAGCATGCTTATGTGAGATGTGTACTGTGTAGTTAGATTGTGGTGCCTAGTGTTGTGCAATACTAATAATTAGGAATATAATCTATAGGCCTGTGACTGTCCACCGTTGTACTACTGTAACATTGCAAGCACACAGTAGCAATGCCACAGTTGTTGCCACTAACAAAGTGTCTGATATCCTTGTAGGACCCTCTGGTGTGACAGCAAGGCAGCAGAGCCATGCTGGTGAGTGTGTTATACCTTTAATATTGCTAATTAAATGTGCATGTCATAGGTGAGGTGTAGGCTATGTACACGTAACACACCTACGCATAATGCATGCTGTGCATGTTTGCTGTGAGACTATGCACATCCTAGTAACGTGGGTAGCTGCCTAAAACACATACAATACACAGAGCATCCCACACAATTGTGGCAATACTGTAGTGGACATCGGATAGGCAGAGTCGATACACATGCACACAACATACAGACCTTTGACATATGCAGTACACGTTAACATGCTACACATGGCGTATTCAGACACCCGCTGTAAGGCACACTACAGTATCCCAAACCTCATCCACACAGCACACATAATATACCTGAGGGGTAGATGCCTCACATGTGGCTGTGCAACACTCTTTAACACATAACACATTCATGTTAGGCAATCCCCCTATTGGGCACCTCACAAACCCATGTAACAACTGGCCGTGAAATGGTGAATGTAGCCATGGTACTGCAGTACAGGTACAGCATGCTATGTGCCAGTCTGGCACACATTAGTAGCCTTGAGTGACCACATGATGCTGCATGATGATGGCTCATGGTACTACACCCCATCTAGTTACAGTGGCCACAGTAATACACATATCATGAATTGCTATGCACCTCAATGTTGTGTGTGTGCAGACACATGCACCTATATGCAATATGCATAGCAATCATCATTTGTAAAAAGTGACACGCATATGTCTTGTAATGCTATGGGCTGTATAGGTCACATGATACACATTGTGTATGTGTGATGTTTCATGTTGCAGTTGTGTGGTAGCATGCCATGTCATGGCTGGCACTGGCATGTCCACAATATGTCCTACACTCACCATAACCACTGTACAATGGCTATGTTGAGCAATAGTATTGCATCAGGTATACATGCACCACTCATCCTGTGTGTATACATAGCATGCATGTGCTACACCTGTGTCCACAATTATCTGCTAAAGACACAGATGCTCTAATCAGAAATGGATATCTATGTGACACACTGATACACATCCAGCCATGGTATGTATACCTGTGACTGATGGTGCACAGGACATTGCAGGGCTTTTAATAACTGCACAGCAATGCTGTGTCCATGTACACATTGCATTCCAGGGTGGGGCCATTCACTGAACAAAACACAGATGCATCAAGGCCATGTATACTGTTATTAGCAAGGGCTGTCTACACTCACACTGCATGCTGCTGAGCAATACATGTCCTGCATGCTGTCACATTTGATATAAATGTTTGGCTTGTGATACTATACCCCAACATCACATGCTATTGAGTATGTTTGGGATTGCTGGTGGTGTGTGTGTGTGTGTGTGTGTGTGTGTGTGTATGTGTTCTAGTGAGGAGTGTATTTGTGTGCATGTGTGCATGTGTTCGTGTGTTCATGTCTTCATGTGTGCATGTGTGCATGTGTTCATGTGTGCATGTGTGCATGTGTCCATGCGTTCATGTGTGCATGAGTGCATGTGCTCATGTATGCATGTGTGCATGTGTTCATGTGTTCATATGTTCATGTGTTCATGTGTGCATGTGTTCATGTGTGCATGTGTTCATGTGTGCATGTGTGCTGACATCATGTACAGGTAGTAAAGTGTGTTTCCTGTCTCCCTCTCACAAGTGCTGATTCTGGGCTTGTTCAATTTAGCAGGGAAACTGATGTCACTGAGCATGATAGTGATGATGATACGTGTGTTGAGGCACAGGCATGTTTGCCAGGGTCTATCGTTGGGCCAGAAATCGACACTACACAAGTGTCCACCCCATCCATGCACACATTCATACTGCCAATACATCCATCACCAATGCCCTTAGCAGAAGGACAGCGTACAGTTGGCATTGGCCAGGACAGTGTGGTATCCATGGCACATGCAACCTGACACAGCAGCCATACCCAGATATCTGGAAGGGTACAACATAGGCAGATGTCCAGGGGTTCTCATCGGAGCACTGCTGCCCATCATGCCACTGGCAGACGTGCCACAGGTCTTACAACCTCACGCATGTTCCAAGCTGTCATGGAGGTACAGGCACGTATGGAACGGTACACCAGACAGGGACTGAGGGCACAGAGGGCACATAACACCGCCGTAATAGACAGTATCCATGACCTAGCTGGTGCCATCCGTAATTACACTGAGGTCACCGATAGACATTGGGGAGAGACATTAGATGTCCTCTGCAATGTCATGTCCATGTGTCAGGACAGTGCAGGATGGTTGAGTCAACGTGGACGTATGCCAGCAACATCAGCAGCTGGCAGTCGCTGCAGATGTCCCTCAAGCAACAGCCGCTCCCATAGTGCCAGTACTAGCCCCAGCAATGTTGGGGGTAGGCTGTCCATAGAACATCCTAGAAGACCACGTGCACGTGGCTCTGGACAGTCCCAACAAGGACCTGGGTCCAGTGTACATCCATCTACCTCTGGGGATAGTACCCAGTCTGGCTTGGTACCTGATAGTGTCAGTAGCACCCCTGCCAGGCACAGGTACCGTATCCATGGCCAGAGATGGTGATCTATAAAGCCTCGCAGGTACAGTCTTTGGCTGTCCCACAAGTACCCGTATGTGGCAGCCACATGGTGGAACTATGTGCATGCAGACACACACACACATAATTCAGACACCTAGGGCTAACACATACCCACACACATTACATCAACATTGGCCCATACCATTATTCTTGCCCCTCACACACACACACATACACACACACACACACACACACACACACACACACACAGACACACACACACACACACATACATGTTGATTGGATGGCTCACTGTAGGCCTCTGGCAGATCAACAACACACCCTCTGCATATGATGAAACATGTGCCATATCCTGTCATCTGTAACATCGATGCAGGAACAGGCTACCATGGTGCTGATGCACAGGGTGTCTTTATAGCAGTATAGCAATGTTAGCATGTAGTCAGCAGTAGAGTGTAATGATATGCTTGAAGGTGTAGCTGAGCAGGCATGATGCATTAAAGCTATGATTGTTATTGTAGTGTTGTTTACACCAGTGTTAGTTCCAATTGTATATTGTCTACCCACATGCCACTTAGATGATGTGTGCAGTATTGGCAGCATGTGTTAGTGAGTGGACAGTATGTGTGGGATGTGTGTAGCACATATTTGCAGGTGTACAGTTGTGGTAATGGTGGAGGTGCACTGTCTGCATGTACATGTATAGTGGACACATGGACAGGGTGACATGCTCTGTATTACACAGTAACACTCCATAGTTTCTAATGGTGGCCAGTATGCATTGCATTACACACATTTTGGAACTTGACTATACATGTGTGTATGACATGGTTTGACACTGTGCTGTGGGTGATACTGTTACTATCTGTCATTGTTTTGCATTCTGGTAGTATACATGACTTCAACAGCCTGACCATAACCAATCGTTAGATGATGTCTTGACAACTGACACACACATGTAGGACACACGGCAACATTTGGATCCTTCAGGTACTATACTATGCCAGTAACCAGTGGTATTCAGCTGCACCCATTACTGAGACCACTCCTGTTTGGCATATGGCTCTCTTAAGTACAAGCAATCACAGTAGGGATATGTCTGTCCACGTGTGCTAATATACTGCATTCTCCAGGTGACACACACATCATCCACAAGGGTATCATACAGACAGATACCTGTTGTCAAACCCATGCTGTAAAGCTATAGGCAAAACTAAGCGTAGTCATCCACCTTTACAGAACATAATATCCTGACAGTACCACATAGGTAGTAGCCACCAACATGATGAACAGGTACCGATGTCTACATGCAACCTAGTGTTACGTCATCTCTCCTTTGATAATCACATTCCTTAAGGTATTTTGAAATCCCTTGGTGGATCACATAAGCAAGAAGGGGTCTGCATGCATGTCCACAAAGGTTGTTGTACACCTATAATGCATAGTCATCATTGACAGACTCTGCTGCGTTTGAACAGGTCTGACATATGCCTCGACCATAAACCCTCACTTACACAATTCAATAGAAACCGTAATGAGTGTGTGTGACATGGATGACCTAGGCCAGGCATCACTGCAGTGGCTGGCCTTGTCACAAGCATACAGATGTGACCTAAGGTCTGTGAAGCAGCAGCACAGTTTGGCAAAGATGACAACTGTGTACTTGGATAAAGCAGAGTTCACACACATGCAAAAATTGAGGTAACATGTACGTATATGTATTTGCCTCACAGCTACCTCATATGTGCAATGCCTACTGATATGTCATACGGTGGTAAAAGCAAAACCCTCAACACAGTCACACATACTCACCAAGTGCATGATTCAAACCCCTACCTAACTACTTCATGATACTAGAGGAGTACGCATTAACATGACATGCTATACACAGTACTGTGTGTTTTGTTTTCCACAGGTATATTTGTAGGATGGTGACATCATCAGACTTGACAAAGAATGGTTTAACACCTTTAAGGTGTTTTACTACTCTCCTAAAAGGTTGCCTTTCCCAAGGAGACCACACACAAACACAGTTGTTAAGTGCAGGATTCAAACCCCTACCTAACTACTTCATGATACTAAAGGAGTACGCATTAACACAATGTGCTACACACATTACTGGGGGGGGGGGGGTCTCATTTCCACATGTATATTTGTAGGATGGTGACATCATCAGACTTGACAAAGACTGGATTAACACTTTTAAGGTGTTTCACTACTCTCCAAAATGTTTGCTCCTTCCCAAGGAGACCACACACAAACACACACTTGTCAAGTGCAGGATTCAAACCACTACCTAACTACTTTATGATACTACAGAAGTACGCATTTACATGCCACGCTATACACATTACTGTGAGTTATCTTTTCCACAGGTTTATTTGTAGAATGGTGACATCATCAGACTATACAAAGTGGGTTACATTAGGTGACATTAGGTGGGCAACATTGAAAGAATGTCTAAACACTTTGGCCATGTGATCATCAAAGGGGAGTTTACTATCTACCTGTGTCCCCAGGGCCATAATGACTTTCTCCGTACATATTGGATTATCACCTATGTAGTAATTTGTGTGCACTTTGTTGTACCCAAATGGGATGACTATGCTTTCTTTGGCATTCAGCTTCAGGGCATTGTTTTGACACCAGGTATCTGTCTCTGTAAGATACTTCTGGAGGATGTCTGTGTTAGCCATACAGTCGATTATGGACCACAGTTACCATTCATCTGCAGAACTGTTCAGCCATACACCTCCTGTGCTTGCTTGTACCTCCGAGCAGTATCTAATGAACAGGTGGGGTCCCATGACCAAGACCTGTGGGATGCCATTTGTGACTGGCTTAGAGTTGGACATGGCACCAGCAACTCTGAACATGTGTGTTTGATCTGTGAGCCACCTGGTCACTCATCCTGTGACATAGCTGTTAATGTTCCAGCTGGTATGCTTGTCCATGATGACAGAGTGGGGAATGGTATGAAAAGTCCTTTGTGTGGTCCGGGTGGGCTGTGTGGACTACTTTCACCTCCATCTATGTCCTTGGTAACTGTTTGACATAAGTCAACTAGGTTTAGGAGCCAGGATCTGACTTTAACAAGGTGAAGATGTGAAGAGTCCAGTGTCTGGAGGTCTCCAATGTCTCTGTTTATGGGTTCCATGACAATTTTCTCAATAGCTCTGTAGACCAGGCTGAGTAGACATATTGGGCAATGGTGTCCATGTTCTGTTGTGGCACCCTCTTTGTGGAGCTGGATGACTGTTTGTGTATGCCATTCTTTGGGTACATAGCCTGTGGTACGCTTGTGTCTGGACAATGAATGTAGGTGAGGGTCTAGTTCCTCATGGGCCTAGTGTAAGATGCAGCCTGGGACACCTTCCAATCACATTGATGCTGTTTTCTTAGCTTTGGTGAGGGCTGTCTTTACCTGGATGTCCATGATGTCTGGGGCTCTGCATCCTTCTGTGATGGACACAGGCCTTTTTGGGGGTGATGGGGAGAGTTTACACTGAACTTGTCCCCCTGGATGTGGGCAATGAAAGTTGGTTTGGTGTATTTCTTTCCTTTTTTCAGTAGCTGACAGCATATTTGGAAGATGACACCTACATGTCTGGTATAGCTACCGAAGGCTTTGTGGTTGTTATTCTTACATTCCTTGGTTATTTGTCTTTTGAAACTGTCCTTGGATTATTTTATGAGCGATCATTGTTCCTTCCTGATAATGATCAGTGATGCCTTTCCTTTAGTGAAGTTGGCTCTATCATGTGTTCGTTTCCTCCTTCTGTTGTATAGCTTATTTATGGACAACAACCACATGATTGTTGTCCTATTTTGGAGGAGTGCATCTTGGTTTTATTTGTGATGTCTCATTCCATGCATCCCTGTGGATGCTCATAGGATGCACTTGTAAATGATTCTGCAGAGTGTATACCATTATCCTATAGTAAGAGGGCTTTGGAACACTCCACTTTGGTCTTGGGAAGTGTGCGGTTTGCTTTTGCAAATGTCTTCACAGTAGTTTCATTCACTGGGTGAGGGTGCCGGATGTTGATGTCCAGTGTGATTACTTCATGATCTGATATTACCAGTGAGGGGTTTATCTCTGTAGTGGAACACTGGTACCCCATGTTGGTGATGATCACGTCCAGTATGTTGTCACCTCTAGTGGGCATGGTGACCAGCTGTTCAAGGGTGTTAGGGTTTTTAAACTCTAGGAAACACTGTGCGAAGGACATTGTACATGACTAATTCCACCGCTCACTGTTGGGTAGTTGTAATCTCCTCATATAATTTTGTTTGATAGGACCTTTATACTTTCCACTGTTCTCCGGAATACTGAGTGAGGTTCCTAAGACAAGGTACATGATCTGTAGCAGGCTACAATCTGATGGGCAGTTTTGGCCAATGTTAGTTGCACTAGCATGGTCTCCTAGGCCTCATGCTCTGCCACTAAACTGAAGGTGTGGGTATCCATAAGGTAAATGGGTACACCCCTTCCTTTTGTATTTCACTCGTGGTTTTGGGTCCAAAGGTCAGAGGGATTGTGAGTGTTTTACGTGGAGCATATCCAACAGCTCTGTGTTTGACATAGCTTTGTATGTTAGGCAGTGAACACCTCTGAGTAGGCGATATGCAAGGGAGTAAGGATGGAGCATTTTGAGATGGTCTGTGTATGACATGTATTTCAGGCTGCTAATGCTCTTTGTGAGGTATTGCTGCTGGCTTTCCAGTTGTTGTAGTGGTCTTGTGAGGTACATAGCAGCAGGGGCGTTGTACTCTATTATAGTTTTAGTGAGTGATGAGTAGAGGGGAACATTATCCTCTTCTTTTCTGCATGAGACACATTTTGTGATGAGGTGTGCCACATAGGAGAGTTTCCTGACTACTGTGGGAATGTGATTATCACAGTTGTATCCACTGTCCACCTGTGACCCAAGGTCTCTTGTCATACTTTCGGTGTGAAGTATACTACCACCTCTGCTGTAGTTCTTGGCTACAGAGTTTTTATCAAAGGGGATGACAATGCACCTTTTGGCATTGAGCTAGAGCCCATGGCTTTGACAGCAGCCATCTGTCTCAGTGAGGCCCTTTTGTAGGATGTCCACATCTTTTGTGTTTACAATTATGGCTCCTAGTTTGCAGTCCTCTGGAAACTTCAGCAGCCACAGACCTGCCATGTTAATGTTTACTTCAGGGAAGTAGATACTACGCAGCCTGGGAAGTTATCTGGTCCCATGGCTGCTGTGATACTGGCTTTGGAGAGTGTTTATTACCTGTGCTGCCGTGATGACAGCAACTTTGCAGTCTTCCGTTATAGAGATGTGCTCTTTCATGGGTGAGAGGGGGGTAAAGTTTACAGTGATCTATCTGCCAGGATGTTGGCAATATCAGTTGGCTCTGTACATTTACTGCTATTGAGCTGTACCTCAGAACAGATCTGAGTGTAACCATGACATGAACTTGTCTGTTGGGCAGAGGTCTCCTGAGTAGACAGTATGCAACAGAGTACAGATTGGGTTACATTCAGTCTTGTTGCATAGGGTGACTATTGAGGCCAGTAATCCTCTTGTTAAGGTACTTCATTGGTCTTTCTAGCTGCTGAACGTGCCTAGTCAGATTCATCGCAAGTGTGTTGTGGTACTCTCTGACATGTCTGATGACTGCTGAGTAGTGGGAACCTCCTTTGACATACATGTACAGACCTTGGCAGTTTGTGTGTACACATAGCATGATTTTCCAACCATTTTGTGAATGTGTTTCTGGAAGTTGAGATGACTATCCACATTTGTCCATAGATCCCTTATTATCACATCCGTATTTAGCCGAAGTGTGTGAGCATGCCCAGTATGACCTTTTAGTGTGATGCTGAATGGAATCCACTACATTTGTTGGAGTGTGTGATCACACCCGGTATAGACATTTATACTATATGTGTATGGAAAATCAAGTTGTATTTTTACAGCAGGGCTCACCTTTGTGTCATAGATCAACAGGGATCATGCTGTGCCTGCAGGGCTTTCATGCGACACTTTGCATAGACTTATCAACATTTCTACATACAGGGGTAACAGCTATTCTTTATATATTTTTACCCGGGGCACAACTGGTTGTTACTGTGGGTGTACATCGGATGTGGGTTTCACCTGACACTTATACATATTTGCTATGCCTGCACTGCTATGTACAGGACACCATTTCAGTCTGTACTGTTGCCTATCATAGTGGCTTGCGGCATACTACTGTACTACAGATGTTAGCATCCAATGTCATGTATATTACACTGCGACTTCATAGCCTACACAACCCACATCACACCGCCTAGCCTGATGTTCTCTGTCTGCATAGGCGTGTGGGGGAGGTTACCCATTTGCCTCTTTAGGGGCATGATACTCCATTTCTTTGTGTTTGCATTAGTGTACAATTGTCCTGCTGTGTCTGTGCCACTGAAATGCTATCATGGCTCAGTGGTTCAGTACTGTGACTATAGTGCACACTATCCTGGGTTCAAACCTTGTCATTGCTTTTTAGTTTCATGCTGGGCAGACCAGTCTGTTTAAGGAACAGTAAAGCAGATATGAGCATGTGTAACTGACTTTGGTCAACTTTGGCCAACCTTGGCCAACATTGCTCAATGTTGCCCGACGTTGCACTAGTTGGCACAAGCAATTTTGTTTACATATACTAGATATTGGTAAAAGCTGCTTAGCACTGCTTTATATTGCTTAGAACATGGCAATCATGCCTCAGGTGGTACTGCAAGGCTGCCTATGTCAGATGCACATACTACACTCCCTATACATATTTGGAAACAGGTAGTGTCAAGTTAGGCATCCCTATTATTTTATGTGCGAGTCAGAGGGAGGTATCATTTCCAGGGTTCCTACTGAGCCAGTGTATGTGCTATGCGTTGCCTCTTTGCCAAGGCCAAGGCATAGCACGCCTCCTTCTGCCTACTGCGGCAGGCTCAGGTTGTTCCTCCTCTGAGTTATGCTGTGCCTGTGCAGGCCTTGGCAATGGTGGGGGGCTGTTTGGCCCTGCCCCATGCTGTTCCTGCTGCAGCTGTTTTCACAGGATCATATTGTGTAGCATGGCACATACCATGACAATTTGGGTACATGTAGTTGGTGAGTACTGCTAGGCTCCGCCAGATGTGTCCAGGCAATGGAACCGTGACTCGAGCATCCCAAACACATGCTCGATTACATTTTGTGTTTGTGCATGTGCCTCATTATGGGGTTCTTGTTCAGGTGTGTGTGCATTTCTGATGGGTGTCATCAGCCATGGCTGCAGTGCGTATCCAGCATCCCCCACTAGGTGACCATCAGGGATGTCCCCACTGGCAAATGTCTGGTACAGCTGCGACAGATGCCAGATATGGGAATCATGGTAGCTTCCAGGGCAGCCAGCACACACATTCAGTATTATGCTCTGGGCATCACACACGACCTGGCAGTTGATGGAGTGGAAGCCCTTGCGGTTGATGTAGGCCCTACCCCGCTCTCCGGCTGGTGCTTTGATGTGTATGTGCGTGCAGTCAATTGCACCCACTACCTCAGGGTATTCCGCTATTTGATGGAAGAGACGCATGTTGCTGGCCAATACCTCATGGGAATTGGGGAAATATACATGATCACTGACATGTGCTGACATGGCATTCAGGAACTGGTGCAGTACCCTGGATGCTGATGCCTGTGAAATCCCCATCAGATCACCAGTTGGTCTCTGGAAGGTACTTGTTGCTAGTATTCTTAGGCCAACACATACCTTGGTTTCCACTGGGATGGGTTCCCCTCTGTTGGTTCTGTGTGTGAGGTGTGGCCTGCACAGCTCAATAATTTGCTGCAGGAGCTCTCTGTCCACTTTATAGTGCTCCACTATCTCCAGCTCATGTAGCCCCTGGTAGGTTACCCTGGGTCTTTACACTCTTCTCCGTCTCCTCACTGTGGGTTGCTCAGCAGCATTTGCAATGGCACCACACTCAGCATCTTGCACATGTTGCCTTATAATAGCAATGGCAGACTCTAACATTTTTCTGTCTCAGTTAGGCTTTTTAAGTTTTCACTTACCTATTTGTGGCTTTTATTTTTTGTTTTTAGGGTTTTTAGAGCGTCACATGTTTGCGTGGCGCTGCGCTATGCTTAAACATTGGAGATCGAGGAAAAAAAAAACATTTTTTTTTTAAATTATTTTGCAATGGATATAAATGCCAATGGCCGTATATTTGACCATTGGCATGCTTCCTCAACTGGATGCATCCTTTATTTGGTGCTGTCATAGCTCCGTTTTGCTATTTGCAGAACAGTACTCAGTTGCCAACGGTGTACATTTCTGCAAATAACACTACTCTTACTCAGACAGGTTAGTGTTTCCTGGATCGCAAATTTACCTCATTTGCATAGATTTCAGCAGCAAATGAGGTAATTTGCATAAACTAACACTGTCCGTGCAAGAGTCGTTTTAGGAGCTCTCTTGCATGCCCCTGCCGGCTGTTCCTGGATCGCTCGGCAGACATGTTGGCTGAATGGAGTCTTACTCTACTCTTAGACTCTGTGCAAGCCTTTGTGAATCCAGCCCACTATGTTTACTGTGACTTATAAAGTTCGGTTTAAGACCTAGAACCTAAAAAATGTTACCACTAAAAAAAAGTGTTTGTGTTGAACAGTTTGCCGTTTACAATGTTTCATAATCCCTACAGTTCCAGAGATATGAACATTTGTTTGAAATGTAAGGGCATAATTTGATTCTATCAACAGGCTTAGGCTCCACCCATTGGAAGTTACAGTGCAAACGTCCTGAGCTCCATTGGAGAGAATGAGTTAAACTGCTCTCTTCGCTTCACCATTCAATTGTGGATTGCAAAGACTTGATGAAGTATGACTGAAAGACTAGTCAGACACAGATTGTTGGAATTTACTGGATACAAACTGTTTACCATTCTATGTAACTAGTTATGTTTCTGTACTACACTTCGATAAAAATGTGTTAAATTTGGCTATTATTTTTTGATGTATTGCAGTCAGTCCATGAATTATTTCTATTCCATGTGAATAGTCATCAGTAACAGCAATATAGTTCCTGTCTTTAAACTTACATAAATCACACTGGCTATCCTTTGTCACGGACACTTTGGCAATGGTTTTAGCATTGCCAAATGCAGAGAATGCATAGAATGCATAGAATCTGCTATAATTTATGTATAATAAAGAAATTGTTGGTTCTTTCTCTATATTTTTTTGAAATCTTGATATCCTTCATGCATTTGACATAGCATCTCAGCTCATTGATTTAGGGGTACCAAAATTATGTCTTGGTATGAAAATAAGCCATCATGCTCTGGTAACAGAGCTCTCACCATAAATTATTTGTGCAAAAGCTCTTTCATTTGAGTCCAATGATTTGTCCATCCATTAAGTACATGATGAATAACAGTTTACAGCTCATAATCAAGTCATGTTAATTGTTTAAACATTTCAGGTCTTTTGTTGGTTATAGGCTTTGGTCTTTTTATGCTTTACACATAAGCTATTGCCAAACTTTTGGTTTCAGGTAATGGTTGGTCATAACTATAATTTCTGGACAGTGTATCAGCAGTGAGTTGCTTACCTGCTATATGTATTACTTTTGCATTGAACCTTCTTAAATACACAAATTCTGGCATCTTGGTGGCAATTTGTCAAGATAGTTTGAATTTATTAATGGAACTAGTGCTTTATGGCCAGTATAGAGCTGAAAACTCTTCAATCCTCATAGGTATCTGGAAAACGTTTCACATGCCTACACACTTGCAAGACATCCTTTTTAATTTGAGAGTATCTTGGCTCAGCAGCAGGCAAAATTTTGGAACAACAGGCTATATGAAGCAACACTTGTTCATCTAATCGGAATAACACTGTACCTAGGTCAATCCTACTAGAATAAGTACTCAAAATTGCCTGCTTAATGATATTGTATTATGCTAGTACTGGAGCTGTTGAAAGCAACCTTTTTATTTTGCTCAGGGGTTGAGCTTTATGTCCCCACAACCATGGTGCATTCTTTCTTAGCAAGTCTGTTAAAGATCAAAGTTTTATGGAAAGTCTGGGGAAAACTTACCCAAAATTGTCGATTATGCCAAGGGACTATCTCATTTCAGTCACTCAGAAGGGATCTTACAGTTCAACTATTTGTTTGCTTCTGGTTTGGTACAACTAGCAAATATATGGTGACCAAAATACTGAAGCTCATCCTATTAAATGAAGCATTTATCTTGATGAAGCTTAACACTTGAATCTTTGATTGTGTGTAAGATAGTCTCTTACCTCAAATCATGTTTTCTTGTATGTGCAAAGGCTAGGATGTCACAGGTTCATAGGTTCATAGGTGTATACTTGGCTAACAACCACAAAGGTCTTTGTAAGTCTAACCATGCAACCCAAATGTGACCCAAAAGTTTATGTTTTAGACATTTAAAATAAGAGGTGTTTTTGGCTAAGACATGATTTAATGGCTGCCTCTGCCAATCAGAGATATATTCATCAGAGCAAGGGTGAATTTCCAATTTCCCAACCAATGGTCCAAGTTACATTTAAATAGGGATCATGAAGGGTCTTTGCTTCATATGGATGGGAAGACTATTCCAGGGAATGGGGATTCTTTGAGATAAGCATTTGTCTCTCCGGTATGTCTTATTTAAGTTGCAAGCAAAATGTAGGTCTTTGGATCTAGCTGTTCTGATGCTGTTTGTTTTGCAGATGTGCAAAAGGTTCATCAGAGCATGGCCCAAGGATGCCTTGCAAGCCTGGCATAGATCACCTCTCAGTAGACAGTAGAAGACTGAGTATAGAGATAGGGCTTTGAGACGTCATGCATAACAAGAACAACAACAGCAGCAACACCAAGACTATTGAATCATTCAGGTGTTTTGCAATAGAAATTTTCAAATGTAAAATCTTCCATTAGGTTAATGAACTTCATCAGTTTTTAATTTTCATAGAAAACACTTTTGCATTTGCTATATTGGGTTTTATACAGGTAATATAAATCTTTCACACAAACCAGCATCAATGAGCCTTTTCAGTTCTACACTGATTCTTAATCTACCATTTATTTTGATTACTGAGATCATGAGAGTACAGCACTCATCCAGTTTAGTTATCCTTTCTATAATGCATAGGTGTTACATTAATTTTAGTTCTGCCTCTGCTTTGGACAGCCAAGGAAATAGTTTACTTCCAAATGCAGTTAAGGCATATGAAATAACATTTATTATTAAACTGATTTTTGCTGATTCAAAGTAAAGCAGTCCGGTTTCACCAAATGTCTACTTCATTAATCTTACCTATTAGACCCAGTTTGCATGCCACAGTTCGGTTGAGCAAAATATCTGCGAACAGACCATACTAAACATAAACCCCAAATTCAAAATTGTGCCCCCTCCACTCAAACATAGATAAAATTTACCAATTCACTTGAGCTTGTCTGCCAGACTACAATTTTCAGCCCCTGCCTCATACAACTGTGGACACCTTAGGAAAATTGTGCATCAATTGGTTAATAATAATTATAGACTTATAGGTTGTATAAAAAGATTTATAAAGTTTAGGAAATCAGAAATTATGAAGTCTTGTTTGTTAGTTACATTAGACCCAGAATTGAGTATGGAATAACAATATGGAAATCTTATAAGAAAACAAGCATGAGTAAACTGGAAAGAGTACAGCAGAAATATGCCAACGGCATCCATGGATGAGAACATTTAAGTTATTATGAAAAGGCTAAAATATCTGAGCTTGTACAGTCTCACATATAGATATCTAAGAGGATATATTATTCAGGTATATAGGTCATTTAGAGACAACTATCTCCAGAAATGTTTGTGGTTATCAAAAAGTACTAGAGAAGCATCAGACAACATATGTAGAAGATTCTATAGCAATGAGAAGTGTACTCATTGGTTCTCTGAGAGAGCAGCTGGTCCATGGAACAGACTATCAAATTACATTAAAGCAAGTACTAGTTTAAATATGTTTAAGGACAGCCTGGATACTTATTATAGGAACAAATGGTTTGGTATATTGGCAGGCCAGAAGGGCATTAATGCCAGTGCTTGAAATATTTGTATGTATGTATGTGTGTATATATATATATATATATATATATATATATATATATATATGGGTTCCATACACTAGATCGAATTTTCGCTAATTCAAAATAGTGCATGGAATGCTCACTGCGGTGAAAGTGCACTTAATCAAAAGTGCACTTACGCGAAGTTCAGTACAATGAACGGGTGTTGTACTGAACTTCCATGCAGTACTCACGGACCTTAGGGTTAGGGCATGGGTCATAGTAAGGGGATAGCCCATAGGGCTATCCCCTTACCATGACCCATGCCCTAACCCTAAGGTCCGTGATGACTGCAGTGCAGTGAAGGACATAGCAATGTCCTCCACTACGGTGCGATAGTCACGGACCTTAGGGTTAGGGCATGGGTTAGGGTAAGGGGATAGCTTTACTAACTATCCCCTTACCCTAACCCATGTCCTAACCCTAAGGTCAGTGACTATTGCACCATAGTGGAGGACATAGCTTGTTTTTTATGTCCTCCACTGTATTGCAGTGTTTTCGGTGAAGTGCACTTACACAAAAGTTCACTTTCATTAAAGTGAACTTTCTCAGAAGTGAGGCTTCCTATTACTAGTTTGAAGTAGTGAACTTTCATTCTTGTAATAGGAATCCATATATATATGTGTGTATATATGCATCTAGCATGACATATCACTGTAAAATCAGCCCTTAAATGTAACTGGCAACAGGCACACCTCATGCCATCTGCAGCCCACTGCTGTGAACCATTACGGTAAAGGTCAAATGTTATGGCATATGTGGCACACAGCTTGGAATCATTATGGTAATGTTACACCCCATGCCATATGTAGCACAATGCTGGGAACTGTTATGGTAATGTCATACCTCATGTCTTGAGCAGGTCACAGCTGTGAATTATTATGGTAATGTTACACCTGATGCCATATGTAGCAGAATGCTGGGAAATATTATGGTAATGTTACACTTCATGCCTTGTACAGGCCACAGATGTGAATCATTGGGGCAATTTCACATCTTATGCCATGTGTAGCACACTACTGTGAATCGTTACCATAATGATTCACACTACTGTGAATCATTATGGTAATGTAACTCCTCATGTCATGTGTAGAACACTGCTGTTAATCGTTATGGAAATGGTCACATCACTTGGCATGTGTAGCACACTGCTGCATATCATAATGGTAATGTCACACCACATGCAATGTGTAGAACACTAATGTTAGTCATTATTATAATCTCACATGCATGAAATGTATAGCACCCTACTTCAAATCATTATGGTACATCTCACACCTCATTGCATGTACATCTATCTGCTTTGGAACATAATGGCAATGTTCAGATGTAAAGCCATGTGCAGCACACTGCTTTGAAATATTCTGGTAATGTCACATCTCATGCCATGTGAAGCACAAAGCTGAGAATAATTTTGAAAATGTAACACTTCATGTCATTTGTAGCACACACATGTGAATCATCAAGGTAATGGTCATTCCATAATCAGTAATGACTGAATATCATTATGCTAATTTCACAACTTATGCTGTGTGTGGCACACTGCTGTGAATCACTATGGTAATGTCACACATATGCAATGTACAGGACACAGCTGTGAATCATTATGGTAATTTCACACCTCATGCCATGTGTAGCACACTGCTGTTAATCATTATGGAAACAGTCACGTCTGCTGCTATGTGTAGCAAACTGCTTCAAATTATTATGGAAGCATCACACATCATGAAATGTGTAGCACACTGCTGCAAATCATTATGGTAATGCTCACTCATCATGCTATGTTTGGCACATTACTTTGAAACATTATGCTAACAATCACACCACATGGCATGCCTTGCACATAGCTGTGAATCATTATTATAATATCACACCTCATATCATCATCAGCACACTGTTGTGAGTCATTATGGCAATGATAAACCTCATACCTACTGCTATGAATAATTATGGTAATTGTAACACATCGTGCCATTTAAAGCACATTGTTGTGAATCATTAGGGTGATGTAACACATCTTGCCATATATAGCTAACTGTTACAATACCTTGAATCAGTATGGTAATTTCACATTGCAAGCCATGTGTAGCACACTGTTATGAATGATTATGTTAAAGTCAAATATTATGCCATGTGCAGCATACTGCTATTAATCATTATCATAATGTTCTTCCTCATGCCGTGTGTAGCACACTGATGTGTATCACTGTGGTATTGTCAATCCTAATACCAAGTGTAGCACTCTGCTGTTAATCATTATGGTAATGTTACACCTCACGTCATGTGCAGCACACTGCTGTTAATCATTATGGAAATGGTCACATCTCTTGCTGTGTATAGGACACTGCTGTGAATCATTATGTTAATGGTCACACTTCATGTGATATGCATCTCACTGCTGTTAGTCATTATGGTAATCTCACACAGCATGACATGTGTAGCACACTACTATGCATCATTGCACTAAAACTCACACCTCATACCATGTACAGATCTCTGAGGGAGGTCTTTATAGTAATGTTCACAACTGATGCTATGAGCAGCACACTGCATTGAATCATTATAGTAATATCATATCTCATGTCATGTGTACCACACTGCTGTGAATCATTTTTGGCAAAGTAACACTTCATGTCATATGTAGCATACTACTTTGAGCATTTTTGCTAAGTTTGCACCTCATGCCATGTGAACCAAGCTGCTCTGAATCATTACAGTAACAGTCTCATCTCATGACATGTGCAGCACATGCAATGAATCATTATGGTAAAAATCACATCTCATTCCATAAGTAGCATGTGGCTGTGAATCATTATGGTAATTTCACAACTTATGCTGTGTACAGCACACTGCTGTGAATCACTAAGATGATATCAGACAGCATGCCATGTGCAACACACTGGTTCATAGGTTCATAGGTTCATAGGTTGGTACTAGGCTATCGGCCCTAAGGCCTATGCAAGCCTAGCCATAACAATTCCCTGGATATTTCTTCCCACAATATTTACTTCTCTGGGTCCCTGTCTAGCAGGGTGACTGACATGATCCCCGGGGTGAATTTCCTATCTCCCATCCAATCACTAAGGTTCCTTTTGAAGAGGGACAATGAGGCACTCTGCTTGACATGTATGGGCAGTCTATTCCAGAGTCTGGTGAGTCTCTGGGTCAGGAACCTATCCCTCCAGCATGTTTTGTTCATTGTGATGATAAGGTTTAGATCCCTGGGGTATGTGGCTCTGAGGGATTGGGATTTCTTTAAGTGGAGCATGTCCAACAGCTCAGGGTTTGACATAACCTTGTATGTTTATCAGAGATCGCCTCTGAGTAGACGATATGCCACAGAATATAGCTGGAGTATTTTTAGATGGTCAGCATAGGGCATCTGCTTTAGGCCTGTGATTCTTTTAATGAGGTATTTCTGTGGCCTTTCCAGCTGTTGCAGATATCTTGTGAGGTACATACCAAATGGGGCATTATACTCTATAATGGGTCTAATGAGGGATGAGTACAGTGGGAAAATGACCTCCTTTTTCTGGATGAAAAGCCCTTAGTGATGAGGTGTGCCACATAGAAGGATTTCCTGACTGTTGTGGTGATGTGGTTATCGAACATGAGACCACTGTCCACCTGTGTCCCTAAGTGTCTCATCACACATTCAATGTTTAGTGTCCTGCCACCTATGTGGTAATTCATGGGTACATGTTTTTTTCCAAAGGGGATAACTATACATTTCTTGGCATTAAGCTTGATCCCATGGCTCTGGCACCAGGCATCTGTTTCTGTAAGGCCCTTTTGTAGAATGTCCACATCATTTGGGGATTCAATAATGGCTCCCAGTTTGCAGTCATCTGCAAACTTTGTTAGCCAGAGTCCCTTAGTGTTGGCCTGTACCTCAGAGAAGTAGATGCCAAACAAGAGTGGTCCCAGGACTGAACCCTGAGGTACTCCACTTATCACTTGTCTGGAGCTGGATTTGGAGTCAGCTACTTTTACAGTCTGGGTTCTGTCAGTAAGCCAGTTGGCAACCCATCGAGTGACATAGGGATTTATGCCCAGCTTAGCAAGTCTATCTATGATTCCAGAGTGGGAGATGGTGTCGAAGGCCTTGGCGAGGTCCAGATAGACCACCTTACCCTCGTCCACAGCTCTCGAGACTGATTCGAAGAAGTCAATCAGATTCAGGAGACAAGATCGGCCCTTCACAAACCCAAACTGGGTGGGGTCCAGTGTTTGAAGGTTGCCAATGTCTTTGTTTATAAGTTCCATAATAATGTATTCCATGTGCTTGCAGATCAGGCTTGTCAGACTGATGGGACGGTAGTTCCCGGGATCCAAGATGGATCCTCCCTTGTGGACTGGGATAACTGTAGCTGTGTGCCACTCTGTGGGCATGAAGCCTGAGGTGAGGCTATGATTAAACATGACACTTAGGTGAGGTGCCAGTTCATTTTGTAGTTCATGTAGTACACAGCCTGGGATGTCATCTGGTCCCATGGATGCTGTATTCTTAGTTTTGGAGAGTGCGGTTTCTACCTGTGTGGCCATGATTATCGGAATTTGGCAATATTTTGGTATTGAGATGGGCCCTTTAGGGGGTGAGAGGGGGGTGAAGTTGGCACTAAATTGATCTGCCAGGATATTGGCAATATCCTTGGGATCAGTATATTTAATGCCATTCTGTTGTAGCTCAGAGCAGATCTGAGCATTGCCATTTAGATTACTGACATAACTATAGAATGCCTTGTGGTTGTCTTTGGAATCTTTGGCAATTTTATTTTCGTAGCTAGCTTTTGGGGATTTTATGAGGGATCTCAGCTTCTTACTGAGGCTGGTGAGGGAGTTTTTTTCATCCCTGGAATTTCCTCTTTTCTGCAACAGTTTCTTCCTTCTGTTGTATAGTTTGTTTATAGCAGGGGACCACCAGATTGGCTTCCTTTTTTTGGAGAAGAGCATCTTGGTTCTATTTGGGATGGCACAATTCATGCATGAGTGGATGTGCTCGTACAGTGCCTTAGTGTAGGATTCTGAAGTCGAACTTCCAGATCCCATCTGCGTGGGTGTTGTGAAGTTTGCCACTTCTGACTTCAGTAGCATAAAGTTGGCTTTGGAGAAGTTTTTTAAGGAGGTTTCCTTACTGGGGGTGGGGGTTTGATGTGGATGTCAAGGGTGATTTGCTTATGGTCAGACCTGACCAATGAGGGGGTGACCACAGGTGTGGAGCATCTATCTCCCATGTTGCTAATGACCAGGTCTAAGATATTGGAGCCCCTGGTGGGACAATGGATTAGTTGATCCAGGGTGTTGGAATTTATGAATTCCAAGAACCGTTGGGAAAAGGAGTTGGTAGCCGAGTAGTTTTCCCAATTAATGACAGGGTAGTTGAAATCACCAAGTATTAGGGTGTTTGGTTGTATCTTAATATTTTCCAGTATATTTTGAAAGGTGTAATGAGAATCTTGGGGCATGGTGGGGGATCTGTAACAAGCTACAATTTGGATTGCAGTCTTACCTAGTGTTAGTTGCACCTGGAGAATTTCAGATGCATTGTGTTGGGCAACTAGCCTGGAAGTGTGAATATCCTTGGTGAATATGTACACTCCTCCACCTTTAGTGTTTCAGCACTGAAGTATAGTGGTAATGCCACATCTAACACTGTGTGTAGGCCACAGCTGTGAATCATTATGTTAATTCACACCTCATACCATGTGTGGCACATTTGCTATGACACATTACAGTAATAGTCATTCACCATGCCCTGTGCAGCACACTACTGAGAACCATTAGGGTAATGTCATACCTCATGCAATGTGCAGCACTCTGCTGTTAGTCATTATGGTAATCTCACACTGCATGACACATGTAGCACATTACTGTGAATCATTAGTGTAAAACTCACACCTCATTCCATTTGCAGCTCTCCACTGTAGATCATTATGATAACAGTCACACTTCATGCCAGCTGTATCACACTGCTGTGAATCATTTTGGCAGTTTAACACTACATGGCAAGTGAATCCTTATGGAAAGGTCACACCTCATGTGATGTTAAGCAAACTGCAGTAAATCATTTAAGTAATGGTCACCACTTGTGACTTGTGTGGTACACTGCCGTGAATCATTATGGGAAAGTCACATCTCATGCTATGTGTGGCACACAAATGTCAATCATTATGGCAATGTTGCAATCTATTCCATACAGACCCTATAGCTGTGAATCATTATGGCAGCAGACACATCTTACGTCATGTATAGCACAGTGCTGTGAATCACTGTAGTAATAGACACACCTCATGCCATGCTTAGGACGCTACTCTGAATCATTATGAGAAAGTCTCACCTCATCCCATATGTAGATCATTTCTTTGAATCATTATGCTACTGTCACATTGCACCCTATGTGTAGCTCACTGCTGTGAATCATTATGGTAATGTCACACCTCATGTCATGTGCAGCACACCTCTGTGAATCATTATAATAACATTCATACCTCACTCTATGTACAACTTACTGCTGTGAATCATGGTAATGTCACCCAGCATGCCAAGTGTACCACACTATTTTAAATCACTATGATTATATCACACCATATGCTTTGTGTAACACATTAATTTGTATTGCAATGTCACACTTGATGCTATGTGCAGACCACTCCTGTTAATCATTATGGTAATGTCACACATCGTGCCATATACAGCTCACTGCTTTGAATCATTATGGTAACCATCACAACGTGTGTCATTTGCAGCACACTGTTGTGAATCAGTATGGTAATCTCACATCCCAAACTTTGTGTAACACACTGCTGTGAATGATTATGTGAATGTCAAATATTACATTATGTGTAGTACAGTACATTGCTATTAATGATCATCATAATGGCATACCTCATGCTATGTGTAGTACACTGCTGTAGGTCATTATGGAAGTGGTCATAGTTCACATTACTGTTGTAAATATTTAATGTAATGTCACATATCATCACATGTGTAGCAACTGCTGTGACTCATTAGGGTAATGTCACACATCATGCCATGTGAAGCAATTGCTGTGACTAATTAGGATAATGTGTAGCACACTGCTGTGAATGATTATTTTACTGTAACTCCTAAAGTCATTTGCAGCCCACTGCTGTGAATCATTATTGAAATGTCACACCTCATGCCATTTATAACACACTGCTATGACTTATTATGGCAATGTATTGCATCATCCTATGAGTAGCATGCACATTTAAATCATTGTAGTAATATTACACCTTATGCCATGTCTGCCAAACTGCTGTAAATCATTTTTCTAATGTTACTTCATCTGCAGCAACCTCTGTGAATCATTATGGTAAAGTATCAGCACTTGTCATGTGTACAGCACTGCTGTGAGTTTTTATGGTAGCAGTCACAACTCATGCCAAGTGCAGCATACTGCTGTGAATCATTATACACCTCATGCCATGTGTAGCACACTGCTATAAATTATTATGGTAATATCACAAATACTATGTGTGTCAGACTGCTGGGAATCATTTTGGTCCTGTTCACTACTCATGCCAAGTGTAGAACAGTACTATGAATCATTATGGTAATCTAGCACATCATGCCATGTGTAGAACACTTCTGTTAATCCTTATAACAGTTGTACCTCATGCCATGTGCAGCACACTGCTGTGAATCATTATGGCAATGTGAATCCTCATGCCATGTAAACCATACTGCTTTGATACAGTGAGATGATGCTCACACCTAAAGCCATGTGTAACACATTGGTTTGAATCAACATTGTAATAACTACTGCCATGTGCAAGACACTATTGTGAATCATTATTTTTAATACCTCACCTCCTGCCAAGTCCAGAACACTGCTATGAATTAGTATCACGATAATCACACCTCGTGCCAAGAGTAATGCACTGCAGCGAAACATTATGGCAGTTTCACTCCTCCTCCTTTCATGTGTAGCAGAATGTTATGAATCATTATGGTAACAGTCACACCTTAAGCCATTTGGAGCTCCCTGATGTGAATCCTAATGGTAATTTCACACCACATGCTATGTGCAGCCATCTGCTGTGAAAAGTTATTATAATTTTACACCTCATGCCATGTGCAGCACATTGCTGTGCATCATTATGGTAATGACCCACCTCATATTATGTTCAGCACACTGCTCTGAATCATTATGGTAATGCAAAACTCACATGCTACGTAGCACACTACTGTGAATGAGTATGGTAATTGTAAAACTGCACACCATTTAAAACACACCGCTGTGAATCTTTTTGTAATGTCACACATCATACCATGTGCAACACATTGTTTTGAATTATTATGGTTATGTCACACCAAACACCATGTGCAGGACACAGCCATGAATCATTATGGTAATTTCTCACTGCATGACATGTGCAGCACACTATTATGAGTCATTACAGCAAAACTCATACTTCATACCATGTGCAGCTCTCTGCTGTGCATCATTATGGTAATGATCTCACTTCATGTCAGGTTTAGCATACTGCTATGAATTATTTTAGCAATGTAACACTTCAACAAATGTGTACTACACTACTGTGAATCATTATGTTAAAATTCACACCTCATACTTTGTGAAACTCTCATCTGTGCATCATTATGGTAACAGTCACACCTCATGCCAGGTGTAGCACACTGCTATGACTCATTTGTGACAATACAAAACTTCAGGCCATGTATAGTGCACCACTGTGAATCATTATGGTATGGTCACACCTCATGCTATGTTAACCAAACTGCTGTGAATCATTATAGTAATGGTAACAACTCATGACACATTCAGTACAGTACTGTGAATCATTATGGTAAGGTCACACCTCATGCCATGTGAAGCACACACATTTGAATCATTATAATAACATTGTACCTCTTTCTATAAGTAGCACATGGCTGTGGATCTTTATTGTAACAGATGTACCTCATGCCATGTGTAGCATAGTGCTGTGAATCATTGTGGCATTGGAATTACATCATGCCATGTGTAGGACACTGCTGTGAATCACTATGGTACTGTGACACCAAATGCTGTGTGTAGCACACTACTGAGAAACATTATGGTAATGTCAGGTTTCATGGCATATGTAGTACATTATTGTAAATCACTAGAAAAATACTCACTTATCTTGCCATGTGTAGGACACTGTTATAAACTGTTATAGTAATGGCACACTACATGCTATGTATAGCACACTACTGTGAATCATTATGGTACAGTCAGACCTCGGGCTATGACTAGCACACTGCTTTGAATCATTATAGTAAAGGATACACTTTAATTGATGTGTAGCCCACTGCTGTGAATAGTTATGGTAATGTCACTTGACGTGCCATGTGTAGAACACTGCTGTTAATCATTATTTAAATGATCACATCTCTTGCCATGTATAGGACACTGCTGTGAATAATTATATGAATGGCCACACCTCATGCTATATGCAGCACACTGCTGTTAGCCATTATGGTAATCTCACACAGCATGACATATGTAGGATACTGCTATGAACCATTACAGTAAAACTCACAATCTTGCCATGTGCAGTTCTCTGGAGGGGATCATTATGGTGACGTTTAAAACTCATGCTATGTGTAGCACACTGCATCGAATCATTATACTAATATCATACATCATGCCATGTGTAGCACAGTGCTGTGAATCATTTTTGACAATGTAACACTTCTTGTCATGTGTAGCACACTACTTTGATTCTTTTTGGTAAGGTTGCATTTCATAACATGTGAACCAAATGCTGTCAGTCATTATAGTAACAGTCAAAACTCTTGACGTGCAGTACATTGCTGTGAAACATTATGGTAGTTTCACAACTCATGTGTACAACACACTGCTGTGAATCAATAAAGTAATGTCATACATCATGCCATGTGCAATACACTACATTGAATTATCATGGTAATGCCACATATCACCTTGTGTGTAGGACACAGTTGTGAATCATTATGTTAATTCATACCTCATAGCATGTTTGGCACACTGCTATGACTCATTATGGTAATGGTCATTCTTCATGCCCTGTGCAGCACACTAATGAGAACCATTAGGGTAATGTCATACCTCATGCAATGTGCAGCACTCTGCTGTCAGTCATTATGGTAATCTTACACTGCATGACACATGTAGTACATTACTGTGAATCATTAGTATAAAACTCACACCTCATTCCATTTGCAGCTCTCCACTGTAGATCATTATGATAACAGTCACACCACATGCCAGTTGTAGCACACTGCTGTGAATCATTTTGGCTATTTAACACTTCATGGCAAGTGTGTCCTTATGGAAAGGTGACACCTCATGTCATGTGTAGCACACACATGTGAATTGTTATGATAATGTTGCAACCTATTCCATATGGAGGACATAGCTGTGAATCATCATGGCAACAGACACACCTTATACCATGTATAGCACAGTGCTGTAAATCATTGTGGTAATGGACACACCTCATGCCACACTTAGAACACTACACTGAATCATTATGAGGAAAGTCACACCTTGTTCCATGTGTAGCACAGTTTCTTGAATCATTATGCTACTGTCAAATTGCACCCCATGTGTAGCTCACTGCTGTGAATCATTATGGTAATGTCACACCTCATGCCATTCTGTGAATCATTATAGTAGCATTCACACTTCATTCAATGGCAGCATACTGCTGTGAAATATTATGGTAATGTCACCCAGCATGCCAAGTGTACCACAATATTTTGAATCACTATGATTATGTCACACCACATGGCTTGTGTAACACATTAATTTCAATCATTATTGTAATGCACATTTCATGCTATGTGCAGCCCACTGCTGTTAATCATTATGGTAATATCACAGATCATGCCATATGCAGCTCACTGTTTTAATCATTATGGCATCATCACACTTTGTTCCATTTGCAGCATACTGATGTGAATCGGTATGTTAATTTCACATCATAAACCATGTATAACATATGGCTGTGAATGGTTATGTGAATGCCAGACATTATGCCATATGTAGTACACTGCTATTAATCATCATCATAATGTCATATTTCATGCTATGTGTAGTACACTGCTGTAGATTATTATAGAAATGGTCCATTCACATTAATGCTGTGACTAGTTAATGTAATGTCACACCTCATGCCATGTGTATCAACTGCTGTGACTCATTAGGGTAATGTCACACATCATGCCATGTGATGCAATTGCTGTGGTTCATTAGGGTAATCTCAAACATCATGTCATGTGTCACACACTGCTGTGAATCATTATAATTTATGAGTGTTGTTCCTTCGATGGAATTCCTATCCAGCAACAGTGCAGTATATTTACAACATCCCTGCTACCAATCAAATTAAGAACATTGCTAACCCCAGTCAGCTTTGAAGACCATCCACTCACTTTATGAGTGTTGTTCCTTTGGTGGAATTCCTATACAGCAACAGTGCAGTATATTTACAAAGTCCCTGCCACCAATCCAATTAAGGACATTGCTAACCCCAGTCAGCTTTGAAGACCATCCACTCACTTTATGAGTGTTGTTCCTTCAGTGGAATTCCTATCCAGCAACAGTGCAGTATATTTACAACATCCCTGCCACCAATCAAATTAAGGACATTACTAACCAAAGTCAAATTTGAAGACCATCCACTCACTTTATGAGTGTTGTTCCTTCAGTGGAATTCCTATCCAGCAACAGTGCAGTATATTTACAACATATGTTGCACTGTGTATTCAGTAATCCTAACACTCTATACCCACTTGATGTAGAATATAACTTTGTGACTACTGCATGCTTCTTTAAGGTACTGGCCCTGGTCAGCTATAGCACTCCCTGTGCACCTCACTCCACTACCCCTGCTCTCTCTAGTGTTTAAGTCATTCACCTTCCTACATAACCTTACACCCATCCACTTTCTCCGTTAGCTCTTTCCCTCTACTCTCATGGCTTCCTACTGACACAGTCCCTCACATCTCTACCTGTTTGTATCCCCCATCTGACCTCTCTCTCCCAGATCGAATCCCTCTGACCTCTCTCTCCCACATATAGTCCCTACTCTCACTTTTCCCTACATAATCTCTCTTTCATTCACCTCTATAGCCTTGTTGCCAGCCTAGCGACTGTCAGTTTCTCTGCTGTAGATTGTGTACAATTACATCCAAAACAGGACCCCAGGACATTAATCATGGCATTCTCTCCCCTGTGCTAAAGTATCTGACCTTCTTACTAATAGTTTTTTTCTCATCTAGTTTGCTAGACCTACAGGAAGGTGCTTCCCCGCTCTGTTCACTCCGCTCACTTCGCTCCCCTACCCTACCCCCATTCTCACCCACCCCCACACCAATTACATTTATAGTTATAGACCACACCCCCAACATAACTAACTCCCAATTAGCCAATCAAACCTCACCTACCATCCCTCACTTAAAGACTCCACCACACCCCTAATCAACACCTGACTACTAGTACTACTAATATAACTCCTACAACAACCCAACTACTCCTCCAACTCAACATGTCTTATATGCATCTCACCCACCTGATAAAAGTATTATGTTCCTCACTATCTTCTCTCTCCTTCTTCCGTCAACCCTTTCCTCCTACCACACACACCTTAATACCACCTCTCCACCACCATGGCAAACAGATTCCACAACCAGTCCTAGACAAGAAGAACATTTCCCTATATTACCTTACGACCTTTCCATTTAAAACACACCGCTGTGAATCTTTTTGTAATGTCACACATCATACCATGTGCAACACACTGTTTTTCCTCCCTTTATAATACTCTTAAATACAAGACTAGCACCCCGTCCTCCCAGAAACAGGCTAAGATATTACACAAACTAAACAAGCTCTATCTATACTTCCTCCAAAAACTTACTTGCTGTGGGGACATTCACCCTAATCCAGGACCCAACTAAACTAACCACAGTACCTTTCAACAACTAAATCCTCTATATCTAAGGCCATCCTCATCTCTACTCCTTTTAAACATCAATGTAAGAAGCATTCATAACAAAACCCAGGACCTTCATGCCCTACTAGCTCTATTCAAGGCAGAAGTCATTGTGCTAACAGAAACATGGCTCAAACCTGAACACCACGATAATGAAATTAGTGCCCCTGGGTACAATATTATATGTAGAGACAGATCAGATAAAAAGGGAGGTGGTGTTGCCATACTATTCCAAAACCACCTCACTTTTGAGCAATTCCAGTGTAATTCCCAAGAAGTAAAAGTCATAGAACTAATTCTAGCCAAATTAAAAGTCAACTCTGGCAAATACATAATTATTGCAGGTGGATATATCCCACCAGGTAATAATACTACCATACTGGAAAGCCTACTAAACTGGATGCCATCCTCCCTTCCACAAGAAACCATACTATTAGGTGACTTCAATATTGACTGGTCTGACTGTTTCAGCCAAAATCCCTCCACCCATATAAACCTCCATGGGTTTAACCAAATTATAACTGTCCCCACAAGAACTGACAAAATCTCCAAATGCCAGTCCATCTTAGACTGGATTCTGCTATCAGACCCCACACTGGCTCAACAATCAGGCTGTCTTCCTGACAGTCTGAGTGACCATCAAGCAACCTACTTAATTAGGAATCAATCCCACCACATTAAACAACCCATCCTCAGAGTAGTACGTAACAAAAAGACCTTCAGAGCTAAAGACCTAATCAATTCACTAAAATGCTGCAACTGGACTCCCTTAAAACAACTACCTCTAGACGACACTGTGCAATACTTCAGCTCAACCTTCCTAGATATCCTAAACTGTCATCACTCCCCAGAACCATTAGAATCAAAACTAACTATGCCCCATGGCTAACAAAAGATGCTAAAACCATAATGAAAGAAAGGGACTAAGCCTGGTTACAATTTCATAAATAAAAAAACAGCACCACGAGACAGACGTATCTTGAACTCTGCAACAAAGCTAAAAAACTAATAAAATGTGACAAAACTAATTACCATATAACCATGCAGGAAAAGTATGCTCACAACCCTCAAAAATTCTGGGCCACTATAAATACTTTACTCCACCCAGGAAAATCCAACACTCCTCCCCTGTACTACCAAACAACCATGACAACATCCCCACCCAATTTAACAAATACTTTACTGAAACAGTCCAAGCCTTAGCCAACACCCAGAATACTACTAACAGCCCCTTACCTACAGAGGCCCCTACCCACTTTAGTATAACAAACAACTCTTCCAGTTTCTCCCTGGACCCAGTCCCTACTAAGACAATTGCTAAACTTCTCAAAAAACTGAAACCAACCACTCTGGCAGCTGACAATCTACATGCATACTTCCTTCAAATAACAGCTGAAGCTATAACCTATCCAGTGTCCATTCTCATAAATAGGTCAATATCAGAATGTAAAGTACCTCACTCCTGGAAAATATCACATATTATACCACTGTAAAACAAACCAGTTAAACGAAAAAGCGGACGAGACTGATAAGAGGAGATAGCCACCAGGTTTATTTAGCATTAATCCTTAATTGTGTTAAAAACATGCTTTCGGTGAAGACTGTGCTCCACCTTCCTCAGAATACAAAATTCCGAACATCAAGTACACAGCTTTTAATACATTTTAAAAATAATTAAAACACGTCACTTCCTTTTGGTTAAACTAACCACGAACACCTGGAGTTCATTTACTAGAGATTTATATGCTAAATACATTAGCGTATATCACAGTTACATTCAAAATGTTTATTTACCTTCAGTTTAAAAGAAAAAATAAACCCAAAGTTGAAAAATAAAAATGAATAAAAATAAATAATGAACACGCCTATGCTGAAGTTTTTAAAGCTAGGACATGCTCTTATTTACTATTATTGTTATAAATACATGCAGCAGCCGAAAAATACAAATTTGCATTAGTACATAATTGCAGAAATACAACTGTTTTCGTTGATGTCTCTCTAGTTCTTTTTAAGAATACCTTAATGATCAATGAATGTTTATTTTCAAAAATGTAACGAATATCAATGCACTAAAATTTAATAAAATATAATTAAATTTGATGAATAATGTATATAAATATAAATGTATATTATGTGTAATATATCAGTGCTTTTTTCGTTTAGTTTATAAGAGTAAGCCAGTTCTTATAAAATCATTTGTTAAAAATCTTATATTAATAATAATTTTTTAAAAAGATAATAATTACTTTTCTTAAAAAAGTATATTAGTATGTATATAATTTATACAAGTTATATTGTTGGAACAATTTTCGATTTTAAAATAGTTGGTTGTAAATTCTTTATTACATCACCCAACAATTATAAAAAAATAATAAATAATATATATATGTATATATGTCTATGTGTATTGTGTATAATGTATTAATTATGATATTTTTTATTAAATAAATATATAAATAGTCAAATCTAATCAAATTGTCCTTTATGTATTTTTATTATTATCGTTATTAATGTTTCCATTTTATGATTAAATGTGTATATAATAATAATAAATAAATAAATAAATGCTAAACATACTAATAGCCATTACTTTTATAAATCAGGAATAAAAAATAATAATAGATAATAATGTATTTATATATAAATTCATTTATATAATCTAAAAATTATTACTTCTTTTAAAAATTTATCAATATATAGACAATGTATTTGTAGTGAATATTTCTTATACCCTTTTAAGGGCGAATAATTTAAGAATACATTTAATTGATATAAAATCGTTAAGACCTGGATACGCACTTGCATTAGTTCTAATTTGCCACATTAACTCATCTAGCTCAAGAGTGAACTGCCATGGTCCACCTCTTGGGTCATGTGTTCTTTGGTGTAAAATAATAAACTTAAAATTGTGGTTACAGTGCTCCAGTATGTGTTTTGCTAATGCATTATTAGTATCCTGTTTGGTGATAGCATACTTATGTTCATAAATCCTTTGCTCAATTTTTCTCTCTGTTTTACCTATATAAAAAGCATTGCATTGCTCACACAATGCTGCGTATACTACCCCTTTACTCTCACAATTATATCTTTTATTAATCTTATATCTCACTTCGTTAATGACAACCTCTTTTGTTACTAGAATTGAGGAGCATTGTGTGCATGCACCACATTTATACATGCCTTTAGATGGATTAAAAGAGGGTTCATACCTTTTCTCAAGCAACATTTTCAAATTACTATTTCTTCTATAGGTTATTTTAAGTTCTGGGCCTAACTTGTTGTGTAGTATTATGTCTTCAGAAATAATTCTCCAATTTTTGTTCATGATTCCCCTAATAGATTTATGGTCACTAGAGAATGTACACAAGAAGCTACTCTTATGGTCTTTGTGTGTGGCAAAAGCAGATTCTACCAGTTGTACTTCCGAAACATTAGTGTTATTAGTGGTTTCATTTAGTAGTGGCTTAAAATGTCCTAAAATTCTTTTGTTTCTAACTTCTTCCCTAATGTTAACAATCAATTTTGAAGGGTAGTCTCTGTTTAAAAACATTTTTTCTAAATTGTCACATTCCTGATCAAAGTCTGCTAGTGTAGTAATCATCCTAGCAGCTCTAACCATCTGACCCTTAACAACTGCCTTTTTCTGATGAAAAGGGTGACAACTACTAAAGTGTAAAAATGCATTAGAATATGTAGGTTTTCTGTAAATCTTACTAATGTATCTTGAATTTATTCTGTCTTTGACAAGTAAGATGTCCAAAAAACTAATGCTATTTTCTTCTAAATTAAATGTGAATTGCAAAAAATCAGTTAAATTCGTGATGCTAGTTATAAAGAGGGCACTAATGCTGCTGGTCCTTTCCAAATCAAAAACATGTCATCCTGGTACCTAGTGTACCAGGAGACATGTTCCTTAAACATCGGGTGTTTAAAAAGTAAAGTGTTTTCCCAATGAGCCATGATTGCATTCGCAAAGGTTCCCCCGCAAGGCGAACCCATCGCTACCCCTGATTTTTGCAAATACAGTTGTCCCTCAAACATCATATAATTGTTGGATAATACAACTTCTAGTAGTGTTTCTATTAAATAAATAGTATTGTCAGTGACTTTTTTGAAAATTAAATAGTCTCTAATCCATTCCATTCCTAGTTGTTGAGGAATAACGGTATAGAGGTCCTTAACATCAATAATTAAAAACAGTGCGTTTTCTTGATATTTAACTTGGTTCATATTATCCAAGAAGCTCCATGAATCTTTACAGATTTGGGTTTCGGATTCAATAAAGGGCTTCAATAGTCTGTCGACTTGTTTTGCACAGGCATATGTCACCGAATCCCTACCATCAACTATTGGCCTAAATGGTGGATTACTAACGGACTTGTGTAGCTTAGGAACGCCAAATAGGTATGGTACCCTGGGTGCTAGCATTAATAAATATTGGTGTAGGTCTAAGTTGATGTATTCTTCTAAAAATAGGTCTCGTAATATGTTCTTGATTCTATTATGCACTAGGTTAAGTTCATTTAATGAGACCTTTGTATAAACATCTGTGTTTAGAAGCATAGACATAGCTTTAATGTATGCATCTTCATTCATTAGGACTAGACCTCCACCTTTGTCTGGCTTCATTGCTTGTATTTGACAAATATGCAATAAATTAATTATTTCATCTTCGATCATCATAATGTTAGTGTTTTTGTTGACCCAGTTACCAGTAGTCCTTTGTAAGTCCCTAAGGTCCATCTCGCACATTCTTTCAAATAGGCTTAGAGTGGGGTGGAGTACTGGATGAAACACACTGGAAACTCTTCTGGAGTTGACTAAGGATGTGCTGTTACCTATTAACACTTTTAAATTCAATTTACGAACAAATAATTTTAAATCTATAATAGTTTTAACTAAATTCATCTTTCTACTGGGGACAAAGGAAAGACCTTTTGAAAAAAAGTCGACCCACTCTTGTTTAATGTCCAATTCTGTAAAATTATAGACAAAATCGCCTATTCTAAGTATCAATGGGTGTACATTTGCTACAAAACTGTCAGTTATCTCCTCCTCTGCTTCCTTTTGTTCTTCGGTATATATTGTTTCTTTTGTGGTTGATAGTTGTTCTGCGATCCATTGTGACCCCTGTGAAAACCCTGTAGTCCTGTATTAACATTGTTTTCATGGTTGTTGTGGTGATTGGTGTTATTATTACTGTTATTGTGGCTATTACTGTCATTCCGTTGTTGGTTGTTACCATTAGCCGTCTCCATATTTCTATTATTTCTGTTACTATTAATTCTTTCACTATGCCTTGGTAGTTGTATATCTGGTTCATCCAAAACAATGTCATGGGCTTCAGCTGCATTAACATCCTGGTCTATGTTGTTGGAATCCAAGAATGAGTGTGTTTGATTGGAGAGTGTAGGATTTCTAGGGTGAAAGGCTGGAGGCTTTGGGTATGCCTTATTATTAGTGTAGTCAGAAACATCCCATGCTATTTTCTTCTTCTTATTGGCTACCAATTTAGTGACTGTAGCATCAATGCTGGAAAAGATGCGGGCATAGTCATATTTGTATCTTGGAAACTCTTCATGAGTTTTTATAGTATATTCCAGAATTTCCAAATCAGCCTTCAAGTCCCCTATCTCGGTGTTATAGTGAATTATCAGTCTGTTAATGAACTCTGCTCCTTGTCTATCAAACATGCTCAAAAGCTCCTGGTGAAAAGGGGAGCTTTCAATTAAACCCGTGGGATATCGCAGGTGTTCGTGGTTAGTTTAACCAAAAGGAAGTGACGTGTTTTAATTATTTTTAAAATGTATTAAAAGCTGTGTACTTGATGTTTGGAATTTTGTATTCTGAGGAAGGTGGAGCACAGTCTTCACCGAAAGCGTGTTTTTAACACAATTAAGGATTAACGCTAAATAAACCTGGTGGCTATCTCCTCTTATCGGTCTCGTCCGCTTTTTCGTTTAACTGGTTTGTTTTACTGTCGTGAGGTTTTGTGTCTTCATGGCGAATGAAACCGGAGCAGGTAGCCAAGTTCTTTTGTTTTCCCAAGATGAGGGAAGCAATTTACGCAATTCTAACCAGGATGTTTCTATTTTTGACAATTCGATCGGGAATTTAACAGCACTTGTCCAAGTGCTGTTGGGGTGTGTGGACGCTCTAACTCAAAGACTTGATGCTCCTGTTTCACAAGGAGCAAACTTACAGCAGCAAAGCCGTACATTGAACAATTTGAATTTAGTGCCTAATGCCAACGTAGCCATTCCAGTCAATCCTGCTTTGTCTCGGGGTGACAACAACCAAGGTTCGAATAATTTGCAACCAGCAGGACGGAGCTCTGTGAATGGGGATGTAATGGTACAAGAGAGCAGTTTACCATCCATCTCTTCTTTTTTGGACAATAATAACTTTTTTTCGTCTGGGATTCAGACGGCTAGTCCACAACAAAGCCGGTCTACAGTAAGTACTTTATCTAATAACATAAATGACTTTGATTATAAGTTGTTCCGATGTAGAAAGTTACAATTGGAAGTCGCATGCTTAACAGAGAATTTAGAGAAAAAGATTGTGCCTAAAGGCTTGCACCAATGGCGATATCCCACGGGTTTAATTGAAAGCTCCCCTTTTCACCAGGAGCTTTTGAGCATGTTTGATAGACAAGGAGCAGAGTTCATTAACAGACTGATAATTCACTATAACACCGAGATAGGGGACTTGAAGGCTGATTTGGAAATTCTGGAATATACTATAAAAACTCATGAAGAGTTTCCAAGATACAAATATGACTATGCCCGCATCTTTTCCAGCATTGATGCTACAGTCACTAAATTGGTAGCCAATAAGAAGAAGAAAATAGCACGGGATGTTTCTGACTACACTAATAATAAGGCATACCCAAAGCCTCCAGCCTTTCACCCTAGAAATCCTACACTCTCCAATCAAACACACTCATTCTTGGATTCCAACAACATAGACCAGGATGTTAATGCAGCTGAAGCCCATGACATTGTTTTGGATGAACCAGAGATACAACTACCAAGGCGTAGTGAAAGAATTAATAGTAACAGAAATAATAGAAATATGGAGACGGCTAATGGTAACAACCAACAACGGAATGACAGTAATAGCCACAATAACAGTAATAATAACACCAATCACCACAACAACCATGAAAACAATGTTAATACAGGACTACAGGGTTTTCACAGGGGTCACGATGGATCGCAGAACAACTATCAACCACAAAAGAAACAATATATACCGAAGAACAAAAGGAAGCAGAGGAGGAGATAACTGACAGTTTTGTAACAAATGTATACCCATTGATACTTAGAAGTACTGGAGGCGATTTTAATGTCTATAATTTTACAGAATTGGACATTAAACAAGAGTGGGTCGACTTTTTTTCAAAAGGTCTTTCCTTTGTCCCCAGTAGAAAGATGAATTTAGTTAAAACTATTATAGATTTAAAATTATTTGTTCGTAAATTGAATTTAAAAGTGTTAATAGGTAACAGCACATCCTTAGTCAACTCCAGAAGAGTTTCCAGTGTGTTTCATCCAGTACTCCACCCCACTCTTAGCCTATTTGAAAGAATGTGCGAGATGGACCTTAGGGACTTACAAAGGACTACTGGTAACTGGGTCAACAAAAACACTAACATTATGATGATCGAAGATGAAATAATTAATTTATTGCATATTTGTCAAATACGAGCAATGAAGCCAGACAAAGGTGGAGGTCTAGTCCTAATGAATGAAGATGCATAAATTAAAGCTATGTCTATGCTTCTAAACACAGATATTTATACAAAGGTCTCATTAAATGAACTTAACCTAGCGTATAATAGAATCAAGAACATATTACGAGACCTATTTTTAGAAGAATACATCAACTTAGACCTTCACCAATATTTATTAATGCTAGCACCCAGGGTACCATACCTATTTGGCGTTCCTAAGCTACACAAGTCCGTTAGTAATCCACCATTTAGGCCAATAGTTGATGGTAGGGATTCGGTGACATATGCCTGTGCAAAACAAGTCGACAGACTATTGAAGCCCTTTATTGAATCCGAAACCCAAATCTGTAAAGATTCATGGAGCTTCTTGGATAATATGAACCAAGTTAAATATCAAGAAAACGCACTGTTTTTAACGATTTATGTTAAGGACCTCTATACCGTTATTCCTCAACAACTAGGAATGGAATGGATTAGAGACTATTTAATTTTCAAAAAAGTTACTGACAGTACTATTTATTTAATAGAAACACTACTAGAAGTTGTATTATCCAACAATTATATGATGTTTGAGGGACAACTGTATTTGCAAAAATCAGGGGTAGCGATGGGTTCGCCTTGCGGGGGAACCTTTGCGAATGAAATCATGGCTCATTGGGAAAACACTTTACTTTTTAAACACCCGATGTTTAAGGAACATGTCTCCTGGTACACTAGGTACCAGGATGACATGTTTTTGATTTGGAAAGGACCAGCAGCATTAGTGCCCTCTTTTATAACTAGCATCACGAATTTAACTGATTTTTTGCAATTCACATTTAATTTAGAAGAAAATAGCATTAGTTTTTTGAACATCTTACTTGTCAAAGACAGAATAAATTCAAGATACATTAGTAAGATTTACAGAAAACCTACATATTCTAATGCATTTTTACACTTTAGTAGTTGTCATCCTTTTCATCAGAAAAAGGCAGTTGTTAAGGGTCAGATGGTTAGAGCTGCTAGGATGATTACTACACTAGCAGACTTTGATCAGGAATGTGACAATTTAGAAAAAATTTTTTAAACAGAGACTACCCTTCAAAATTGATTGTTAACATTAGGGAAGAAGTTAGAAACAAAAGAATTTTAGGACATTTTAAGCCATTACTAAATGAAACCACTGGTAGAATCTGCTTTTGCCACACACGAAGACCATAAGAGTAGCTTCTTGTGTACATTTTCTAGTGACTATAAATCTATTAGAAGCCAATAGGACTCGTATGGAACCACACGTTTGTTTAACAAAAATCCACACGAAAAAATTCTCTCAAAGCTCAAAGGATGTCAGCAAAATAAATCCACCAAGGTGTAAAACCAAAAAAGTCTGTTTATTACAAGAGTGTATAACTCCAACTTCAATCGTCAAGCGCTTTCACTAGACTGTGCTAGCTTCATCAGAACAATTAGATCAGCTGTGTATACACCATTTTAAATAAAAATTGGCACCAAAAAATATATCAGTTCTTAAAGCAACATTGTTATAGTTAAATTCATCCATAATATATATAATACATGCTCCTAGGTTAATATAATGAATTAATACAAAAATTACTACATGTAATAATATTAAAAATCAATTAATGTAATAAATAAATTATTATACTGTGCCTATAAGTTAATATTTCTTTAATTGTTTAACAAAGGTTTGATGGAAAAGTAATCATTGATGCCCGGTGTTTTTGTGGCATCTGTAAACACTTGCCAATAAAGTTCTCTATAAGCTAATAGGTTTTTTATGTTACCTCCTCTAGGGTTACTTTTGACTGATTCTATTATCGCAAACTTGAATTTATGTTCTTCCCCTTTGTCTATAATGTGCCTAGCTAGTGCATTTTTCAAATCTTTATTTTTAATACAATATAAGTGTGCATATATCCTCTGTCTTAATAATCTTTCGGTCTTCCCTATGTAAAATGAGGGACAGACCGTACACTTAGCAATATACACCACCATACTAGATTTGCAATTGCCCCTAGCTGTATAAATTTTAGTTCTGTTCTCATTCCCTAAATTAATGGGACTCATAGTGTAAATACTTGAACATTGATTGCATGTCCCACAACTTGATGTATGTGTATTTATGGTGTAATTTGTCTTATATCCTAATTCAAGTATTCTCTTGATATTATTACCCATCTTGTTCACAAATCTGGGTTCTGTTCCCAATACATCTAAGATATCTTTGTCCTTAGTCAAAAAATGCCAGTTTTTGATAATGATATTTTTAATATATTGACTGTATGGGCCACATTCTATAATACATGCCCTGTTGTAACTAATATTAATAGTTTTCTTTGTTATTTCGTCCATACTATGCTGTTCCTTGTTTAAGCCAAACAATGGTAAATATTTTTTTCCCCATTGGCTTATCACATATGCAGATGTATCAACCATCAAATCGTTGTCATATCCTCTGTCCAAAAACAAGGATGTTATATAATCAATTTCCTTGACCATATCATTGTAATTAGAACACATTCTAACAGCCCTTATACACTGTCCTTTATAGATGTTTCTCTTCACTTTCCTGGGGTGAAAACTGTTGAAATCTACATATGAATTGGTGAATGTATCTTTTCTATATACTTTGGACTTCAGGATGCCATTATCAGCTGTTACTAGTGTGTCCAAGTAAGGAACACCATATTCATTTACCACAGATGTGAATTTAAAAAAATCACTACTGCTATTAATATGATTAAGAAAAGCTGTGAAGGAATTCATACCTCCACTCCAAATAATGTAAATGTCGTCAAGAAATCTCGAATAGTATGTAATGGATTTACTGAATGTACTGTCCAATACATTTTGTTCTTCCCAGTCAAGCATCACCAGGTTGGCATATATGGGAGCACAAGCTGCTCCCATAGCTACCCCCCTGGTCTGCTTGAATATTTCTCCTTCATGGAAAATGAAATTATTATCTAAGGCAATACTCATTAGTTCAGCCAAGAGTTGAATTCTGTCCCATGTCATCCTGGTATGCTTCCTTAGACTGTTAGTAAAGGCCTCAATACCTTCATCCATGGGTATGGAGCTGAATAAGTCAATTACATCTATTGTACTAAATAGTGTACCTTGGTGGTATTTATCTACTGGGTAGTTTTTTCAAAATTCCCATGAATCTTTGACTAGATGTTTGACTTCATTGTATATAGGTTTCAACAATGTATCTATCACTACTCCAATTGGGAAAGTCTTAGATCTACTTCCCGAGATTATAGGACGGAAAGGAGGGTTGTCTTGATTTTTATGTACCTTGGGTATACCTATAATAGTTGCTAAAGTAGGATGTTCCACTGTCATGAAACTATACATCTCTTCAGTTATTCTATGTTCCAAGAGATATTCCTCAAGGTACATATCTATCCTCCTATAGGCTATATTTACCTCATTTATAGATGTTACAGTATAATTACCCGATTGATGTAATATTTCTTGTATGGTTGCACTATATGTAAGGGTGTCATAAATGACTATGCCACCGCCTTTATCGGGTTTCATTATACATATATTTGTGTCCTTCTGTAGATCTGATAGAATTTTCTGTTCTTCTATAGACAAATTATATTTAATTTTATACTTGTTTCTATTTCGATACAATCTATAAATTTCATTAGTTACCACCTGATCGTAGGCCTGTACACTGGGATTACTAATAGGTAAAAAATTACTTTTCTTTTTCAAGCCCAATATTTCATTACTATTACCTTTATCTTTTACATTGTTGTTAGCAAACATAAGTGCTAAATTTAGCTTCCTTGTAAATTTCTTAAATTCAAGGATGTTATCTACTAAGCGAAATTTGGGAGTTGGAATAAAATTAAGTCCTTTAGAAAGAAGGTCAAAATGTACTTTCTCTAACTTAATATTGCTGTAATTTTAGATTTTAAAACTTTTATACTCATTAACAGCTTTATTCATAATGATATCAACTGAATCTGAAGCTGTCTGGTTAGTATTTGTATTGACTACCCTAACTACCATTTCTTCTTCCATTTGCCTGCTTGTTTCCAGTTTCCCTGATTCCTTTCTCTGAATGTATGAAAAAACTTTTCGTTATTATCATCTTTACTAAATCCTTCACCCTGATTTATATGTGTATTGTTAACCAGATCCTGCTTGTTGTAATCCCATTTATAGCACATATTTCTTCTGTACTGGTCTCTGTCTCTATTTAATTTCCTATGTTTTCTTTCAAAGGCATTTCTTGCTCTGTCCTCAGCTGTTTTGAATTGCTTATGAAATAGATTTTCCCATTGTCCATAAGCTAAATCCTGTGTGATCAAATTATTCAGGTTTTCCACCTCAAGCATAAGTTTACAAAGCTTAGCATCATTATGTTTTATAAGTAGCTTCATATATTGAAAGCCAAATTGATCAAACAGTGCATTGAATTCGGTTTCTACTTCCATATTAATGTCAATACCTAAAGGCATTTTATAAAACCTCAATCCCATAGGCACAATGTTACTAGTTATACAAAAATTCAAATATGCATTGTCAAGTTTTAATGCATTAATACTATTTAGTTTCTTTCCAAAAGTGAAAATCCAGTCTTTAAGAGTCCCTTTATCTTTAAAACGGGGATCAGATTTATTTCCCCAGTGATTGTTGTCAAACTTGCACTCTTGACCCAGAAAGTCTTTTAATTTCTGCTGTTTAATGTCAGAATCGACCTGTCGAATAGTCGCTTTGTCCAGGTTATTAGCACAAGAAACATGTGCATATGTCCGGGAATATTGTGACTGTTTGGGTCTGGTGCCTACTCGCTTAGCTTCCTCCGTAAGGTTACCGAAGGAAAAGTCAAATGTAAAATCAGACAATGTAGTTTTATCATTGTCAAAAACATTATTGCATGGTAAGTCTATAATGCCACTAGGCAATACATTCTGCCCCTGTCCATTCGGTATACCGGGGGAAGAAGTGTCCGATAAACTAATAGACCGTTTACTTGCAGAGATTGGAACTGGCGTTTTCTCGTTTTGTAAAATATGATTAGACACAGTGCCTATATTTACTGCAGCGATGACATCCATCTGTGGTGCTGCAACACCGGGGATCTTGCTGAACAAGCCGATAATTTTGGCTACTTCACCTCGGAGAGCCGAGACCTCCGCCCTGAGGTCCGCTAATTCCTTTCCATGACTAGGAGAAGCTCCGGCTATCGAGCTGTGAGATGAATCCATAGAACAACACCAGAAGCCAATAGGACTCGTATGGAACCACACGTTTGTTTAACAAAAATCCACACGAAAAAATTCTCTCAAAGCTCAAAGGATGTCAGCAAAATAAATCCACCAAGATGTAAAAGCAAAAAAGTCTATTTATTACAAGAGTGTATAACTCCAACTTCAATCGTCAAGCGCTTTCACTAGACTGTGCTAGCTTCATCAGAACAATTAGATCAGCTGTGTATACACCATTTTAAATAAAAATTGGCGCCAAAAAATATATCAGTTCTTAAAGCAACATTGTTATAGTTAAATTCATCCATAATATATATAATACATACTCCTAGGTTAATATAATGAATTAATACAAAAATTACTACATGTAATAATATTAAAAATCAATTAATGTAATAAATAAATTATTATACTGTGCCTATAAGTTAATATTTCTTTAATTGTTTAACATTAATAAAGGTTTGATGGAAAAGTAATCATTGATGCCCGGTGTTTTTGTGGCATCTGTAAACACTTGCCAATAAAGTTCTCTATAAGCTAATAGGTTTTTTATGTTACCTCCTCTAGGGTTACTTTTGACTGATTCTATTATCGCAAACTTGAATTTATGTTCTTCCCCTTTGTCTATAATGTGCCTAGCTAGTGCATTTTTCAAATCTTTATTTTTAATACAATATAAGTGTGCATATATCCTCTGTCTTAATAATCTTTCGGTCTTCCCTATGTAAAATGAGGGACAGACCGTACACTTAGCAATATACACCACCATACTAGATTTGCAATTGCCCCATAGCTGTATAAATTTTAGTTCTGTTCTCATTCCCTAAATTAATGGGACTCATAGTGTAAATACTTGAACATTGATTGCATGTCCCACAACTTGATGTATGTGTATTTATGGTGTAATTTGTCTTACATGTCTTACATCCTAATTCAAGTATTCCCTTGATATTATTACCCATCTTGTTCACAAATCTGGGTTCTGTTCCCAATACATCTAAGATATCTTTGTCCTTAGTCAAAAAATGCCAGTTTTTGATAATGATATTTTTAATATATTGACTGTATGGGCCAAATTCTATAATACATGCCCTGTTGTAACTAATATTAATAGTTTTCTTTGTTATTTCGTCCATACTATGCTGTTCCTTGTTTAAGCCAAACAATGGTAAATATTTTTTTCCCCATTGGCTTATCACATATGCAGATGTATCAACCATCAAATCGTTGTCATATCCTCTGTCCAAAAACAAGGATGTTATATAATCAATTTCCTTGACCATATCATTGTAATTAGAACACATTCTAACAGCCCTTATACACTGTCCTTTATAGATGTTTCTCTTCACTTTCCTGGGGTGAAAACTGTTGAAATCTACATATGAATTGGTGAATGTATCTTTTCTATATACTTTGGACTTCAGGATGCCATTATCAGCTGTTACTAGTGTGTCCAAGTAAGGAACACCATATTCATTTACCACAGATGTGAATTTTAAAAAATCACTACTGCTATTAATATGATTAAGAAAAGCTGTGAAGGAATTCATACCTCCACTCCAAATAATGTAAATGTCGTCAAGAAATCTTCTAGGGGAATCATGAACAAAAATTGGAGAATTATTTCTGAAGACATAATACTACACAACAAGTTAGGCCCAGAACTTAAAATAACCTATAGAAGAAATAGTAATTTGAAAATGTTGCTTGAGAAAAGGTATGAACCCTCTTTTAATCCATCTAAAGGCATGTATAAATGTGGTGCATGCACATAATGCTCCTCAATTCTAGTAACAAAAGAGGTTGTCATTAACGAAGTGAGATATAAGATTAATAAAAGATATAATTGTGAGAGTAAAGGGATAGTATACGCAGCATTGTGTGAGCAATGCAATGCTTATTATATAGGTAAAGCAGAGAGAAAAATTAAGCAAAGGATTTATGAACATAAGTATGCTATCACCAAACAGGATACTAATAATGCATTAGCAAAACACATACTGGAGCACTGTAACCACAATTTTAAGTTTATTATTTTACACCAAAGAACACATGACCCAAGAGGTGGACCATGGCAGTTAACTCTTGAGCTAGATGAGTTAATGTGGCAAATTAGAACTAATGCAAGTGCGTATCCAGGTCTTAACGATTTTATATCAATTAAATGTATTCTTAAATTATTCGCCCTTAAAAGGGTATAAGAAATATTCACTACAAATACATTGTCTATATATTGATAAATTTTTAAAAGAAGTAATAATTTTTAGATTATATAAATGAATTTATATATAAATACATTATTATCTATTATTATTTTTTATTCCTGATTTATAAAAGTAATGGCTATTAGTATGTTTAGCATTTATTTATTTATTTATTATTATTATATACACATTTAATCATAAAATGGAAACATTAATAATGATAATAATAAAAATACATAAAGGACAATTTGATTAGATTTGACTATTTATATATTTATTTAATAAAAAATATCATAATTAATACATTATACACAATACACATAGACATATATACATATATATATTATTTATTATTTTTTTATAATTGTTGGGTGATGTAATAAAGAATTTACAACCAACTATTTTAAAATCGAAAATTGTTCCAACAATATAACTTGTATAAATTATATACATACTAATATACTTTTTTAAGAAAAGTAATTATTATCTTTTTAAAAAATTATTATTAATATAAGATTTTTAACAAATAATTTTATAAGAACTGGCTTACTCTTATAAACTAAACGAAAAAAGCACTGATATATTACACATAATATACATTTATATTTATATACATTATTCATCACATTTAATTATATTTTATTAAATTTTAGTGCATTGATATTCGTTACATTTTTGAAAATAAACATTCATTGATCATTAAGGTATTCTTAAAAAGAACTAGAGAGACATCAACGAAAACAGTTGTATTTCTGCAATTATGTACTAATGCAAATTTGTATTTATCGGCTGCTGCATGTATTTATAACAATAATAGTAAATAAGAGCACGTCCTAGCTTTAAAAACTTCAGCATAGGCGTGTTCGTTATTTATTTTTATTCATTTTTATTTTTCAACTTTGGGTTTATTTTTTCTTTTAAACTGAAGGTAAATAAACATTTTGAATTTAACTGTGATATTCGCTAATGTATTTAGCATATAAATCACTAGTAAATGAACTCCAGGTGTTCGTGGTTAGTTTAACCAAAAGGAAGTGACGTGTTTTAATTATTTTTAAAATGTATTAAAAGCTGTGTACTTGATGTTTGGAATTTTGTATTCTGAGGAAGGTGGAGCACAGTCTTCACCGAAAGCGTGTTTTTAACACAATTAAGGATTAACGCTAAATAAACCTGGTGGCTATCTCCTCTTATCGGTCTCGTCCGCTTTTTCGTTTAACTATATTATACCACTGCACAAAGGGGGCAAGTCCATTGATCTAACCAACTGCTGCCCTATTGCAATCCTATCACCTTTATCTAAAATATTAGAGAGGATAGTTCATTCCCAGCTAATGCAGTACCTCCTAAAAATAACCTGCTATCCATATCCCAGCGTGGTTTTAGACCTTCCAATAGCACTACTACAGCACTACTCTCCTTTACCAACATTGTCAATCACCATAGAAACAATTGATTATTTGTATCCTCAATATTCTTAGACTTATCAAAAGCCTTTGATATGGTGAACCATAGTATGCTCCTAGAAAGTCTAGCTTCACTTAACATAAGCTCCTCCATCATGGTTCAATAACTACTTAACAGACCGTCAGCAGGCAGTTCTATGGCAAGACCAGTTGTCCCCTGTATTACCAGAAGGCATAGGTGTACCCAAGGGTCCATCCTAGGACCTCTGTTATTCTCACTATTTACTAACCAGATAGCCTCATCCATACTCTCTGCCTCAGTTGTGCAATACGCAGATGATACCACCATTATATGTGCCTCCCCCACCCTACATGAGCTAAAAGCTATAACCCAAAAAAACTTTCCCTTAGCTGAAACATGGTTCACTAACATAAAACTTATTCTTAATCCAAAAAAAACTCATTCTCTTTAGCCCTGGTAGATCTCTTCCACCAAATAATGATTTTACCATAACATCTAAAGATAACATACAAATCACCCCAACAACACACACAAAACTATTAGGTGTTGAAATTGACAATAATCTAAAATTTGACATACACATAGGCCAAACAATTAATAAAGTTAACTAAAAGTTTGGTCTCCTCTACAGGAATAGACAGTTCATCACTAAACCTACCAAAGCCACCTTAGCAAGAACTCACCTCTTATCCATTCTCCTTTATGCCTCCCCATCTTAACTTTCACCACAATGAACTAAACAAATTGGAATCCTGCTACAACAAGATTGCCAAATTTGCTACTGATGCCCCTTATAGATACCATCACTGTCTAGCCCTCAACTAAATTGGCTTGAATTACCTCAACTACTCCTACTCAACCAACTCTCAGTAGCTCACAAGCTCTACTACCTTCCTGACAAAACCCCAGCACTTCAGAACCTAATTCACCCCTATACCACCACCAGAACCTTATGATCTAGTTATCAAAACCACATAAATGTCATCAAACATAAAACTGATGCTGGTAAATCTCTCTTTGTCTGTACCATTGCCAAAACCTGGAATTCACTCCCAATCCATTTAACTTCCACCACCTCTCCTTCCCAATTTAAAAAAAAAAAAACTTCTCAAAACCCACTGCATAAATAACTGGCATTGTTCATGTTACTCTGCAGGCTAGGCCATACCACTGCACTACTGCTAGGATTCTGCTACAGATCAAATGGTTGCTCCCAAAGTCCTGTTAATAGGAATCTGCTTAGTATCAAATGGTTGCTACCCAAGTAAAAAAATAATAATATATTTTTTATACTTATATGGATATTGGCTTACTGCTAGAAAAATTTAGACATTGTTAATCTCTGCTGACTATGTTCAAATATATTCTGAACATGTATGACACTGTTCTCATATTTGTTACTGTTTTTGTCTCCTTGTAACTGCATTTGCGTTTGGAGCCATCTGCACTCAATTGTATTTCTTATATGTATATTATTATGTTTCCTTATATGCTACTGTTTTGTCTCTGTGGTACTGTATTGTTTGCTTGGAGCTTTTCTCCCTGGGCTTCCACTGAAATGGACCTGTGTCCAGTCGGAATTTCCTAGTTAACAAATGTAAAATAAAAATAAATAAATAAACATTTTACTGTAACACCTAATGTCATTTGCAGACCACTGCTGTGAATCATTATTGTAATGTCACACCTCAAGCCAAGTGTAACATACTGCTGTAACTTATTATAGTAATGCCTTGCATCATCCTATGAGTAGCATATACATTTATATCATTATAGTAATATTACTCCTTACATTATTCACATACACTTCGTATATTACATTATGGTAATGTGACTCCCCATCCCATGTATAGCCAACTAATGTGACTCAATATGGTAAAGTTACCTCCCCTACCATATGCAGCCCACTGTTGTGACTCATAGCAATGTCACACATAATGCTATACATATTACACTGCTTTAAATCATTAGGGTAATGGTCACATCTAAGGCCATGTGTGGCAAACTGCTGTGATCATAATGGAGCAGTTACTCCTGCTGCCATGTGTAACACACTGTTGTGTATCATTAAGGTAACTGTCATACCTCTTGCCATTTGCAGCACACCACAGTGAATCATCAAGGTAATATCACACCTCATATCCTGTGTAGCGCAATGCTGTGAATAATTATGGTAATGCCATACCTCATGAATGTGCAGCACACCTCTGTTAATTATTATTGTAACTGTCACACCTGATAACATGTGTAGCACTCAGCTGTAATGCATTACAGTAATGCTAAGTCCTTGTGCCATTTGTGGCATATTGAAGTAAATCATTATGATAATGGCACACCTCAAGCAATGTGCTGCACACCGTTGTGAATTAGCCTGGGAATATCTAAATTCAAGCTATGTGTAACACACTGCTGTAAATTACTATGATAAAGGTCACACTTCATGCCATATGCAGCACACTGCTGTAAATCATTGCTGTAACTGTCACTTATAATGCCATGTGCAACCCATTGCTTAGAATCCATATAGTAATGTCACACCTCATGCCAGGAGTTGCACACTGGTATGAATCATTATGGCAATGTCACATCTCATGGCATGTGTAGCACATTGCTATGAATAATTATTTAGTGGTCACACTGACTGCCATGTGTAACACACTACTGTGAATGACTGAGTTAATGTCACACCTCATTTCATGTGCAGCACCCTGTGTGAATCATTATGATAATTTCAAACCTTATGCCAGGTGTAGCAAACATGTTTGAAGCATTGTGGTAATGTCGCACCTCATACTATATGCAGCACAGTAATTTGAATCACTATGGTGGGGGTCACACCTAGTGTCATGTGAAGCACACTGCTGTAAAATATGGTAATGTCACACCTCATGCCATGTGAAGCAAACTTCTGTGAATTGTGTTAATGTCACACCTCATGCCATGTGTAGCACACTGCTGTGAATGATTATGGTAATGTCACACCTCATGCCACATGCATAACCCTTCTGTAAATCATTATGGTAGCGTCATTCATCATGCCATTTGCAAAACAATGCTGTGAATCCATACTAGAATGTCACAGCTCATGCCATATGCAGCCTAGTCCTCTAAAACATTATTGAACTATCATACCTCACCCCATGTTAAGCACATTGATGTGAATCATTGCAGTAATGTGACAACTCATGCCATGTGCGGCAGATTGCTGTGGATCTTTATGGCAATGTCACTCTACATGCCATAAGCAGCCAGCAGTTTTGAATCAGTCTGGTAATGTCACCTCTCTCACATTGTGTTGCCCACTGCAATGAAACATTATAGTACTGTCATAACTCAAGACATGTTTATCACATTGCTGTGAATCATTATAATAACAGTCTCACCTCCTGCCATGCATAAAACACTCTTGTGAATCATTATGGTAATGTCATATCTTATCCCAGTGCAGCACAATGTTCTGAGTCACTAGGACAACAGTCAGACCTCATGCCATGTGTGGAACACTTCTGTGAATCATTATTGAGCAGTTACACTTACTACCATCTATACCATACTGCTGTCAGTCGTTATGGTAACTGTCACACCTGTTGCTATTTGCAGCACACCACAGTGAATCATTATAGTAATATCACACCTCATACCCTATGAAGCACATTGTTGTGAACCATTATGGTAATGTCACATCTCATGCCATGTGTAGCACACTGCTGTGAACCATTAGGGCAATGCCACAACCCATTTCATGTGCAGCACCCTATGTGAATCATTATAGCAATTTCATGCATTGTGCCACGTGCACCAAACATTTTTGAAGCATTTGGTAATGTCACAACTCATGCCACATGCAGCACACTGATTTGAATCATTATGGTATGGTCACATCCAGAGCCATGTGTATCAAAGTGCTGTGAATCATTACGGTAATTCAACACCTCCTGACATGAGCAACACAATGGAGTGAAACATTATGGTAATGGTCATAGTTCATGCCATGTGCAGCACACTGTTGTGAATCATTATGTTAATGTCATAGCTCATGCCATGTGCAGCAAGCTTCTGTGAATCATTGTGTTATGGTCACACTTCATGCCATGTGCAGCACACTACTATGAATGATTATGGTAATGTCACACCTCATGCCATATGCATCACCCTTCTGTAATTCATTATGGTAGTGCCATTTGCAGAACAATGCTGTGAAGCCATACCAGAATGTCACACCGTATGCCATGTGCAGCCCAGTCCTCTAAAACATTATTGAAATGTCACACCTCATCTCATGTTGAGCACATTGCTGTGGATCATTACAGTAATGTGACAACTCATTCCATGTAACAGATTGCTATGGATCATTATGGTAATGTCACTCTCCATGCCATGTGCAGCCAACAGTTTTGAATCAATGTGATAATATCACCTTTCCCACCACATGCAGCCCACTGCAATGAATCAATATGGTAATGTCACAAGTCAAATCATGTTTATCACATTGTTGTAAATCATTATATTAATGGCCACTGCTCCTGCCATGTGCAACACACTGCTGTGAATCATTATGGTAATATCACAACTTATCCCATGCAGAGTACAATGTTCTGAATCATTAGGGCAGCAGCATCACCTCATGCCATGTGAGGCACACTTCTGTGAATCATTATTTAATGTTTACACCTACTGCCATCTGTAGCACACTGCTATGAGTCATTAAAGTAACTCTCACACCTCTTGCCATTTACAGCACACTGCAGTGAATCATTATGGAAATATCAAACCTCATTACCATTATGGTAATGTCACACTTCATGCCACATGCAGCACAGTGCTGTGAATTATTAATTAAACCTGCCACACCTAAAGCCATGTGTAAGTCACTGCTGTAATTCATTATGGTAATGATAAGACCTCCTGCCATGTGTAATACACTGATGTAAATAATTATGGTAAAGGCACACCTCATGATATGTGCTGCACACTGCTGTGAATTAGTCTGGTAATATCAGACCTCAAGCTGTATGTAGCACACTGCTGTGAATTACTATGGTAAAGGTCAAACCTCATGCCATATGCAGCACACTGCTGTAAATCATCATTGTATGTGTCACTTCTTGTGCCATGTGCAACCCACTGCTTTGAATCCTTATGGTAATGTCACAACCCATGTCATGGGTAGCACACTGGTACAAATCATTATGGAAGAGTTATGCCTCATGCCATGTGTAGCACATTTTTGTGAATAATTATGGAATGGTCACACTGACTACAATGCAGAGCACACTGCTATAAATCATTATGATAATGGTCACACCTTGTGCCATGTGCAGCACCCTGTATAAATCATTATGGCAATACAACACCTCATGCCATGTGTACCAGACATCTCCAAATCATTATGAACTCTTCATCCCATATGAAACTAACTGCTGTGAATGAATATGGTATTTCCCCCTCCCTAGCCATGTGCAGTCCACTGCTGTGAATTATAGTAATGTCACAAATAATGCCATACGTGTCACACTGTTGAAATAATTAATGTAATAGTCACACCTCATACTATCTCTGACATACTGCTCTGAATTGGTATGGTAATATCACTTTTCATAGCATGTGTAGCGTGATACTGTGACTTATTATGGTAATGTTATACCTCATTTCATGTGTGGCACAATGCTGTGAGTCATTATGGTTATTTCACACCTCATGCTGTGAATCATTATGGTAATGTCATACCTCATAAAATGAGTAGTATACTATTCTGAATCATTAGGGTACAGTCACACTTAATGTCATGTGCAGCACACTGATGTGAGTAATTATGGAGGGTTACACCTGATGCCATGTGAGGCACACTGCTATGAATCATTATGGTAATGGCCACACCTTGTGCCAAGTGCATCACATTGATGTGATTCATTATGTTAATGTTAACAGCTATTGTCATGTGTAACACCATGCTGTTAATCATTATGGTAACAGTCTGTTCTCATGCCACGTGCATCACACTGCTGCAAATCATTACTATAATGTCAAAGCTCATGCCAACTATAGCACATTGCTATGAATCACTATGTTAATGTCACACCTCATTCTTTGTGCAGCACACTGATCTATAAGATTACAATCACACCTTATTCCACATGCAGCATTATAGTAACAGTCTCACCTCATGCCATATGTAGCATTCTGCTGTGAATCCTTATGGCAGTGTAAACCTCATCCCAAGTTCAGAACATTGTTATGAATTATTATGGCATTTTACACCTTGCGCCATGTATAGCGCACTGTTATGAATTTTTATTGTAATGTGAAACCCTGTCCTATGTGTAGCACACTGCTGAGAACAAATAGGAATTAGATAAGTTTGATAATTGCATTTATAGAAAGAACATATTCTGCAATAATCATTTGCATTTTAGAAGCAACCACCTTTGGTTTATTAAAAAGAATATCCCAAGGGGACAGTATATATGGGTTCCAGAATGACCACTGATGAGGCTAAATTTGGAGAAGAAGTTAAGTTCATCACTTCTTTATTTGTTTCTAGGGGCTGTAAAAGAGAACTCCTGTTACAGACAGCAAAGGAAATTAAATCTAAAAGGGATACTATGTTCCTTCCAATTTTAATTAAATATTTTAATAAAATTACTACTCAACAAGAAGAGAACTTGTATATGGAAAGAAACATAGCCTGCTGCTTAGATATGTCTGTAGACAGGCTATTTTTTCCATCATCAGTGGAAAGTTTTGGAAGGTAACAATGACCTGTAATAAGGTTATAGGAGATTCTCCTAATTTTGTGTATAAAAATAATTTAACTTTTAAACTTATGTTGCAGAATGACAACACCAAATTTCACATTTGACATTTTTGGCAATAAAAAACACAGGGATGTTCAAAGGCGGGGGATGCACTATATACAGATATATTTTAGAGGGACCCTATATTTTCCTAGAACACATCTAATACACTATTACTGTCCCAGGAAGATTTAATTGTAAATTAAGAGGGTTACTGTATATACGTGTATGGTTAGGTTGCAATGCTTTTTACATAGGGTTGACCACAGGGTGTTTAGAAAAAAGAATCAAAGAACATGTGCACTCCATCAAGGCTAAAGATGAGAAAAATGCACAATTTAACCATACTAAAGAGTGTCAAAAATACAAGAGATTTTTATTCTCTATACTAGAACAAGTACCCATGGACTTAAGAGGAGGCAATTATAAGAATAGGGTAGAACAAAGAGAAACTTTGTGGCAACTCAAATTAGAGGCTGACAAGTTTCAAGGGGTAAATGATGTAATAAATACGAAATGCTTTCTGAAAGACAGAAGGTTAAAAATACTTAATTAAATTATTTATTTTGGTTCATGATGTCTTATATTTGCCTTTATTCTTATTGCCTTGAACGTTTTTTTTAAACTAGTGCAGACAATTGTGTTTTTAATATAGGAAAAGAGTGTTAATTGTTTTATTAAATGATTGTTTCTTATTTCGTATTGGACACTACAATGTATATATGAGACAAGTTTTTAATGAAATTCTATTCTGAGGAAGTCATTTCTGATGAAAATGGAGAAGTAAAGAGTTTAACACTAATTCTTGGAGTTGTCTCTTCAGTGCTATTTAGTGTTTTTTTTATTTCTGCTGAGAACTGTATTAATGTTACACCTCATGCCATGTGCAGCACACTGCTAGGAATCATTATGGTAATGTCACACCTCATGTCATGTTCATAGGTTCATAGTTATGTACTAGGCTATCTGCCCTAGGGCATTTACAAGCCTAGCCAGAATGTGTTGGCGTTCGGGACCCTTTTAGGCTAGATTCCTGAGCATCTGTCCAGCAGGGCTAAGGAAGTGATCCCAGGAGTAAATTTACAATTTCCCATCCACTCATCAAGATTTCTCTTGAAGAGGGTCAGTGAGGGGCTCTTTCTAACAAGGACCGGGATTCTATTCCAGAGCGAGGGAAGCCTTTGGGATATGAATCTATCCCTCCAGCATGTCCTGTTTATTGTTGTGCTAAGGTTAAAGTCCCTGGAGCGTGTAGCTCTAATGGATATGTTTTTCTTGAGATGGAGCATATCTAACAATTCTGGGTTAGACATGGCCTTGTATGTCAGGCAGAGATCGCCTCTGAGTAGGCGGTAGGCAACGGAGTAGAGTTGGAGTTTATTAAGTTGTGCTACATAGGGCATCTGTTTGAGGCCCACTATCCTCTTGGTGAGGTATTTCTGAGGTCTCTCCAGCTGTTGCAGGTGTTGAGTAAGGTACATCCCAAATGGGGCATTGTACTCAATTATGGGCCTAATCAGTGATGAGTAGAGGGGCATGATGACCTCTCTAGATCTAGATGTGAACCCTTTCATGATTAGGTGGGCTATATAGAAGGTTTTTCTAACCACTTTGGCAATGTGATTGTCAAAGGTGAGGTTACTATCTACTTGGGTCCCCAGGTCTCTAATTATCTCTTCCGTACTCAGTGGATTCCCTCGTATGTTGTAGTTTGTGGGCACTTTGTTTTTCCCAAAGGGGATGACTATGCACTTTTTGGCATTTAGCTTGAGGCCATGGTTCTGACACCAGGTATCTGTCTCCATCAGGCCCTTCTGGAGGATGCTTGTGTCAGCCGGTGAGTCAATTATGGCTCCCAGTTTGCAGTCATCTGCAAACTTGGTAAGCCATAGTCCTCCTATGTTTGCTTGTACTTCAGAGAAGTATATACCGAACAAGAGGGGTCCCAGGACTGAGCCCTGTGGGACACCACTTGTAACTGGCTTAGAGTCGGACATGGCACCAGCGACTCTGACCATGTGAGTTCTATCCTTGAGCCAGTTTGAGACCCATCTAGTGACATATGGGTTAATATTTAGGCTGGTAAGCTTATTTATGATACCAGAGTGGGGTATTGTGTCAAAGGCTTTTGCTATGTCCAGATAGGCTGTGTGGACCACCTTTCCCTCATTGATGGCTTTGGTTACTATCTCGAAGAAGTCAACCAGGTTTAAGAGACAAGATCTGCCTTTAACAAAGCCGAATTGGGTATGGTCCAGTGTTTGGAGGTTCCCGGTGTCTTTGTTTATGAGATCCATAATAATGCGGTCCATAGCTTTGCAGACCAGGCTGGTCAAGCTTATAGGGCAGTAGCTCCCTGGATCTGTTGTGGTGTCACCTTTGTGGAGCGAGATCACTGTTGCTGTACGCCATTCTTTGGGTACATAACCTTTGGTTAGGCTGAGTTGGAACAGTGAATTTATGTGTGGGCTTAGTTCATTTTGGAGTTTGTGTAATACACAGCCCGGGATGCCATCTGGTCCCATTGATGCCGTGTTTTTTACTTTGGCAAGAGCTGCTTTCACCTGTGTGTCTGTGATGTCCAGGGGATTGCATTCTTCTGGGATAGACACCGGCTCTTTTAGTGGGGAAGGGGGGGTAAAGTTTGCACTGAACCTGTCCGCCAGGATGTTGGCTATGTCTGTGGGTTCAGTGAATTTTGTGCCATTTTGCACCAGCTCAGAGCATATCTGAGAGTTACCTCCCAGATTCTTGACGTAGCTAAAGAACGCCTTGTGGTTGTACTTAGAGTTTTTAGCAATTCTCTTTTCAAAGCTGGCTTTAGATGATTTTATGAGGGATCTAAGTTTCTTATTAGTACTGATTGGGGATGCCCTTGCTTTTTGGGATTTTGCCCTCTCATGCAATAGTTTTCTCCTTCTGCTGTATAGCTTATTTATGGCAGGGGTCCACCAGACTGGTCTCCTGTTTTTAGAGGCGTGAGTCTTGGTTTTACTTGGGATGGCACTATCCATGAATTTCAGCAGGTGCTCATAGAGTGCAGTTGTAAAGGATTCTGCAGTTTGGGTCTCATTTTCCATGTGCTCTGGTGCTTTGAAGCTTTCCACCTTGGTCTTGAGGAGTGTGAAGTTTGCTTTTGAGAAATTTTTCACAGTGGTTATCTTGGCTGGGGGTGGGGTCGGGATGTGGATGTCCAATGTGATTAGTTTATGGTCTGATCTTACCAACGATGGGTTTTCCTCAGGTATAGAGCATTTGGCCCCCATGTTGGTGATGACCAAGTCCAATATGTTGTCCCCTCTAGTGGGTGTGTTGACCAGTTGTTCCAGGGCATTTGAGTTTATAAACTCAAGGAGCTGTTGAGCAAAGGAGCTGGGGCTTGAGTAGCTTTCCCAGTCAATGTTTGGATAGTTGAAATCCCCCAATATCATGGTGTTTGGTTGGACTTTTATGTTTTCCAATGTTCTCAGGAATGCTGAGTGGGGGTCCTGAGTCAGGGTAGGTGATCTATAGCAAGCTATAAACTGAAAAGTGGTTTTACCTACAGTTAGTTGCACCTGGATGGTCTCCGCCTCATGCAGTGCCACTAACCTAGAGGTGTGGGTATCCTTGATAAAGAAGGATACTCCCCCACCTTTAGTATTTCGGTCTGAGTTCTGAGGCCGAAAAGAGTGGTATGAGTTATATCCTGATAATGCTGGGATGCTCTCTGGAGCCTTGAACCAGGTTTCTGTTACTGCACAGATATCGATTTTCTCCATGCTGAGGAGTGCCTCGATTGTGTGCATCTTTAGGTTTAGACTTCTGGCATTGAGCAGCATTACCCTTAGTTTTTTGTTACTGGTATTGTCTATGGAGGTGGTTTTATCTTCTGAGCCTTGCCTAAAAAAGGCACTATGGGGGTGGCAAGAGCCTTTGCCAGTATATAAAAGCCTAAAGGTGACAGGTGCAAGCCGTCTCTGGTGAAGCAGTGTGGCTTGTTGAGCATGTCATCCCAGGCTGACAGACACTGGATCCCCTTTGAATGACACCAATAGTCTAGCCAATTGTTAAAATTGATCATTTTGTCCTTATACTGTGGCATCATTCTTGGTGAGGGTAAGATGCTACTCAGGGTCAGGATCATACTGGCCTGGGCTACATGATCAAAGAGCTCCTCTATGTCTCTTTTCATGTAGTCCAGGGAGGTACGTCTCAGGTCAGTTACACCAACATGGACAATGACTGAGTCATATTTGTACCTGCTGTTGAGTGACCTGAGTGCTTGTGTTATGTGGCAGATCCTGGGCCCTGACAGGCAGCTTACTGTGACCTTCTCCTTGTTCAGTCTGGTGAGTGGGACGTCAGTGTGCCTGACAATAGAGTCTCCAATTACTGGTGTATTAGGTGTGTTGCTTAGCCTTGGGGGCTGTGATTGTGTGGCATGCTGACTTTGTGAAGTATGTGTTATGTGAATGTTGTTTTGTGGTAGTGGTTGTTTGGATGTCTGCTTTGGAGGTCTCTGTTGGTTTGGCAGATTTTTATTTAGAGCCTCCATGTATTTTGTTGTGAGTTTGTGTGTCTTGTTTGCTGGTGCAATTTGTCTATGTGTATCTGGTTTTATGGTGTAAGTGTCTTCCTTCACCTCCTGACTGGCTGTGCCAGTCTTGGGTTGAGAGAGCCCTGCCTCCTGTTTGGCTGTATAGTTGCATCTCTCACATATGTTTGTGTTTGTTGGAAGGAGGAGAGGGTTGTCTGTGTACATAAGGCAATTGTAACATTGCCTCAGGATTCCCAGATTCACCAACTGGACTGGAGAGTATACCTGAAACTGCTGTTTGGACATGCCTGGATGGTTTACGGAACTGATTATTGATTGTCTGGAGTGGGCGAATATGGAGCCTTGTACTACTGTATATTAAAAGGAGGGGTGTAGGACTAAACTTAGCTAGTGCTTACTGAGAAATTTTGCAAGTGCTGGGCTGTAAAAATAAGATTTAGTGCTTTTTTAGCAAAGTGGACTAGTTCTAAGGGAAAATTTGAAGAGCAGACTTTGTGGAGCCTGGAATGGTTTAAATCTGTTTAACCGGTGCTGCACTATGTTGCGCGATGTTGCGCGATGCGCAAAATTGAGGAAAACCGAGCCAAAGTGGGTTTTAAAGCAGGGGACTTGAAAGAGCTAGGAATTAGCCCAAAATGGTCAATAGACAACTAGTTTCTGGGCTGAGACCACTCCTCCAGGGACAGATAGGCTGCTCAAAGCTCCCCACTCTCACTGGCGAACAGAGAAGCTTCCTCCTATCCAGGTAAGGATATGGGCAACACAGGAACCTGTACTAAAGCCCAGAATTCAGCAAAACCTGAATTCAGGACTATTCTAGCTCAGAAAAGGTGGGAAACAAGGATATTTTTTTCTCTTTTTTTAAACAGACAGGACAATAACAGTAAAACACAGTAAATGCTTAGCACAGGCTAGTGCACTTGAGTGGGCAGCCTAAACAGTTAAATTAAACACAAAAGTAACTTTTGAAATGTGTAGTGCACTGCTGTGAATCATTGTTGAAATGGCACATATGACATCTACAGCACACTGCTGTAAATAATTATGGTAAAGTCACACATCATGCTATGAATAACACACTGATATGAATAATTATGGTAATGTCAGACACCTCCTTTGATGAGTATCACAATGCTGTGAGTCATGATGGTGATAGTCACAACTCATGCAATGTGTACCACAATGCTGTCAATCATTATGACAAATATCATACCTCTGTTACCATTTTCAGCACATCACAGTGAAATGCTATGGTAATATCACACCTCATATCCTGTGTAACACATTGCTGTCAATCATTATGGTAATGCCACACTTCATGCCATAAGCAGCACACTGCTATGAATTATTACCGTAGCTGTCACAACTGATGCCATGTGTAGCACACTGCTGTTATTCATTATGGTAATGCTAAGTCCTTGTGCCATGTGTAGTATGTTGATGTAAATCATTATGATAGTGGCACACCTCATGCAATATGCTGCACACTGTTGTGAATTAGCCTGGTAATACCTGACTTCAAGCTATGTGTAACTGCTGTGAATTACCATGATAAAGGTTGTACCTCCTGCCATAAGCAGCACACTGCTGTAAATCAATATTGAACAAACCATTGAGGTAATGTCACAACTCATGCCATGTGTAGCACATTGGTGTGAATAATTATTGAGTGGTCATACCAACAGCCATGTGGAGCACTCTACTGTGAATCATCAGGGTAATAGCACACCTCATTCCATGTGCATCACCCTTTTTGAATTATTATGGCACTGGTCACAATTTATGCCATGTGCAGCGAACATCTTCAAACCATTGTGGCAATGTCCCACCTCAAGCCAAGTGCAGCACACTGACTTAAATCATAAAGGTGCAGTCACAGCTAGAGCCATGTGTAACACACTGCTGTGAATTATTATGGTAATGTCACACCTCAGGTCATGTGTAGCACTCTGCTCTGAATCATTATGGTAGCTGTCACAACTCATGCCATCTTTAGCACACTACTGTGGATCATTATAATAATATCACACCTCATGCCCATTTCAGCACTTTGCTGTGAATCATTATGGCAATACCACACCTCATGTCATGGGCTGCACACTACTGTGAATTATTATGAGTAATAGCAGACATCAAGCCATGTATAGCACATAGTGTGATTATTATGGCAATGATCAGTCCTTGTGCCATGTGCAGCACACTGATATGACTCACCATGGTAATAGCACACCTCATGCCATGTGCTGCGCACTGCTTTGAATTAGTATAGTAATATAGGACCTCAATCTCTGTGCAACACACAGCTGTGAATCACTATAGAAAGGTCACACCTCATGCTATGTAAAACCCACTGCTTTGAATAATTATGATACAGTCATGGCTAGAACCATGTGTAGCACACTGCTGTGAATTATTATGGTAATTCCACACCTCATGCCATGTGTCATATACACTGCTCTGAATCATTAGGTTAACAGCCACACCCCTGCTATGTGCAGCAAACTGCTGTAAATCATTATGGAGTGGTTACACCTACTCCTATATGTAGCACTCTGCTGTGAATCATTATGGTAACTGTCACACCTCATGCCATTTTCAGCACACCAGTGTGGATCAATATAGCAATATTACACCTCATGCCCATTTCAGCACATTGCTGTGAGTCATTATTGTAATACCTCACCTCATGCCATGTGCTATATACTCCTGTGAATTATTATGGAAATATTAGACCACAAGCCATGTTAAGAACACTGCTGTGATTCATCATGGTAATGGTCAGTCTTCGTACTATGTGTAGCACACTAATGTCAATAATTATAGTAATGGCACACCTCATGCCATGTGTTGCACATTGCTTTGAATTAGTATGATAATATAAGACTGCAAACTTTGTGTAGCATACAGCTGTGAATCACTATGACAAAGATCACACCTCATGCCATGTGCAGCCTACTGGTTTGAATTATTATGCTACAGTCACATCTAGAGCCATATGTAGCACACTGTTGTGAATCATTATGGCAATGTCACACCACATGCTATGAGCAGCACCCTGGAGTAAGTCATTATGGCAATGGTCACAGATCATGCCATGTGCACATCCTGCTGTACATCATTATGGCAATGTCACACCTCATGGCATGTGTACCAATCTTCTGTAATTCATTGCATTAATGTCATACCTCATGTCATGTGTAGCACACTGCTGTGAATGATTATGGTAATGTGACAACTCATGCCATGTTCAGCAGATGGTAGTGTCAATCTCCATGCCATGTGTAGCCAACTGTTTTGAATCAATGTGGTAAAGTCACCTCCCTCTCCATGTGTGGTCTACTGCTATAGATCATGGCAATGTCACAAATCATGCAATGTGTATCACTATGCTATGAATCAGTAATGAAATGCCACATCCCATGCCATGTGCAGCACACTGTTATGAATCATTATGGTAATGGCCACACCTTGTGCCATGTGTATCACATTGCTGTGATTCATTATGGTAATATTTACAGCTATTGTCATGTGTAACACACTGCTATAAATCGTTATGGTAACAGTCCATCCTTGTGCCATGAGCAGCACAATCCAGCAAATTGTTATTGTAATGTCAAAGCTCACACCATGTACAGCACACTTGCTCTGTAAGATTATGTTCACACCTTATTCCATGTGCACCATTATAGTAATGGTCACACCTCATGCCATATCGAGCATACTGCTGTGATTCATTGTGGTAATATAACACCTCATCCTAAGTTCACAACATTGCTGTGAATTGTTTTGATAATTTTACTCCATGCAATGTGTAGCACACTGCTGTGAATCATTATTGTAATGTGAAACCTTATTCAATGTGCAGCATGCTGATGTGAAATATGTTAATGTTACACCTCATGGCATGTGCAGCACAGTTCTATGGATCATTATGGTAATGTCACAGCTCATGCCAGGTATAGTGCACTGCTATAAATCATTAAGGTAACAGCTACACTTCATGCCATGTGCAGCACAGTGCTATGAATCATTATGGTAATGTCACAGCTCATGCCATGTATAGTTCACTGCTGTGAATCATTGTGGAAATGGCACATGTTGTGACATCTACAGCACAATACTCAAATAATTATGGTAAAGTCTCACCTCATGCCATGTGTAACAATCTTATGTGAATCATTACAGTAATGTCAGATGCCTCAAACCATGAGTATCAAAATACTGTGTCATGATGGTGATGATCACACTTCATGCCATGTGCAACTCACTGTTGTGAATCATTATGATAATGTCATACCTCATTCCATGTGTAGCATAATATTTTGAATGATTAGAGTAACAGTCACACCTCATGTCATGTGTGGCACACTGCTGTGAATATCATTATGCAGCAGTTACACCTACTGGCTTGTGTAGCACACTGCTGTGAATCATTATGGTAACTGTCATACCTCATGCCATTTGCAACACACTACACTGAAACATTAAGGTAGCATCACACCTCATACCCTGTGTAGCACATTCTTATGAATAATTATTCTAATACCACACCTCATGCTGTGTGCTGTACACTGCTGTGAATTATTAATGTTACTGCCACACTTCATTCCATGTATAGCATACAACTGCGATTCATTATGGTAACACTAAGTCCCCATGCCATGTGTAGCACACCAATGTGAATCTTTATTGTAATTGCACACCTCATGCTATGTGCTGAATTTGTCTAGTAATATCAAACCTCAAGCTGTATTTTGCACACTGCTGTGAATCACTATTGTAAAGGACACACTTCATACCATGTGTAGTACACTGCTGTACTTTATTATAGTGATCATCAGTCCTTGTGCCATGTGTAGCACATTGATGTGAATCAGTATGGTAATGGCACACCTCATGCCTGGTGTCAATTAGTCTTGTAATATATTACCTCAAACAATGTGTAACACACTGCTGTGAATCATTATGGTAATGGTCACACAATGCTGTGAGTCATTATTGTAACTGTAACTTCTCATGGCATGTGCAGCCCACTTCTTTAAATCCTTATGGTAATGTCACACCTCATGCCATGGGTTGCACACTGGTATGAATCATTATGGTAATGTCACACCTCTTTCCCTGTGCAGCACACTGCTGTGAATAATTTTGGAGTGGTCAAACCTACTCCCATGTGCAACACACTGCTGTGAATCATTAGTGTAATGTCACACCTCATGCCATACTGCTGTGAATCATTATGGTAACAGTCACACCTTGTGCCATGTCTAGCACACTCTGTGAATCCGTATGGGAATTTCACACCTCATGTCATGTGCAACACACTGCTTTGAATCATTATGGTAATGTTGCACCTCATTTCATGTGTAGCACACTGTTCTGAATCATTAGTGTATCAGTCACATCACATGCCATGTGCGGTACACTGCTGTGAATCATTATGGAGTGGTCACACCTATTGCCATGGCAGCACACTGCTGTGAATCATTATGTTAACTGTCATACCTTATGCCATTTGCAGCAGACTAGTAAGAATCATTATGGTAATATCGCACTTCATGCCCCATTTAGCAAAGTGCTGTGAATCATTATGGCAATATCACACCTCAAGCCATGTGGTGCCAACTCCTTTAAATTATTATGATAATATCATACTGCAAGCCATGTGTAGCACACTGTGGTGATTCATTATTGTAATGGTCACTCCTCATGCAATGTGTAGCACACTGCTTTGAATCATTATGGTAAGGTCAAACCTCATGTCATGTTTATCACACTGCTGTGATGATGTCCCACACCCACTGCCATGAGTAGCACACTGGTGTGAATTATAATGGTAATGGTGAAACATCATGCCACATGTAGCACACTGCTGTGGATAATTTTTCTAATGTCACTTCTCCTGTCATGTGTAGCAGACTGCTATGAATCATTATGGCACTAGTCATACCTCATGCCATGATAAGCAACTGTCATGAATAGTTACTGTAAGGTCACATCTCATGCCATGTGTAGTACTCTGCAGTAGTCATTATGAAAATGTCACACCTCATGCCATGTATAGAAAACAACTGTGAATCATTATGGCAATATCACTCTACATGCCAAGTGAAGCATGCTACTGTGAATAATAGCAGTAATATCACACCTCAGGTCAAATGCAGCACACTGCTGTGAATCATTTGGGTAAAGTCAAACCTTATGAAATCTGCAGTACACTGCTATGAATCAATATGTAAATTACAGACTTTCTGCCATCTGCCGCACACTGCTGTGATTCATTATCATAATGTGACACCTTGTACCATATGCAGCACAGCACTGTGAATCATAATAATGTAACTCCTCATGCCATGTGTAGAGCACTGTTGTTAATCATTATTATAACTGTTGCACCTTGTACCATGTGCAGTACACTGCTGCAAATCATTATATTATTGTCACTCTTCATGTCATGTATAGCATACTGCTGAGATTCATTGTTGTAATTCTCACTGCTAATAATTATTATGGTAATAGTCACCAGTGCTAGGAATTACTATGGTAATAGTTACACGTCATGCAATGATCAGGACATATAATAATTATTTATGGTAATTGTACAGTGAATCATTATGAAAATATCACACCTCATACCAAGTGTAGCAAAAAACTGTGAGTCATTATGGTACCATCACTCATCTTGCCAAGTGCAGCATACTGATGTGAATAACTATTGTAATGTCACACCTCACAAAGTGCAGCACACTGTTGTGACTCATAAGGGTAATATCAAATCTTATGCCATATGCAATACACTGCTATGAATCATTACTGTAATATCTCACCTCATGCCATGTGCAGCACACTGCTATGAATCATTATGGTTATGGCCACACTCTGTGCCATATGTAGCATACTGCTGTCATTTGTTATGGTAATGCTAACACCTAATACCTTGTGTAGCACACTGCTGTGAATCATATCTTATGTAATACCTTGTCCAATGTGTAACACACTGTTGTGAAATATTATGGTAATGTTACACCTCATGCAATATGCAGCACACTGCTATGAATCCTTTTGGCATTGTCACACCTCATGCTATATGCAAAAACATTACACTTTATTTCATTGCAGCATTACAGTAAATTGTCACACCTTCAGCCATATGTAGCATACTGCTGTGAATCATTATGATAATGAAACACCTTGTCCTATGTTCAAAACAATGCCTTGACTTATGGTAATTTCATGCCTCATGCCAAGTGTATGACACAGCTGTGAATCATTATGGTTATGTAATACCTTGTCCAATGTGTAACACACTATTGTGAAATATTATGGTAATGTTGCAACTCATGCCATATGTAGCCCACTGCTGTGAATCATTGTGGTAATTTTCCACCTCATGCCATATACAGCACAATGCTGTGAACCATTATGGAAATGTCACACGTGCCATCTACAGCACACATCTGGAAATTATGGCAATGTTGCACCTCATGAAATGTGTTACACACTGCTGTGAAGGATTATGTTAATGTCACACCTTATACCATATGCAACACATTGCTATTAATCAATATCATGATGTCACTCCTCATGACATATGTACCACATTGCTGTGAATTGTTGTGGTAATATCTTACATCTTGTAATACACAGCATACTGTAATGAATTATAATAATCATAAGGATAATAGTTACACCTTGTGCCATGATTAGCACACTACTGAAAATCATTATTGTAATGACACACCTCACTCCATGTGTAGTACACTACTGTGAATTATTTTGGCAATATCACATATCATGCCATGTATGGCACACTGCTGTGAATCATTATGTTAATGTCATACTTCATGCCATGTGCAACACACTGCAGTATATCATGGTAATGTCACACCTTATGCTATATGTAACAGCACACTGCTATTATTCATTATGGTAATGCTAACACCTAATGCCATCTATAGCACACTGCTATGAATCATTATGGTAACAGTCCAGCCTCATGCCATGTGCAGCACACTGCTGCAAATCATTATTGCAATGTCAAAGATCATGCCAAGTTTAGCACATTATTGTGAATCACTATGGTAATGTCACACCTCATGCTACATGCAGCATGCTGTTCTTTTAGGTTATGGTCACACCTTATTACATGTACAGCATTATGGTAATGGTCACACCTTGTGCAACATGTAGCATACAGCTGTGAATCATTATGGTAATATAACACCTCGTCCCATGTTCAAAATATTGCTGCAACTTATTATGGCAATTTTATACCTTAGGCCATGTGTAGCATCTGTTGTAAATCATTATGGTAATGTAACATCTTGTCCAATGTGCAGCACTCTGCTCTGAAAATGGTAATGTTACACCTCATGCCATGTGCAGCAAACTGCCATGAATCATTATGGTATTATCACATGTCATGCTATATGCAGCATACTGCTCTGAATCACTCTAGTAGTCACACCTCATGCTATATCCAGCACACTGCTGTGAATCATTATGGTAATTTCACACACCTTGTGCCATAAGTAGCACAATACTGTGGATTATGAAGGTAATAGTCATACCTCATTCCATGTGAAGCACACTGCTGTCAATCATTATGATAATTTCTCACTTCATGCCATATTTAACATGTTGCTGTGAATCATTATAGTAATGGTCACACTTTGCATGTGCACCACATTGATTTGAATCATTATGGTAATGTCCCACTTCATGATCTGTATTGGTTACTTCTTGGAATCAATATGGTAATGTCACGTCTCAGGCCTTTATGCAGCCTACTGCAGTGAATCATTATGGTAATCTCACACATTATGCCATGTGCAGCAGATTACTGTGAATTGTTATGGCAATGTCCCATCTTGTGCCATGTGTAGCACACTTCTTTGCATTATTATGGTAATGTCACACCTCATGCCATGTTTATCACACTGCTGTGAATCATTATGGAAATGTCACAGCTCATGTCATGTGCAATCCACTGCTGTGAATCATTATAGTAACAGACACACCATGTGTCATGTCCAGCACATGGCTGTGATTCATTATCTTAATGTCGCTCTTCATATAGAACACTTCTGTTAATCATTATGGTAATGTCACACCTCGTCTCATCAGCAGCATACTACTGTCAATTATTATGGTAATGTCACACCTTATGCCATGTGTAGCATGCTGCTGTAAATAACTATGATAAGGTCAAACCTCATGGCTATGATAATGTCAAACCTCATGCCATGTGCAGCACCCTTCAGTTAATCATTAGGGTAATGTTGCACATCTTGCCATTTGCAGCACAATGCTCTGAATCCTTATGGTAATGTAACACCTCATGCCATGTGTAGCACACTACTCTGAATTGTTACAGCAATATCACACCACATGCCTTGTGGAGCTCAGTGCTCTGAAACATTACATTTTCATACCTCATGCCATGAGAAGCACCCTACTGTGAATTACTACTGTAATATCACACCTTAAGCCATATATAGCACACTGTTATGAATCATTATGGTAATGTCAAACCTCTTCAGACAAACCACAAACAATCACATACAACAGCTTAAGTAAGCCTAGATTATACAATTAATTAATTGGATAATTAGCAACCATAATTAAATCACCATAAATATGCAATACAAATAGAAAAGATAAACTGCTTTAAATTAAGTAACTTGAAAATAAAATTAAAAGTAATAACACTTCTAAACTTCTCAGCCAACCAAAAAAAAAATAATAATTGATTAGGCAAAAAATATAATCAATTTAAATCAGTTTATCTTTTCTATTTTTATTGTATATTTATGGCGATTTAATTATGGTTGCTAATTATTCAATTAATTAATTGTATATTCTAGGATTACTTAAGGCGTTGTATGTGATTGTTTGTGGTTTGTCTGAAGAAGTTGGTGTATTACTACTGATGAAAGTGCTTACATTTATCTGGATTAAACAGTGTTTTTTAGTGCCCTCACTGCTTCCTTCTTGTTGTTTTTGCCAGTGTTTCATTTTTGGAAGTGTTAATGTCAAATTTCTTACCATGTGCAGCATCCTTTAGTTAATCATTATGGTAATGTTACACCTCATGCCATTTGCAGCAGAATGAATCCTTATCGCAATGTTGTACCTCATGCCATATGTTGCACAGTGCTGTGAATTGTTATGGTAATAACAAACTTCATGCCATTTGCAGCCCAGAACTGTGAAACATTATTGTATTGTCACACTTCATGCCTTATGGGACACACTGGTGTGAATCATTACACTAATGTCACAGCTCATGTCATGTGCTCCAATCGGCTAAGAATTTTTATGGTAGTGTCATTCCCCATGCCATGTGCAGTTCACTGCTGTGAATTATGGCAATATCACACACCATGCCATGTGTATCACATTGCTGTGAATCATTATAGTAATATCCCCACCTCATGCCTTGTGTAGCACACTGCTATCGAACATTATGGTAGCAATTATAATTCATTTCATGTGTTGCATACTGCTTTGAATCATTGTGATAATATTACATTTCATACCATTTTTAGAACACTGTTGTGAATCATTATGGCAAAAATCACACCTCGTATAAAGTTAGCACACTGATGTGAATTGTTGTGGCAATGCCACACCACATGCCATGTGTTGTACCCTGTTGTGAATCATTATAGTATTGGTCATACCTAGTGCCATGTGTGGCACAGTGCGATTAATCATTATGGTAATGTCATATCCCCAGCAATGTGTACCATATTACTGAGAATTATTATGGTAATGTCACAACACATGCCATTTGTAGCAAACTGCTATGAGTCATTATAGTAATGGTCACACCTCATGCCATGCATAACACACTGTATGATTCATTCTGATAATATCACAATTCATGCTATGTGCAGCAGCCTCCTGTGAATCTTTACAGTAATGTCACTCCCCATGTCATGTGTAGCTAACTGCAGTGAATCAATATGCAATGTCACATCCCTCACAAAGGGCATCTCACTGTGTAAATCATAGCAATGTCACACATCATTCCCGACAGTCACACCTCTTGCATTCCAGCACACTGCTGTGAATAATTATGCAGTGTCACACCTTGTGAAATGTTTGCACACTGCTGTGAAGCAGTATGATAACAATCACACCATGTGCCATGTTTGGCTCACTACACTGACTCATTACAGTAATGGTCACACCTAGTGCCATCTTTGGAAAACTTCTGCAAATCATTATGCTAATGTCACACCTCATGCCTTGTGCATCACATTGCTGTGAATCAAGATAATAGTCACACCTCTTGCCATACACAGCACACAGTTGTGAATCAACATGGTAATGTCACCACTCATGCCTTCTGTAATACAATGCTGTGAGTCATGGAAATGTCATAAGTTGTGCCATGCACAGCACACTGCTATAAATAATTATGGTAATGCCACACCTTATCCCACATGTAGCACACTACTGTAAATCGTGATGGTAAAGGTCACACGTTAAGCTGTGTACAGCACACTGTGATCAATCATTATGCTAATTTCTCACCCCATGAGAAATGCAGCCAACCTCAATGTATTATTATGGCAATATGACACTTCATGCCATGTTTAGCACACAGCTCTAAATCATTATGTTAATGGCCACATCTCCTGCCACTTGAAGCACTTAGCTTTGAATCCCTATGGTGATGACTCTCCTCATGCCATGTGTAGCACACTGCTCATAATCATTAAGGTAACAGTTGCACTTCATGCTATGTGTTACACACTGCTTTGAATCATTATGGTAATGTCACATCTCATGCCATGTTAAGCACTCTGCCATGAATCATTATGGTCATGTCACACCACATTGAATTTATACCACACTGCCTTGAATCACTATATTAATGGTCACATTTCATGCAATGTGTAGCACACTGATATAAATCATTATTTTAATGTTCAAATCTCTCGTCATGTGTAGCACACTGCTGAGAATTTTTATGACAATGTCACACCTCATGCAATGTGTTGTACACTGCTATGAAGCATTATGATAATGCTCATTCCTCATGCATTGCTTGGCTCATTTCTGTGACTTATTGGAATCTTCACACACAGTGCCATGTGTGGCACACTGCTTAGAATCATTATGGTAATGTCATACCTTGTGCAGCAAGAAGCACACTGTTATAAATCATTATGGAGATGTCAGATATTTTGCAATGTACAGCAGACTACTATAAATAATTATGCAATGTGTAGCGCACTGTTGTGATTCTCTATAACAATGGTCACAACTCATGCCATGTGTAGCGCACTGTTGTGAATCATTATGGTAATATCACAGCTCATGGCATGTGCAGCATACTGTTGTGAATCATTATGGTACCAGTCACACTTTATGACATGAGCAGGCACATTGCTGTTCCATTATCTTAGCGTCACACATCATGCATCAGAACTATCTAAATCATTATGGTATTGTCAAACCCGGTGCCATGAGGAGCACACCGCTGGAAATTATTATGGTAATATCACACCTTAAGCCATGTATAGCACATCACTGTGAATCATTATGGTAATGCCAAACCTCATGCCATGTGCAGTATTCTTAAGTTAATCATTATGATAATGTTACACCTCATGTTATTTACAACAGAATGCTCTAAATCCTTACCATAATGTCACACCTCATGCCATGTGGAGCACACTGCTGTGAATAATGATAATGTCACACATCATGCCATGCATAGCATACTGCTGTAAATCATTACGCTAATGGTCACACCTGATGCCACGTTTAGCATACTGCTATGAACCATTATGGTAATGTCATACCTCTTACGATATGCAGCACACTGCTGAGTATCACTTTAGTAAATGCCACACCTCATTCAATGTGTAGCACACTGCTGTGAATCATTATAGAAATGTCTAACATTATGCCATCTACAGATGCTGCTGTAAATAATTATGGTAATGTCACACCTCATGCATTGTGTAGAACATTGCTGTCAATCATTATGGTAATGTCCCAGATCTCATGCCATGAGTAGCACAGTGATGGGAATTGTGATGGTAATGGTCAAACCTCATTTCACAGGTAGCACACTGCTGTCAATCATTATGGTAGTTTCTGACCTCATGACATGTACAGCCCACTGCAATGAATCATTATGATAATGTCATACCTCATACCATATTTAACACATTGTTGTGAATCATTATAATATTGGTCATACCTCCTGCCATATGTAACACACTGTTGTGAATCATTATGGAAATGTCACATGTTGTGTTATGTATAGCACACTGCTATAAATAATTATGGTCAAGTCACAACTCATGCCATGTGTAACACACTGCTGTGAATCATAATGACAATAGTAATGCCAAACAGCTTCTGCCATGGTAGCACACTGCTGTGCATCATTATGGTAAAGTCACAGCTCATGTCATGTGCAGCACACTGCTGTGAATCATTAGGGCAATGGTCACATCTCATGCCATGTGCAGCACCCTGCTGTGTATCATTATGGCAATGGACACATTTTATTCCATATGCAGCACACTACTGTGAATCATTTGCTTAATGTCATATAACATGTCACGTGAACACACTTCTCTGAATTATTATGGTAATGTCACATCTAGTGCTATGAGTAGCACACTGCTGTGAATTATTATGAAAATACCACACATTGTGTCATGTACACAGCACTGCTATAAATAATTATGGCAATGTGACAAATCATGTCATGTGTAGCACACTGCTGTGAATCATTTTCTTAATGTCATATAACATGTCATGTGTACTCACTTCTCTGAATCATTAGGGTAATGTCACACCTAGTGCTATGCGTAGCACGCTGCTGTGAATGATTATGAAAATGCCGCACATTGTGCCATTTATACAGCACCGCTATAAATAATTATGGCAATGTGACAAATCATGTCATGTGTAGCACACTGCTGTGAATCATAATAATAATGATAATGTCAAACAACTTCTGCCATGGTAGCACACTGCTGTGCATCATTATGGTAAAGTTACAGCTCATGTCATGTGCAGCACACTGCTGTGAATCATTATGGCAATGGTTACATCTCATGCCATGTGCAGCACACTGCTGTGAATCATTTTCTTAATATCATATAACGTCATTTGTACACACTTCTCTGAATCATGAGGCTAATATCACACTTAGTGCTATGAGTATCACACTGCGGTGAATCATTATCAAAATGTAACACATTGTGCCATGTACACAGCACTGCTATAAATAATTATGGTAATGTCACAAATCATGTGGTGTATAGCACACTGCTGTGAATCATTATGATAATGTCAAACATTGTGCCATCTGAAGCATGCTACTATGCACAATTATGGTAATAGCATACCTCATGACATGTGTAGCATACTACTGTGAATCATTATGGCAATGTCACATTCATTGCGCTATGAGTAGCACAATGCTATGAATCATCTAGGTTATGGTCACACTTCATGCCTTCAGCAACCACTGCAATGAATCTTTATGGTAATGTCATACCTCATCCAATGTTTAACACACTGCTTTGAATAATTACAATAATGGTCGCAACTTCTGCCTTGTGTAACATGGTCCTCATGACTCATTGCTCTATATCAGTAAGGTAACAGTCACACTTCATGCCATGTATTGCACACAATTTTCAATCATTATGGTAAAGTGCCACACCTCAGGCCATTTGCAGCCCACTGCAGTGAATCATTATTGTAATCTCACACATTTTGCCATGTGCAGCACACTGCTGTAAATCGATATGATAATGATGCATCTTGTGCCACGTGTATCACACTGCTATGAACCATTATGGTAATGCCACACCTCATGTGATGTGCCACACACTGCTGTGAATCATTATGGTAATGGCTCACCTGTTGCCATGTACAATCAACTGAATGTATCATTATGATGATACCACACCTCATGCCATGTTTAACACATTACTGTTGATCATTATAGTAATGGTCACCATTTCCTGCCATATGCAGGATGTTGCTTTGAATCATTAAAATAATATCACACCACATGTCATATGTAGCACACTGCTCTACATCGTTATGGTAACAGTTATACTTCATGCCATGTGTCAATTACTGCTCTGAATGATTATGGTAATGGCCACACCTCATGTAGCAATGTGTAGGACACTGCTGCAATTCATTATTTTAACAGTCACACCTCTTGTCATGTGTAGCACACTGTTGAGAATCGCTATGGCAATGTCACACCTCATGCAATGTATTGCACACTGGTGTGAAACATTATGATAGTGCTCATACCTTGTGCCATGTTTTGCATTCTGATGTGACTCATTGCAGTAATGATCACATGCAGTGTCATGTGTGGCACATTGCTGAGAATCATGATGCTAATGTCACACATCATTCCATCTGTATCACATTGTTGTAAATAATTATGGTAATGATCACAACTCATTCCATATGTACTACCCTGTTGTGAATTATTCTGTTTCATGCCATGTGTGGCACATTGCTGTGAATCATTATGAAAATGTCACACACAGTGCCATGTACAGCACACTGCTATAAATAATTATGGCAATGTCACAAATGATGTCATGTGTAGCACACTGCTGTGAATCATTATGATAATGCTACACACATTCATTATGGTGATGGTAACACTGTGTGCCATGTGAAGCTCACTGCTGTGAATCATTACTTTAATGTCACACATCATGTCATGTGTAGTACAATTATCCATCACATTATGATAATGTCACACCATGTGCCCTGAGCAGCACACTGCTGTAAATTATGTTAAGGTCACACCTTATGCTATATTTAACACACTGCTGTGAATCAGTATAGTAATGGTCACCATTTCCTGCCATGTACAGTACGTTGCTTTGAATGATTAAAGTAATGTCACACCTCATGCCATGTGGAGCACACTGCTTTACATAATTAAAGTAACAGTTGCACTTCATGCCATGTTTAGCATACTGCTGTGAATAATTTTGGTAGCGTCGCACCTCATGGCATGTGTTGTACACTGCTGTGACTCATTATAGTAATGATCACACCTAGTGCCATTTGTGGCATACTGCTGTGAATCATTACATTAATGTCACACCTCATGCCATGTGCATCACATTGCTGAGAATAATTATGGCAATGGTCACACCTTTTGTCATATGTCGCATACTGCTGTAAATTGTTATGATAATGTCACACCTCATGCCAGGTGTAGCACACTGCTGTGAACCATTATGGAAATGTCACATGCTGTGCCATGTACAGCACACAATATAAATAATTATGGAAATGTCATGGCTCATGCTATTTGCAGCACACTACTGTGAGTCATTATGTTAATGGTCACACCTCTTGCCATATGTAGCACACTGCCGTGAATCATTATGATAACGCCACACACCTTCATTACAGTAGTGTCACACCTCATGCAGTATGTAGTACACTGAGTAGAATCAGTATGGTAAGGTCAAACATAAGGCCATGTGAAGCACTTTGCTCTGAATTATTATGGTAATGGTCACACCTCTTGCCATACATAGGCAAATTGCTAAAAATCATAATGGTAATGTTACACCTCATGCCATGTGTAATACACTTCTGTGATTCTTTATAGTAATATCACGTCATGCCATGCACAGCACACTGCTGTGACTCATTATGGTAATGTCACACCTCATGCCATATGCAGCACACTGCTGTGAATCATTATGCAGCAGTCACAGCTTCCACCATGTCAGCACACTGTTGTGATTCATTATCTTAATGTTACATATCTTGTTATGTGTAGCCCATTTCTCTGAATTATTTTGCTCATTTCACACAGCACATGGCATAAGGTGTGATGTACAGCAGACTGCTCTGCATTTTTATGGTTGTGTCACACCTCATGCCATTTGCAACACACTACTTTGAATCATTATGCAATGTCATACCCGATGCCATTTGCAGCAAAATGTTCTGACTCCTTTTGTAATGTTACACCTCATGCCATGTGTAGCACACTGTTGTGAATAGTTAAAGTAATGTCAAATTGCATTTTATGTGGAACCCAGTGCTCTGAAACATTATTGTATTGTCACCCTCCATGCCATATGGAGCACACCGTTTTGAATTATTAGGGTGATATCACAACTCACGCTATGTGCAGCAGAATGCTGTGAATCATTATGGTAATATCACTCCCAAAGCCATGTACAGTGAATTCTTTTTAATCAAAATAGTAATATCACATCTCTTGCCATGCACAGCTCACCGCTCTGAATAGGTTCATAGGTGGGTACTAGGCTATCTGCCTGAAGGCATTTATAAGCCTAGCCAGAATGTGTTAGCTTTCACCATCCCCTTAGATTAGTTCCCTGTGGCTCTGTCCAGCAGAGCCACTGAAGTGATCCCCGAAGTAAACTTTCTGTTTCCCATCCACTTGTCAAGGTTTCTTTTGAAGAGTGTAAGCGAGGAGCTCTGCCTAATGTAGATTGGGATCTTGTTCCAAAGCATGGGAAGTCTCTGGGATGGGAATCTATCCCTCAAGCATGTCCTATTTATTGTTGTGGTGAGGTTTAGATCCCTAGACCGTGTGGCTTGAAGAGATAAGGTTTTCTTTAGGTGGAGCATGTCCATCAACTCTGGGTTGAACATGGCCTTGTATGTCAGGCAGAGATCACCACTGAGTAGGCGGTATGCAACTGAGTACAACTGGAGTTTCTTCAGCTGAGCTGCATAGGGCATCTGTTTGAGGCCATTGATCCTCTTGGTGAGTTACTTCTGTGGTCTTTCTAGCTGTTGCAGGTGTCTTGTAAGGTACATCCCAAATGGGGCATTGTACTCTAAGATGGGTCTTATGAGTGATGAGTAGAGGGGCACAATGACCTCTTTTGATCTGGATGTGAACCCTTTTGTGATTAGGTGGGCCATGTAGAAGGATTTTCTAACCACTTATCAAGGCAATATCACACATCATGCCAGATGTAGCACACTGCTGTGAATCATCATGATATTTCTCATATGTCATGAAATGTTTAGCCCACTGCTGTGAATAATTATGGTATTGTCACAGTTCTTGCCATGTGCAGCACACTGTTCAGAATCATTAGGGCAATGGTTAGATCTCATGTCACGTGTGGCACACTGCTGTGAATCATCATGGAATGGTTATACTTACTGCCATGTGTAGCACACTGCTGTAAACAATTATGGTAATGTCACAACTCATGGGATGTACTGCACACTGCTTTGAATCATTATGGTACAGTCACACCTCTTGTAATGTGTAGCACACTGGTGTGAATCATGATGGTAAAGGTCACATTTCATGCCTTGTGTAGCACACTGAAGTCAATCACTATCATACTTTTTTTATCTTCTGCTATGTGCTGCAAGCTGAATGCATCATTCTGGTAATTGCACACCTCATGCCATGTTTAGCATATTGCAGTAAATCATTATAGTAATGGTCAGATGTCTTGCCATGTGCAGCTTATTGCTTTGAATCATTAAGATGGTTTCACACCTCTAGCCATGTGTAGCTCACTGCTTTGAATCATCAATGTTACAGAGATACACTTCATGCCATGTGTTGCACATTCATCTGAATCAAAATGGTAATATCACATATCATGCCATGATTAGCACACTGCTGTGAATCATTGTGGTAGTTTGATACCTCAAGACATGTGTGGCACACTGCTGTAAATCATTATTTTAATGGTCACACCTATTGCCATGTGTAACATACTGCTGTGAATCTATATGGTAATATCACACTTCATTAAATGTATTGATCACTGCTCTGAAGCATTATGATAATGCTCATATCTCATGCCATGTGTGGCCCACTGCTGAGAATGATTATGGTAATGTCACGCCTCATGCCACATGTATCACTTTGCTATGGATCATTATGGTAATGGTCACACCTCCTGCCATATGTAGCACACTGCTGTGAATTATTGTGGAATTGTTGCATCTACTGCCATGTGTAGCACACTGCTGTGAATCATTATGGAAATGTCACACTTCATGCCATGTACAGCACACTGCTGTAAATAATTATGGTAATGTCAAAACTCATGCCACGTGTTTCACAATGGTAATAGTCAGACCTCATGCCATACATAGCACGCTGCTATGAATCATTATGCTGTCACACAGTCATTATGGAATTAGTCACATGTCATTTCATCTGCAACACACTGCTGTGAAACATCTTAATGTCATGCATACCACAGTTCTCTGTATCATTATGATAATGTCACACCTTGTGCCTTTAACAGCTCACTACTGTAAATTTTTATGGCAATGTCACACCTCATGCCATCTGAAGAACACTGCTGTGAATCTTTATGTTACAGTTACACTTACTTCCATGTATAGCATCCTGTTGTGAATCATTATGGTAACAGTCCCACTTCATGTAATATGTAGCACACTGCTGTTAACCATTATTTTAATGGTCACACCTCTGGCCATTTGTAGCACACTGCTGTGAATCACTATGGCAATATCACACCTCATGCCATATATTGTACACTGCTGTGAAGCATTGTCTTAACTCTCACACTTCATGCCATGTTTTGCACACTGCTGTGTCTCAGTATGGTAATGGTTGCAACTTATACCATGAGTGGCACATTGCTGTGAGTCATTATGGTAATATCACATCTCATGCCATGTGCATCACATTGTTGTGAATCATTATGGTAATGGTCACTCCTTGTTTTATGTTGAGCACACTGCTATGAATCATTATGGTAATGTCACAACTCATGCCTTCTGTATCACACTGCTATGAGTCATTATGGAGATGTCACATATTGTGGCATGTATAGCACAGTGCTATAAGTAACTATGGTAATGTTACTCCTCATGCCATGTATAGCACACTGCTGTGAATCAGTATGGTAGTAGTTACACATCCTTTCATGTGAAATACACTGCTTTGAATCATTATGGTAATGTCAAACCTCATAAACCACTAAACACAAACTGAAAAACTTTTAGAATTAGACCAAGCGAACAGAAAACTATGAGAGCCGGCAAAAATGTATGATAAAATAAAACTGTTTAATCTTGTGAGCACTTTCGGCAAGGACGTTGCCTTGCCTTCATCAGACAAACAGTAAAAACAATTAAATAGGTTCTCTTTATAGTCAATTAAGCTGATTACGTGCATCAGCTTAATTGCAAAACAGCGTGCCAAAAACATTGTGTCAGCAACATAAGCATTGCTACAGACATAATATATTAATTCAAAGCACAAAGATACAAATATATCTTAAATAAAAATCCAAGTGTTGTTATCAAACCATACCAACCAAACACTTTTTAACTAATCATAAACTGCGTAAAAATCCAACTAAATAAAATTGAACGCACTTAAAAAAAATTTAATTCATATTATAATATGATAACGCAAATAAGCAAATTAAATTAATTAACCAATATCAAATAAAAATAATAATAGATAATAATAAATAGATGAATGAATAGATGAACTAAGCAAAACATAATTATTCCGTATACCTAAAACAAGTTTATAAATCCAATTGGTTGAAACAATTTAAAACCAGTAAACCTAAGGGTGGACAATTGTATCAAACAATTTTACATTGGCAAAACTGAAAGGAAATTTAAACAACAGATATACGAACATTGTTATGCCATAGGTAAAAAAGATACCAATAACGCATTGGCCAAGCATAGCTTAGATCATCCCGGCCATTGTTTTAAATTTGCTATCTTGCAACATAGGCCAGTTGACATCAGAGGGGGACCATGGCAGGTCCATTTAGAAATAGATGAACTTATTTGGCAAATTAAGACAAGGGCACAAGTTTTCCCAGGTCTTAATGAGAGTTTCTCCATCAAATGTATTTTGAAGCTACTTTCCCTCAAAAGATGGCTTGCATGATTTGTTTGATACAATTATCCACCCTTAGGTTTATTGGTTTTAAATTGTTTCAACCAATTGGATTTATAAACTTGTTTTAGGTATATGGAATAATTATGTTTTGCTTAGTTCATCTATTCATTCATCTATTTATTATTATCTATTATTATTTTTATTTGATATTGGTTAATTAATTTAACTTGCTTATTTGCGTTATCATATGATAATATGAATTAATTTTTTTTTTTAACATAAAAAGCTTTTTCAACATATACTAATATAAACTTGGGTAGGAGTTTGAAAAGTACATAATAACAGATATTTTATTGATTTTTGGTTACTTGCGCACACTCGATTGTTGCTTATTTGAGTTTCATTTTATTCTGATAGCTAGATAGGCACATTAGGTTAAGTGCATTCAATATTATTTAGTTGGATTTCTACACAATTTATGATTAGTTAAAAAGTGTTTGGTTGGTATGGTTTGATAACAACACTTGGATTTTTATTTAAGATATATTTGTATCTTTGTGCTTTGAATTAATATATTATGTCTGTAGCAATGCTTATGTTGCTGACACAATGTTTTTGGCACGCTGTTTTGCAATTAAGCTGACGCACGTAATCAGCTTAATTGACTATAAAGAGAACCTGTTTAATTGTTTTTACTGTTTGTCTGATGAAGGCAAGGCAACGTCCTTGCCGAAAGTGCTCACAAGATTAAACGGTTTTATTTTATCATACATTTTTGCCGGCTCTCATAGTTTTCTGTTCGCTTGGTCTAATTTTACAAATGTCAAACCTCATGCCATGTGCAGCACAGTGATATGATTCATTAAGGTAACAGTTACACTTCATGCCATTTCTTCCACAATGCTATGAATCATTCTTGCAATGGTTACACTTTGTGCAATGTGCAGCACCTTGTTGCAAATCATTATTTTAATGGTCACACCTCTTGCCATGTGTAGATGACTGCTCTGAATCACTATGGCAATGTCACACATCATGCCATGTGCTGCACATTACAGTGAAGCATTATGGTAATACTCACACCTCATGGCATGCTTGGAATGCTGCTGTGACTCATTACAGTACTGGTCAAGTCCACTGCCATGTATGTCACACTGCTGTGAATCATTATGGTAACATCACACCTCATGCAATTTGTATCACATTTCTGTGAAGCAAAGATTCATAAATTCTTACTAGGCTAATAATCCATGCGACCTTTCTAAGCCTAGCCAAATTTTCCCAAAAGAATAATGATGTCCTGTGTCCAAACAGGACATTGAGAACTGGATATTTATAATCTACCTCTGTCAATAAGGGACATGGATGCTAAGCTTGATGTAAGTTTTCTGTTCCACATCCACTGGGCTTGGTTGCACTTAACTCATTCCCTTCACTGGATCTCTGGAAGTTTGCACTCTAACTTCCAATGGATGGAGCCTAAGCTTTTTGTTAGAATCAAGTTATGTCTTCACATTTCAAACTAATGTACATATCTCTATAAAAATAGGTATTACTAAAGAAATGCAAATGGCAAACTCTTCAGCACAAACTATTTTTATAGTGCTAGTATTCTTTAGGTTTTAGGTTTTAAACTGGATTTTATAAGTCACAGTAAACATAGCAACTACATTTGCAGTATTTTGTAAATGACTTACGATATCTCAGCAACCTCTCAAGTTACCTACATACCATTAGTAGCAGTCTATTCATCCAGCTGAGAGCTTTCATATGAAGCTACATAGTTCTGTTTGTGCTACTTGGTTGTCAATACATTTAGAGAAGAGTGAAATTTCTGAGAATATAAATAAGCATTATATGTACAGCAATTAATACCTTTTTACCTGCACTAGAAAGAGGTTAAATATCAACAGGGTTGTATTTGCCATTATGTAAGCTTTAAGATAAAATATTTTATTGCTTTTTACGTAGCACAGTTTTGAAATTATTAATGCAATCGTGAACAAGCAATATTTGACACCTAGAGGCATCAGTAGGATGCAACTACAGAAACACCTACAAATGTTACCTGGCTGTAATGAGATAAACTGCATAATGGATGGACTCAGCTTCACATGGATGGAAAGACTGTTCCATAGGAAGGGCAGTCTGTGAGACACACATCTGTCTCCCCAGCATGTTCTGTTTAAGTCACAGAAAACTCAGATCCATAGAACTTGCATTTCTGGTACTGTTCAACTTACAAATATGCAAGAGATTCATGAGGTGTGGGGTTTGCAGATGCCTTTTAAGCCAGGCATAGATCACCCGTCAGCAATCTATAGGAGACTGAGTAGAGGAAAGGGCTTTAAGGTGCTCTGCATAAGGAATGGGTGTAACACTTAGCATTCTGTTTGTAAGGAATGTCTGAGGTCGATCTAATTGCTTTATATGCCTGGTTAAGTATTTACTGAAGGGAGCATTGTACTCTGTGATTGGTCTAATAAGGGTGGAGTACAGTGGGATAATGACCTATTTGGACCTAGGTACCATGCCGTTACTTATAAAATAATTTTCTCTCCACTGTGGCCATGTGGTAGTCAAAGGTAAGGCTACTGTCTATCTGTGTACCAGATCCCTGACTACTGGGTCAATTTTGTGGGGCATATTATCAACATGGTAATTAGCTGGGATGGTTGACTTCCCAAAGGGTACAATTATGCATTTCTTAGCAATAAGTTTAAGACCATGGCTTTGGCACTATTTGTTAGTCAGAGATAGGTCTTCTTGAAGAATGTTAATGTCTGCAGGTGAGTCAATGATAACTCCCAGCTTGCAATCATCTTCAAACTTAGTCATCCATAAACTTTCAGCATTTGCTTCCATTTCAGAGAAATAGATGCCAAGATGGAGCAGCCCCAGTACCGAGCCCTGAGGGACTCCACTAGTGACTAGCCTGTTGGTGGAGGTGGCCTCACTTATTTTGACCTTCTGAGCCTATCAGTGAGCCAATTGGCTATCTAGAGAGTTTTAAAATAGTTTATACCTAAATTAGTGAGCTTGTCTATAATGCCTGAATAGGGTATTGTATCAAAAGCCTTGGCCAGGTCGAGATAACCTGTGTGCACAGTCTTGACTTCATCCAATGTTCTCTTGAACCCCTCAAAAAGTCCATCAGATTTAAGAGGCATGACCTTCCTTTAACAAAGCCAAACTGTGATGGGTCCAGAATTTGCAGGTTACTTATGTTCTGATCAGACTTATGGGCCTGTAGTTACCTGCATCAGTGTTAGGACCTCCTTTGGGCAGGGGAATGACTGTCATCATCTTCCACTTCTTGAGCACAAAACCTGACTGTAGCCTCCAGCTGAAAAGGGATTCAAGTGGACCAGGAAGTTCATGTTATGTATTAAGCATCCTGGGTTGTTATTGGGACCCATCAATGCAGTGATTTGAACCTTGGAAAGTACATTGATGACCTGTTCCTTAGTAATGGTTGAAGAGTATTGTGGTATGCAGTATTTTCTTTGTACTATCAGGGGGTAGTGGGAGGAGAGATTTGAACCAAATCTGTCAGCCAAAAGGTTAGCAATGTCTTTCAGTTCAGTTTGGGTGATGTCATTTACAATAAGTTCTGCACATTGTTGTGTATGTCCCCTCAGGGTCCAGATATAGCTGAGGGAATTTTTGTGGTTCTACTTTTTCTTCAAGTCAGTCCTTGGAAGTATTAATTAATCCTCTTAGCTACCTGTTTAGATTGGCCGGGGGGGGTTTAGCATATATGGATTTATTCCTCTTACACTTGGCCAAGATTTTTTTCTTCCATTGTATAACTGATTGATACTGTGATTCCACCAGGGTGGCTTGTCTTTTAAGTTTGCTTTATTAACAATGTGCAAGTGGGCACAGCTTGCTCTGTACAGCTACCAATATGGCTGTACAGATATTTTGTAAATTGCCCCAGCATCTGCAATGGTTTTTACTTGGTTTGGGGGTGCTTGGAATTTAGCCAAGGTGTTGCTTAAAAGAGAGAGGTTACCCTTGGAATAGTTCCTGAAGGTTCTTGATTTTGATGGCTGCCCAGATTTAATTTCCATTTCAAGTAAGACTGCCTCATGATCAGGTCTGAAGAGTGATGACATTACATTGGGTGAGGACCATCAGCTCCCCTTGCTTGTCAGTACAAGGTTAAGGAAGTTTATACTCTTGGTAGAAGAATGGACCAACTGTTCCAGGATGTTGGTATTAACAAAGTTTAGGAATAGCTGGACTTGGGCATTAGAAATGGTGTGGGATTCCAAATCTATAGAGGGATAGAGATTCCCCATGAATATCATATTTCATTGAATGGTGAGGGACTTTGGTGCATTAAGATAGGTAGTATGGGTTCCCTCTGACATGGAGGGGGACCTATAGGTTGCATATATGAGTTCCCATGGGTCATACACTTTAAGTAGTCTGGATGTGAGGTTAATTTAATATTGCAAAATGATCCACAAAATAAAATCCACAGAAGGCCTTATATGGATGTTATTTTGTGGATTGATTTAATATAGAATGAGATTCCTCAATCTTTTATTCCCTCCTGTGCAGTAGCTGGTCTGAAGGTGTGAAAGGCATTATAACCTTGCATTGCTGGGGTATTCTCCATAACTTTAAACCATGTTTCTGTTCCTACACAGATGTCTACACTTCAGGGAGAGGAAGGCCTGCAGGGAGTGGAGGAGTTCTTGTTAAGACTTCTAGCATTGAGGAGTACAACCTTCAGGTATTCTTTTGTAGGCTCAGTTAAATTAATAGGTCTATCAGTTTGGCAATGCCTAAAAAAGGCACTATGGGGGTGGAAAAGCTCTCTGCCAATTTCCTAAAGCTTAGAGGGAATAAGTGTATGCAGACCATCTCTGGCAAATCAACATGGCCTGTCAACCATGTCCTCCCAGGTCATCAAATAATACAGCCCCTTGATTTGAAACCAGAAGCTAAGCCAGTTGTTAAAATCAAACATTTTCTGTTTGTAATGTGGCATCACCCTTGGAGAAAGTAGTCTGCTGATCAGTGCTAGGCTCATACCTGCCTGAGGCACATAATCAGTGGGCTCGATCATGTTTTGCTTCATATAGTCAAGGGAGGTATATCTCAGATCATTAACACCCACATGGACTATGACAGAGGCATACTTGTACCTGTGGTTCAATGTCCTGAGTGCCTGTGTGACTTTATGGATCCTAACCCCAGAAAGGCAGCTATCCATGACTCTCCTTACTCAGTCTGGTGAGGAAGACATCATTGTACCTCACTATAGAATCAGCAATGACCAGTAAATTTGGCTGTACACTGATTTGCCTTAAGAGGCTTAGCAGTAGAGGCATTGGATACAGTCTTACTGTATGCAGCTGTGGGTGGTGTTTTAATGGAGTGTTTGTGTGATGGCTAAGGACCCATTTTTGATTGTACTTTGCATCTTAGTGCTTCAGAATAAGTAGTTTTATATGTAGGGTCTTAACCCTGTGAGTAGGATTAGTTTTGGTTGTCTGAGAGAGTTTTGCCTCTAGCGTTAAAGTGTATTTGCACCTCTTGCATGCTTCATCTGTTATATTTTGAGAATAAATGGGTAGTCAGTGTGCTTGAGGCAATTGCTACAATGCCTCAGAATACCCATCTCAACCAGAATGGCCACAGAGAATGTCAGAAAATGCATATCCATGGCTACTGATCTACTAAGGAAGAGTGAGGGGAATTTAAATATTGAATAGGTCAATAAGACAAGGAACTTGATGAGCAACACTATATGCAAACTAGATGCTCTAGTAGTTAAAAAATATGTCTAGACAGTAAAGGTATTTTAATGGATACTTACACTATGAAGGATCAGTGTCTACACAAATTAAAAGAATTAAGACACTTTTAGAATAACATACACAATAAGTCAGCAATTCCCAATTCAGAAGGGTGAAGATTACCCCCTCCTCCCACAATAGTGTAGATGAGAAATCTTAATCTAAACTAAGTGGTTTGGAGCCCTGGTACTTAAATCAGAACTAAGAGGCTTAGAATAACAGTTGCAATGTAATCCAGCTACTAACAAGCAGTAATAAATGCAACAGATTAAATGCAATTCAACACTTTAAGAAAACAAATACAGTAAAAGCAGCTGAATAAAGTGCATTTGTTAGTAAGTGGGAAGGTAGGAAACATAAGATAATTCAAGTTTAAGAGAATAAGGGGGCGGGACTTCCCAGTTGATCTCTCATTTGAATAAGCTGATGAGTTGGGACTGGGAGACATGTCCGAAATCAAATTTATAGAAGTGGCAGGCAACTCAAAAGCTACAAAGTTTAACAGCTCAATAAGAACTGGATGAGTGGGTGGAAAAAACAATAAATGCAGACAGAGATGACCAATAGTCAGGCAGAGAACAGTATGTCAAACAAGCACTACAGCTAATTAAATATGCCACTTAAAGTTTGTAGTTAGATGAGAAATGCTATTTGACAACTTTTCCCACTGATTAGCTGGATATTATTCACTGTCTGCAAAATAATTCTTTTTTAACTGACCGTAGCCAAAATGCCTTAAAACTCAAAAATGCACAATCAATTAAAATAAAACAAAATGCAATATAAGAAAAAAGATAAAAATAGAAGCTATTTAACCTTAAATAACTAACTCCAATCCAAAATCAATTGCAGACAGAGATCAGCAATAGTCAGGCAGAGAACAGCAAGTCAAACAAGATAATTATGTTAATGGTTACATCTCATGCCATATGAAAAACACAGCTATGAATCATTATTTTAATGTGAAACCTCATGCTGTATGTAGCACACTACTGTGAATCATTATGGAAGTGTCACACATTCTGCCTTTTACAGCACACTGCAATAAATAATTAAGGTAATGTCACACCTCATGCCATATTTTGTACAATGTTTTCAACCATTATGGTAATGTCACATCTCATGCCGTGTTTAGCATGTTGCTGTGAATTATTATGGTAGTGTCACCTCTCAACCAATATGTAGCACACTGGTACCAATCATCATGGTAATACTAATATGACACTTCATGCCATGGGCAGTGTACGGCTCTTAATCATTATAGTAATGGTTACACATCACGCCACATGTAGCATAGTGCTTTTTTAACATTATGGTAATGTCACACCTCATGCCAAGTGTATAACAATGCAGTGAATCATTATAGTAGTAGTCACACCTTCTGCCTTGTGCAATATCCTGCTGTAAATCATTATGGTGATGTCACACCTCATGCCATGTGTAGCACCCTTCTGTAAATCATTACGGTAATGATACATGTCATGCCATGTGCAGCACTCTTCTAAGAATCATTATAGTAATGTCACAATTCATGCCACATGCAGCTCACTGCTGTGAATCATTTGGTAATGGTCACACCTCATGCCATGTTTAGCACTGTGCCGTGAATCATTACGGTAACTGTCACACCTTGTGTCATGTGCAAAACACTCCTGTGAATCATTATTTTAATGTCAAATATCATGTTATGTGTGACACACGTCTCTGGATCATTATGGCAATGTCACACCTCGTGCCGTGTGCATCACACTGCTATGAATACTTACAGTAATGTCACATCTCATGTAATTTGTAGCAAACTGCTATGAACCACTATATCAGTGTCACACTTCATGCCATGTGTGACACAGTGCTGTCAAACAGTATGGTAATATCCCACCTCATGCCATGTGTAGTACACTGCTGTGACTCATTAGGGTAATGTTACACATCATGCCATGTGTGGCACACTGTTGTAAATTATTATTGTACTTTCACACCTAATGTCGTTTGCAACCCACTGCTGCAAGTCATTATTGTAATGTCACAACTCATGCCATGTGTAACACAGGTCTATATTACATGACTGATTGTTTAGTCAAATAACTAAATGCTGATCGCTCAATGTTGAAGACCCAAAACCACAAATGGCAGTTTCCACACAGGGAAACAATGTCGTTGTCCCTCCCCCCAAAAAAAAAAATAAATAAACACAATTCAAGTGGGGGAATTCGCCCTCCACATCCCTCAATGTGGGGGGCTGTGCCCCCACACTCCTCTAACTAAATATACCAACTCCAAGATCACTCCACATTGTAGAAAGGGCAAAATCCACGTAACGGCCAAATGACTTGTTTCTCTGTGTGGAAACTGCCATTTGCAGTTTTGGGTCTTCGACATTTAGTGATCGATGTTTAGTTCTTCGACTAACTAAACATTAGATCATGTAATACAGACCCATGTAACACACTGTTGTGACTTATTATGGCAATGTCTTGCATCATCCTATGAGGAGCACACTCATTTTAATCATTATAATAACATTACCTCTTATGCCATATGTGCCACAGGGCTGTAAATCCTTTTTGTAATGTCACACCTCATGCAATCTGCAGCAACCTCTGTGAATCATTATTATAATGTCACAGCTCATGCCATGTGTGTAACACTTCTGTTAATCCTTATGATAACAGCTGTATCTCATAGCATATGTAGTATACTGCTATGAATCATTTGGTAATGGTCACATCTCATGCCATGTTTAGTACACTGCTGTAAATCATTGTGGTAACTGTCATACCTCATGTCATGTGCAACACACTGCTGTGAATCATTATCTTAATGTCAGACATCATGTCATGTGTAGCACACTTCTCTGAATCATTATGGTAATATCACACCTCATGCCATTGCAGTACACTGCTGTGAATTATTATGGTAATGTTATACTTCATGCAGTTTGTAGCATGTGCTCTGAATCATTATCATAATGTCACATCTCATGTAACTTGTAGCAAACTAATATGAATCACTATATCAATGTCATACCTCATGCCATGTGTGGCACATTGTTGCAAATCATTATTTTACTGTCACACCTAAGGTCATTTGCAGCCTATTGCTGTGAGTCATTATTATAATGTCACACTTCATGCCATGTGTAACAGACTGCTGTGACTTATTATGGTAATGTATTGCATCATACTATGAGTACCGTGTCATGCGCATTCAAATCATTATAGTACTATTACCCCCTTATGCCATGTGTCTCACACTGCTGTAAATCATTTTTGTAATGTCACACCTCATGCAATCTGCAGCAACCTCTGTGAATAATTATTGTAATGTCACAACTCATGCCATGTGTGCAGAACTGCTGTGAATTGTTATGGTAATGTCTTGCATCATACTATAAGTAGCACACTCATTTAAATCATTATAGTAATATTATCCCTTATGACATGTGTGCCTCAGTGCTGTAAATAATTTTTGTAATGTCACACCGCATGCAATCTGCAGCAACCTCTGCGAATCATAATAGTAATGTCACAGCTCATGCTATGTGTGCAGCACTGCTGTGAATTGTTATGGTAGCAGTCACAACTCATGCATACTTCTGTAAGTCATTATAGACCACATGTCATGTGTATCATACTGCTATTAACTATTATGGCAATATCAAAAACACTGATATGTATGTCAGACTGCTATGAATAATTTTGGCAATGCTCACAACTGATGCCAAGTATAGCACACTACTGTGAATCATCATGGTAATGTAATACCTCATGCCATGTGTTGCGCACTGTTATAAATCATTATAGTAATGGTCACACCTCATGCCATGTGTAGCACACTGTTGTGAATTATTATGGTAACTGTCACACATATTTTCATGTGTAACACACTGCTGTGAATAACTATGGCAATGTCATATATCATGCCATGTGTAGCTTACTGCTGTGAATCATAATGGTACCAGTCACACATTATACTTTGTGCAGCATCCTGCTGTTAATCATTATGATAATGTCATACTTTCTGCTATTTGCAGCACAATGCTCTCAATCCTTATGGTAATATCACACCACCTGCCATGTGTAGCACACTGATGTAAATAAGTATGATAATATCACTCCTTATGTCATGTGCTGCACATTGCACTGAAGCATTATGGTGCTGATTACACCTAGTGCTATGTGTAGCATGCTGCTATGACTTATTATAGTAATGCCACACCTCATGCCATGTTCAATACATTGTTGTGAATAACTATGGAAATGTTACACCTAATGTCATGTGTAGCACACTTCTGTGAATCATTATGGTAATACTACACCTCCTGTCATGTGCAGCACACTACTGTGTATCATTATGGTAATGGTCACACCTCATGCCAAGAGTAGCATACTGCTGAGAATCATAATGCTAGCAGTCACACCTTATACTTTGTGCAGCATCTTGTTGTTAATCATTATGGTAATGTCACACTTGCTGCTATTTGCAACACAATGCTCTGAATCAATACTGGTATATCTCAATGTGTGCCACGTGTAGCACACTGTTGTGAATCATTATAATAATGGTCACACTTTGTGCAATGTGTAACATACTGTTGTGAATCATTATTTTAGTGGCAACACTTCTTGACATGTGTAACATACTGCTGTGAATCATTATTTTAGTCGTAACACCTCTTGACATGTGTAGCACACTGCTGTGAATCAGTATGGTAATATCACACCTCATGCATCTGTATCCGACTGCTATGAACCATTATGGTTATGTCACACTTCATTCATTAGCCTGGTTTGCTCTAACCCATCTTCTCTTATATTTGCTTTATTGGTTGATATGTATCCTTTTATGGAATTAGCTATTAATGTTGTATTTCACTTTATTCAAATCATTTGACATGTTTAAGTTAGCATTCTGCATTTTGCATTTCAGCCTCTCTGTCTGTTTGTATTGCATTTCATAAATTTAAATTAAGCTGAAGCTGTAACTTTTGTCATACATTATTGTCCAGGCTCATAACTCTCAAAGCATCATAAGTTTCATTTATTTATTTTTTATTTATTTTTTATTCTTATTTGTTTACTGGGGTAGTGCAATGATCTTAATGGACCATTTGCAGGCACAGCCCAGGGGACTTTTCTGGAGAAATACCAACTTTCTAATTAAAAATACAGAGTGGCCCATTTAACTCACAATTTTTAGTTGTTTTTCCCCTTTTAAATCATTATTTCTTGTTGTTTTTTTCTCTTTGCTAACCTTGCTTTATCAGCTGCAACGGCACCCTAGCTGTATCTCAGATATTGGACATAATGGCATCACTAGTATCACAACCCCGATTACACAAAGGAAGAGCTGATGAGTTGCTTCCTTTTAAAATAAGTATTAAAACACATTTTTGTAGTAGCTCAGTGAAAGTTGGCTGCACAGCATTGCCAACAGGTAGAAATAAGTTTGGTGGTGATAGTAGATGAGCACTTTCAGGCAGTCACAGGACTTGCACAGATCAGGACGACAGGCCTGCAAATTGTAAGCATGAGTTTATCATAAAAACTGTGTCCTGCTTTGCCTGGGATAATGTCTAAGCTTTCCTGCTTACATAATGAATACAGATGCAACCTTCACTAATGATCTATATCTATCTATGTATATGTGTGTGTGTGTGTGTGTGTGTGTGTGTGTCTGTGTGTGTCTGTGCGCGCGTGCGTTAAGGTAGCCCTTTGGCACAGTGGGTAGAATTGTCACCTCATAGCAAAAACTTCTTTGGTTGATTCTCAAGTGAAGTACCTTCTGCGTTGAGCATGTATGCCCTCTCTGTGTTTGCATAGTTTTTTTCCTGGTGCTCTATTTTCTTCCCACATTCAAAGCCATTTTAAATTGGCCAAAGGTGAGAATGTGCATTTGTATGAGTGTGTGTGTGTGTGTGTGTGTGTGTGTGTGTGTGTGTGTGTGTGTGTGTGTGCGTGTGTGTGGTATAGAAGAACAATCACTGCAGGGCTAGCCACCTGGTGGTATGAACATTGATTCTAGATAATTTTCACTGTTCAGGTGACACCTCAATCCCATGTGCAAAAATGGGAAAATAGGCCTTGTGGGTGGATAGACAGATTTATAGATGCATGCATGCATGGACAAATGGATGTTATTAAGAGTCACTTAACAGCAGCAATGACTTCTACTTTTTGTATGAGCAATAGTTGCTGTGTGGTCCTGAATTTTACCTTAATGTTATTTTACTATGCTATAAGATATTTCTTAGTCTCTGAGTATTAGAAAGCAAAAGTAATGACTTTAAAAACATAGAAAGTAAGAAAGACAAATGTATTTATTTATCTGTATTTTATAGTATAATCCATAGTCAGTGATATATATATATATATATATATATATATATATATATATATATATATATATATATATATACATATAGATTTTTTGTTATTCTTACTGCCATGATTTTTTTAAATGCATGTCCTCTGGCCTTCTGAATAAGCAAAGGAACTATATATGGTCTCAATCTATTAGCCCATATCATATAAACATTATGTTCCTTGATTTAATCTGAATCCTTAGATCATGTGAATTTCTGTCTTTAGCAGGGTAACAAAATGGTTTTGAGAAGTCAAATAGCTCTGACAGATTAAATTTTGCCATGGTAGAAGAAATTCTGTATTTTAACAATGGATGTTTTAAATTTGGTAAAATGAAGCCTTTGTGAGGTAATACAATGATCAATATGATAAATCTAATGAAAAGACCAACAATCTCAGCAATGTACTATACAATTTAATAAAAAAAAGCAAAGCTTTCAGGTTCATACAGAAACCCATCCTCAGTGCAAAGTGGAAAACACTTGAGCATTTTTAAATACATTCACCTATTAAGCACAGCCAAATAATACAATCAAATAACACAAACAATTAACAATAGTAATAATCAATATTACAAAACCCACTTCAGAAAAATATATATATATATATATATATATATATATATATACATAAGTATATCAAATCATTAAAAATATAATTTTAAACACATTTGTTTAAACTTTAAGACAGGTTTAAGGGTTACCATCTAGTTAATGCAAGGGGGATATGTGATTGTAATTGTAAAATCCAAGCATATTCCCTCATTTCCAGTTTATTGTTCATATCACTACCTCTTATGTTTTTGTTAATAATCGTTATTACCCTAAAAGTAAATTCATGTTTCAAGCTATATTTAGAAACATGTCTAGCAAGTACATTTGTTAAAGTATTTCACCTGTTGTCTGATTTATGTCTATTATTCTTTGTCTTAGACATCTTTGTGATTTGCCAACATAGAAGTTTGTACATTCCTTGGGGCAGCCATGGTGGCACAGTGGTTACCATTGCCACCTCACAGCAAGAGGTTCTCCGGTTCAATTCTCGGCTAGGGTGCCTTCTGTGCGGAGACTGCATGTCCTCCCTCTGGTCGCGTGGGTTTCCTCCGGGTGCTCCGGTTTCATCTCAAAGACATGCAGTAGGTGGATTGGATTGGACACTTTAAACTGGCCCTAGGTGTGAGTGTGTGGATGTGTATGCCTTCTGTAGAAGGTTGGACGCTGGGCTGGCAACTCGACACTGTAAAAATCCACTGCCAATCATGAGCGGACAGATGATCCGCTGTGGTGACCCCTAACCGGGAAAAGCTGAAAGAAGAAGTTTGTACATTCCTTACATGTTGCAAGATATATTACATTACATGAATTATAAGTTGCAAAACATTTAAACAAATTTGTTTTATTTGTAGAAGGATGCATGAAATTGCAGTCTCTATTAATAGAAGTACAGCAACTACAATTGTAACATGGATGAGTACCTATTATTGAAGCCTGTATAGTTCTAACATCACATTTAATATCTTCATAACAAAGCATTTGTTTTAAATTCATACAATTATGATATGAAAATTTAGGTTTATTATCTATAATGTTTTGTAGCTCAGGCAGAGTCCTTAGGATACCCCAATTATGCATTATTATTCTCCTCATACCTTCAGTACACCTACTATAGGTAGTACAATATCAAAGAGTATTGTCTCAACTTAATACATCATCATTTCCTTCATCATATGTACCATTACCACTAAAATATGGTCTAGCTTGGGTATCCTTCTTAGCCACAATGTCCTTACTGATGTTATCCAATAATTCATAATCATAGGCTCGATCAATAAATTCCTTTTTTATCTCATCCATTTGTTCAATACATTTGTCTAAATCAGTTTTTAACTGGCAAGTATGTAAAAAATGCCCCTTAATGATACCTTTAAAAACACATGGAGCATGCATGCTGGTAAAATGTAAATATTTATTTTATGAACATCTTTCTTATGGACAGATGTATTTAAATTCTCTCCATTGAATAGCAAGTCCACATCTAAGAATTGAATACAGTTGGGTGAGGTAGACATAGAAAACTGTAAGAAACTAGTGGTAGTGTTCAAACATTCAACAAATTCTATCCATTCCTCCTGACCACCTTCCCAAATAAAGAAAACATGGTCCACAAAACATTTAAAAAAATGTAACTTTGTGGGAATAACATATAGGACCATTATAAATAAATTCAGTCTCCCATTTATCTAATACCAAGTTGGCATAGGTATCCACAAGTGGAGTGCCCATTGCCACCCCTGATATTTGTTGGTAAATTGGTAAGTACAATGATTGCCAGTACTTGCTGTTAACTCTGAGCATTTTTAGACCACTCGGCATGATGTGGCATTGTTTTGTTAGACATGAAGGCATTCTGTTTTCATTCATCTTCAGGTTATTAGTTTTGGCACTATGTTATGTGGTTCTATGAAATACAGACTATTTCTATAAAGGATCACCTCAGGAATGTCAGAACTCAGACTTTTTTCTGGTAAATGTGTAACCTTATTACTAACAACATGGGAGTACAAGTTTTAGTATTTAACATTTCACAATCTCACACCCTGTTGCTGTTGCCAACATCTCAGTACCTACAATGCAGATGTATTCTTAAAGGGCAACACTATAAATTTGTATTAAAAGGACAATGTCACTATATGCACATGCGCAAAGTCTCATGCATGAATATACAGTATGCATGCATATACATTGTGCATACACACACATACACACACACACACACATATATATTTTATTTTATTTTATTTATTTTACATTTGTTTACCGGGAAAGTCTGACTGGACACATGTCCTTTTTCAGCGGAGGCCTGGGGAGAAAAAGCTCCAACTTACAAATAAAGCACACAAGGAATAATATGTATACAGATAATACAAACACAAATCATAACGTAACATAAATTCACACTAGAGATTCTAAGTATACATTTCTAAAAGACAATTGGGAATGCCCTAGTATTATATTATTATAGCAATAACCCATGCCTGAGTGTGGGTAATGCTAAATTTACCCACCGTTGGCGTGGTTTGGTCCCGAGGGCGAAGCCCGAGGGACCAAACAAAGCCAACCGTGGGTAAATTTAGCATTACCCACACCCAGAAGTGGGTTATTGCTATTATACCATGACATTATTTAAGAAAAGAAACTATTACTTTTCTTAAATAATGGCATAGTATAATGCCTGTTTACTGCCCTTCCGCAGATGTCTGGCATCCGCGGCAGTTCTGATGTGCCTGCGCAGTACATCAGAGCTGTGGGCAAAAGCAACGGCGAAAGCAAGATCTCCGTTGCTTTTTTTTTAGTGTCTCGCTATGTTAAATGAGTTTAACATAGCGAGACAGTTTTAAAATAAGCAACGGAGATCTCCGTTGCTTATTTTAAAGCTGTCTCGCTATGTTAAACCCTTTTAACATAGCGAGACAGTGTTTTAAAAAAACGAGTTACACTAATGGAAAAAAGTCCGGGCAACCGGACCTTTTTCCATTAGTATATCTCGATTTACAACGGGCATGCTGGCCAATCAGCGTGCACGTTTTGGGGGGGGTCATGGTATAATTAGACTGTTAGTATATAGTTCTGTGAGAATACAATTCTGTGAAGACATTTGAGGATGTATTAGCAGTATATTATAAAACAGCAGAATATACAATATATAAGTCTACTGGGATGGAAAAAGAATGTCAACACTGTATCTCAGTGTAGAAATATAGGAACAGTACATATGTTTTATATTGTTTATCTTAACTGTAGCTTAGTATAATGTCAGAAAAGTGCATACAAATAGAAATGTGAAAAGAGAATTTAACTAGAGGAAGTGACCTATGCCTAGCTACTTTATTAGCCAGGGGTAGAGCATGGACATATCCATTTACTGACTAGATTTTTTTTTAGTGAAGTTTTAAATAAAGAGGGTTTGGTAGGGGATTCCAGAGTTTACCTATGTAATTAGAAAAGAGGGAATCCCCAGCTTGATTTTTAGTTGTATTAGTTTGAATACGGTTTCTTGTTGAGGAGTGAAAAGGTCTGGCAGAGGTATAGGATTGCAGAAGTGTTTATAAGGCAGGCATTTTTTCAGGGTCAGATCAGATTTTGTGGGCCATTAATAGTTGTGTGTAGTTTAAGAGAGGTGGGAATTCCAACCAGCTAAGTTGCCTGAGTGCTAGGCAGTGATGAGATCTAGCAGGTGAGTTTGTGGCAAATCTTGTTATTTTACTGTAGCAGACTTCAAGTTTTTGAAGTTCAGTTTTTCTAAGGTTAGTGAATATGGGTGTCGCATATAACAGGGTGGAAAGAAGATGTGTTTGGGCTATGGCAATTCTGGTGTTTTTTGTGAAAAAGTGTTTGTTTCTGTGTAGAGTGCCAAGTTTTTTGTATACTTTTTTAATTGTCTGAGATATGTGAATATCAAATTTAAGTTTATTGTCAATTTCTATTCCTAGTAATTTAATGCGTTGTGAGGGGGGGTTATGCAGGTGTTATTGTGTGAGGTAATTTGGGAGGGGTTTTGTTAGGGGAGAATACTAATAGTTTTTTTTAGGGTTTAAGATTAATTTAGCATTTGTTAGCCAGGACTCAACTTCGTGAAATGCTTTCTGGGTGAGAGTTTCTAATTCAGGTAGGGATGGTGCAGAACATATCACAGTAGAATCGTCTGCATATTAGATGAGAGCTGCATGAGTGGTGGCCAGATGGAGGTTATAAGTAAATAGAGAGAATAGGAGTGGACCTAATATGAGCCCTGTGGTATGCCTGGCTCAACAGGTAATAAGGGTGATGGGGTCTTTTGCCATGAGACTGCTTGTTGTCTCCCTGTAAGATAGTCTTTGAACCATGCTAAAGAGGAGTAACTGAAGTAAAGGTCAGATACGGTGTTAAGAATATGGGAATGGGGCACCATATTAAATGCTTTAGAAAGATCCAGGAAGAGGGAGGGGGGTATAGAGAGTATTGCTCTTGTGAAGATATATGGTGTTAGTAAAAGATATCAGTGCAGTTGTTGTGCTATGGAAAGGTCTAAAACCATGCTGGGTGTTGGTGAAGAGATTGTTATTGAGCAGATAGGCAAATATCTGTTTATGAATTACTCTTTTTAGTATTTTAGTGAGTGGGGATAATATTGCTATTGGTCGGTAGTTGTTTAGTTCATTTGATGGGCCGCCTTTATGGAGGGGTATGATATAGGCTGTTTTCCAGATGGGTGGGACCTGTTGTTCAGCTATTGGTCTGCTGATCAATAGGGATATAGGGTATGCAATGACATCTGTTGTTAATTTTAAGTATTCTGTGGGTAGATTGTCAGCTGTGAGTGCTGTTGGCTTTAGTTTTTTTCAGGAGGCTTTTAATTGTATCTGTGGCGACCGTTTGGAGTGAGAAGGTGGGAGTGGTAGTAGGTGAGGGGAGTGAGGAATTGTTTGTTGATGGGGTTTGTTTTCTTGCTAGTTCCAGGATGGTTTCCTTAAATTATTTATTAAACTGAGTGTCTATATTTTCTGTATTATTATTATTGGTATTTGGGGGGAGGTTTTCTATTTGCCTGGGTTAAGGATGTTATTAATTGAAAAACAGAATTTTTGTGGGTTTTTGTGATATTTCTTCTGTATATTGGTGTAGTAGTTAATTTTGTCTTCTTTTGTTTGGTTTTTTTTTGTTCCCAGTAAGTTTGAAATGTGAGTTGGGATCTATTTGTTTTCCAGGAAGACCATGCCTTGTCCCTTAGCCTGAGAAGATTTAGTGTTTCTTTTCTTAACCAAGGGCCATAGTTAGATTTAACGCTTATAGTTCTAATTGGTACTTGAGCATCAAGAATGGAGAGAAAAGTGGTATATACATATGTATATACATGCACAATGTGTATATATATATATATATATATATATATATATATATGTATATATATATATATATACATTGTGCATGTATATACATATGTAAATTGTGCATGTGCATGCATTGTGCATTCATATACATTGTAGGTTTATATACATTGTGCATGCATATACATTGTGGGTGTGTATGCATTGTGCATGGGTATACATTGTGCATTAATATACATTGCGGGTGTATATGCATTGTGCATATACATTGTGGGTGTATATGAATTGTGCATGCATATATATTGAGGGTGTATATACATTATGCATGTATATACAGTGTGCATGCATATACACTGTGCATTTAACAACTTCAGTCTACTTTCCAGTATACCTATATGTTCCAAATGCTTTCGATAATTGGCTTTGATTCAAATGTTTTGAACTATGTTGGGCATTTGAAAAATCTATATCTTATCTGCTGTTGACTTTTCCAACTAGCAAATATTTTCAAATAAGAAAAGGCATGAAACAGGAGTTCCACTGACCCCTTCTTATTTTCCTGACCATGACATTTATTGTCAGTTGTATTCAGAAATTCCTGGCCTCATTTTTTGCCATTGTATACCTCATTCTCTCAGCAATATAGTTATGTGCTGATAACTGTTCCTTCTCCCTGCAAAACTCAGTATGTGAAGTTCATGAGATGCTGCAAGAAGTGGACCCCTTTCAGCAGATGTCATGTCTGATGGCAGACAAACCTTCTCTGCACTTTCATTGCATGCCCATCAGTTGCAAAAGCTTCCCCAAATCCACAAAAGATTGCCAGTGAAACCATTTTATTAACTTTGTAGGTGTATGAGTATATGTCTCTAATAGAGATTGAACGGTGCATATTAAGGAGTGCCATGATTTCTGTTAAACTCTGTTTTGCTCATGTGCACCTATTTTATATCTGAGCACCTCTCTGCCCTTCTAGACTATTTATAATTTATACTTCTTTCTGCTTTTCTGTCTCCCTCTGCAGATCTTTTTTAGCAGTGGTCAGTGAAATACACATGCAAATACAACATGCAGGCTCACATATATAATAGCATATTCACATGTGCGTGCATGCCTATCTAAACAGTCTGTTCAGCATTGTCATTTCAAAAACAGAATAAAAGTATGACAGTTAAGATAATTTGTTAGATAACATTTGTGCTGTATTTATCACTGATGGCTAGGTGTGTGTATGTGTGTGTGTGTGTGTGTGTGTGTGTGTGTGTGTGTGTGTGTGTGTGTGTGTGTGTGTGTGTGTGTGTGTGTGTGTGTGCATATATATACATGTCCATGACTGCATGAGTGACAGACAGAAAGAAACAGATACAGAGAGAGAGCATGTGCATGTATGCCATAGAGAAAGATAACAATGTACACAGCATCTTCATACATAACATTTCAGAGCGTTTACTGCATAAAGAGACAGTAGGGGTACAGAAGTGAGACTTGATAAGACAAAAAGAAAGCAAATAGCTGAACTTTTCAGCACTTGTCATAGATTTGATCAAGATATATATCAGCCCTTTAGCTATGATAAAAATTAATGGAGCGTACAATCAAGAATGTAAATTAAAATGTGGTAAGAGACAGAGAATCATTACATCTCCATTAATTTCGGTGCTGGTAATTGATTCATTTGTTCAATGGCTGAAGCAAAATACAAGAGAATTAAGACAGAACCACTGCACCACACTTCTGCTTATTCAACATGTCATCACTTTTTTTTGCTGAATATAGGCTATTGCTTCTAAATGTTCTTTATTTATTTCCAGTTAGACAAGCTGGGAATATATGGCACAAGAAAGAAACCAGATATCAACAACGGAACTTTAAGTCAGAACAGGCAATTTTTATACCCTAAATGCCACATACTACCATGCATAAGTTATGCATAAAGATGCAACTTGGGCTTACAAAGAATATTTTCTCATATCTAAATTTCTTGTCAGAAAATATGTTGTTAACAGTCATGGTGTTTTTTTATATGTTGCGGTATCACTATAATTTATTTATTCATTTATTTTTTGTTACTTAGTCTGAGGGTTAATTTTTTTCTCTCATTCTACAAGTAATCAGCTTCTGAATAATTATTTAAAACAGATAAAAAAATAATGGAACGATTGTGTATTTCTACACGATACCAGCTTTGTGATTTGATGGCTTTCAGTTTCTTAAGAGCAGGTTGATACATAAACTGCTCAAAATGAAAGAAAGTTATTACAGTAATGCAGTATACTGCAGTTTTTTACTGACTGTGATTTTTTATTTATTTTGCCTTGTTTTAGTTCTGTAGGAAGTTACTTTTTTACCTGTATTACTATGTTCACATACCATTTACTTAATTAGCACAAAGGTTCAAAAATGTTATAATCCCTCTTCTTTCAATGGCTCTAGATGTTATTGTAATTCATTACTGACACTTTTGAAAATTAAGATTTGATCATGTCAAGTAATTCATTTTATTTATTCTGTTGCATCAGACATGACACAGTAGGCATAATCATCATTTTTTCCTTCTTGATAGCATGCATCTTCAATTTTTATCTCACTAAGCTTATCTTACTGAAACTGCATAACTTTATTCAAACCAAATGCATAATTTAAACAAGTGTAACATTAATAATGTCAAATTAAATTTCTTTATTTTTGCCTTAGCATCCCAGGTTATGACAGAAAATTATCACTGGAGCAGTTCACTCTCCAATTTAAAAAGCATCAAATAAATTAATACATCGTTTATAAGACAATGGTTATCATAGAAGATGCTTGTTTGTAAATTAGTTTTTCAAATACAATAACAAGTAGCTGAAGACTGACTCCGGGCTAAGAAAGAAAAGGAGAAATTTGTGATTTTTAGAACATTCAAATAATTTTTCCTGTTTTCTAGGATGAGGGAATTGTTCCACAGCAAACTAAAGGATTAAAGCATGTGTGAAATATGTTTGCAATGTATATGGCTGATTTTTCCCTAGAATGCACATTGGAATATAAACTTTTATGAAGGACACATTTTTTTAAGGAAGTTATTCAGTCATGAGCAGCCATGGTTTCTGTGGAACTAAAACCAGATTTTTGGGAGGTTCCATTATAAGACAGATTATAGGGTACACTGTTAATGAAGGGTGAAAAGCTTGTGTGGAGGTAATATGGAGTTAACAGGCTTCCATTCTTATCCATGGAGATGGTATTGAGGTTAGATGATTTGAGGTTAGAAAGATTTTAACGTATTAGAAGTAGAATTATTTCCAGAAGAATATTGAAGATGTGCTTCAATCTCCATTGCCTAGCTTGTCTCTATGCTAATCAAGAAATTCATTCAGAAATCTCATGTTCCTTCCCTTTGAAAGAAATTCTACATCATTCCTCATCACAAAGGTGGAATCTCCACTCATATAAACAATTTTATGGCTATAGCCATACTGCACCATCCATTAAAAGTTTTAGAAAAATGCATTCATAAACAATTCTTACATCTACTCCAAACCATGCAATTAACCCCAGCTCAGCACAACTTTTTTTCCTGACCATAGCACAACTGCTACTCTAGTTGCCTTCAGAGAGACTATTATCAAATCCAAGGATAACAACAAGATAGTCTCCTGTTTCTTTTTACACCTCTTTGCTACAGTCTCTCACATCTTGGTACTTTCTAAAATGTCTGCTCTTGGTCTGTCAAACTCTACAGTAAACTGGTTACTTAGCTACCATTCCAACCTGCTACAATCAGTTCAGTGTCTCTCTTCTCACTCTCCTTTTCTTCCTGTCAATACTAATGTGTCCTACATGGCCCAATCCTCAGACTTCTCTTTAACATATCTAGAATTAATCTACACCAGTCTGCATAACACACCACTCTCTTACAATATGCAGACGACTCCACTCTCATCTGCTCTTCTGATAACCTTCCTCATCTACAAACCATCAGTGAAAATGCATTCAAATCCGCTGAATACTGGTTTAAGAAAAAACAACTTTTCTTGCCCCCCCCAAAAAAAACTCCTTCTATTTCTACCCAAACCTCTTCTACCCTTCAAAAATAGCATTAAAATATTATCTATTAACAGCACAGAAATAGAAACAGTATCACATATAAAGTTACTTAGTGTCACAATAATTAATTTCTTCTTCCCTCTATATTTTTGACTCTCCAATTCTTAGCAATATACAAATCAACCTACAATCTAAACTTTAAGTATGCTATAATAAGGTGTTGAAATTTGCTGCCAATCAACTCCACAATTCTCATCACTACATTGCCCTCAAATCACTATTCTGGCTAGAATTACCCCAATATCCTAAGTTTATTTAACTCTTTCTAGCTCATAAAATGTTATATAACCTTCATCCTGCCCAGCAACCAGCTCTGTATTAAAATATCACCTCTCAAACTGTCCACTTTGATCATCTGATAAACAATTCTTGGATATACATAAGCCCAAAAATCAACACGTCTTCATTTATATGCTACCTCACTGTTTAAAACCTGGAACATGCTTCCCATCAACATCAGAAAAATTCTTAGTGCACAGTTTAAGTTCTCTTTCTAAAGGTGTTCCTTTAAAGCTCCTAGCATTGCTCTTCTTTTTATACCAGATAAAAACTCTACCATTCTTCTCTTTCCTTTACCATCTTCTCCCTTGCTACTCTTTCATTTTCTTTCTTCCTCCTATTCCTAGTTCTATTCACTATTTTACCCCACCTTTTCTTCCCTAATCTCTACCTTTCATAAACCTCTCCTCTGCTCTCCTCGAATGCGTCATCTTTTTTCCTAACCTTTTACTTTGCCCAGTTTTCTCAAATAATACCCCTTCTCCTTTTTTGCTCTGTTAGTATTTTTAACTGAATTCTCAAGTCATGTCCTTCATATTTTTTGTTTTAATTTCTTAGTGCTAAACTGTCACTTTAGTCTCCTGTACTGCAACTATATATACATTATGTATTGATTTTTTGTTATTATTATGTGTACACCATATATCATTCTTTTCCATAGTACAATTTAAATCTTTACTCATTTTAATAACCATGTGTATTATGTATGCATATATACATTGAATTCCATGCCTATGGAGCTGTGCTCCCTGGGCCTCCGCTGAAAATGGGTGTTATGCCCAGATGGACTCTCCCAGTAATAAAACATCAAATAAAATAAAATAAAAGAATAGATAACTATTACCTAGTGGATGCTGGATTCTGGAAGAGGCACATTTCAATTTTTATTTAATTTTGTTTATTTATATGAAACTCTCATTTAGCCAACTTATTTGTCATTATGGCATTTTGTCTAAGGCTGAGAAAGAGCAGCTTGTCAGAAGAGAGATATGAGACTTTTCATGTATGTATACTATGCTCTTTCCCAGATATACTACATTTGTTTGATCTCAGTTCTCTGCAAAATGTACCTGTTGGATGTGGTGCATCAGTGTTTTAGAGACTAAATCTGATTTGGTATTATAAAATAGTTTATTAGTGAAACAGAAAGCAATGTTAACAGCATAGTTGATATAGGCATACTTAATTTATTGATATACGAGTTGTTGACATCAAGCTGCCTTTATTAAGTGAGAAGGACCTGTACTTAATTACTATTGGTGGCAGTTTTCTCTATTTTAAGAAACTACTGAGGATATGAAGGAAAAATGGTGTCTTAACAACAAAATCACACAACTCCATGCTTTAATTGACCTCTACGCATTTGATATCCTCTGTCTTACTGAAACCTGGCTTAAACCAGGTACCAAAGACAATGAAATTACCCCACCTAGATACAGCATTTTAAGGCAGGATCGTCTAAACAAAAAGGGTGGGGGAGTTGCCTTACTCTATAAATCTGAACTGCAGGTGTCCTCAATCGACTCCTGCCTCCCTCCCCTGCCAATGCTGAAATACTCTGCAGCAAATTCCAAATAAATAAAAGCAAAGCCATATATATAATATGTTCCTATATCCCCCCTGGCAACAACTTAAATACACTTGAAAACATTCTTAGCTGGCTCTCCTGTAACTTTCCTCAGGAAACCATAATATTAGGAGACTTTAATATTGATTGGAACTCCTGCATAACACCAAAACCCACCTATCATCTCAACCTCTTTAATTTTCAACAAACCATAAACTCCCCAACCATGATACACAAAACTACCAATAAACAAGCCATCCTGGACTGGATATAAGTCAACAACAATCACCTCTTGTATAAAACTGGAACACTCCCAGATAATATCAGCGACCATCTCCTCACCTATATCACTAAACAAAAAAATAACAATCTCAAACAGGCTAGCTATCGTACTATATGTAACAAAAAAAACTTTGACCTTCCTACTTTCCGTAATGAACTCAAAGAGTTCAACTGGTCAGATCTAAAACACCTCCCCCTAGATGAAGCAGTTACCCTCTTCAACAACACATTTCTCCAAATTCTTGACCGTCACGCCCCTCCTCGCTTAATTAGAACAGGATCCAAAGCTTCCCCTTGGCTTTCTAAAGAAACCAAGCAAACTATGCTATTAAGAAACAAACTATGGTCAAAATGGAGAGCTACAAAAAACCCAACTGACCATCAAAACTTCAAACACCTTAGAAATACTACAAAAAAAATCACCTATCTTGATAAAAAAAATTATTACCTTCAATATCAACAAAATCAAAATCTTAACCCCAAAAAATTCTGGTCAGGACTCAATAAACTGCTCCATCCAGGGAATACCAAAACACCTACTCCAACTAACCTAGCTCAGACCCCTCCCAACATAATTGCCAATACATTCAACAACTTATTCTCTGAAACAGTCACCTCTCTAGCAAACACCATGGCTCCCCCCACTTCCCTTCAAAAGACCTCTCCTCAAATAAACACCCCCACTCTAAAATTTAGTACAGTCTCCACAACTTATATACGTAAATTACTCTCAAAACTTAAACCATGCACCCCATCAGCCGACCAACTACCAGCCGAATATCTGCAACTAGCAGCAGCAAAACTAGCATACCCAGTCTCCATCTTAATTAACAGAACAATAACCGAATCTACTATTCCTTCCCTTCTCTCAGCTCCTTGTCACTATCGGTGTCCCTCAAGGATCCATCCTAGGTCCCCTTCTTTTCTCCATATTTATAAATAACCTATCTATTTCACTCCCAACATCCACATGTATTCAGTATGCAGATGATTCAACTCTCATCTGTTCTGCTGTATCTCCAGCTGAACTCCATTCTTCCACCCAAAAAGTCTTTACAGCAGTAGAAAAATGGTTCCAACATATCTGTCTCCTCCTCAATCCCAAAAAAACAAATTATTACTTTTCTCACCTACCCTTAAGTCTGCCCCCTTCTCCTTCTCTATTGTGTCTGACAATGGCACTATCATTACACCTGATTATTCCACTAAACTACTAGGCTTTACAATAGATAATCAACTAAACTTTGATTGCCACATTGACCTAACCATCAAAGCTGTTAATAAAAAGATAGGTGCCCTCTATAGACTCAAGCCCTTTCTTACACCAACTAGCAGGGTGTCTCTAGCCCAAACTCATCTCATCTCTACATTATTGTATGCCTCCCCATCCTTTATCAACCTTTCAAAATCTAACCTTCAGAAACTTGCCACAGCCTACCATAGCATTGCCAGATTTGCCACAGGTTCCCCATTTCGTACCCATCATTGTGTTAATCTCAAAAAACTTGACTGGCATGAACTTCAAAATCTTATTCTCCTCCATCAACTAGTTATCACCCATAAAATTCTCCATTACCCTAACAATACACCAATACTTAATAACCTTGTCACCCCTTACAGGAATCTTACTTCCCTCCACTCAGCAAACAAACTGCTAGTCACCACTCTCAAATCACACAATAGAGCTGGTGACTCCTTGTTTACAAATGTTGTTGGCTCATACTGGAACAAACTTCCCATAGAACTGACCTCCCTAGGCTCATCAAAACTTTTCAAGAAACAACAAAGGAACCATTTCAAACCTAACTGGCTATGCCTTTGCTCTAATCCTGACTGACCTCAGCACCCAACTCTCTTTGCAGCTTCTCTCCATTACGTTTCTACTTTATCTCTACTGCTAGTATTCACTCCTCCTCTGTAGCTCACCTAGTATCCACTTAGATATTACTTTTCCTATAACGTCTCTTCTCTTTACTTGATATACTACTGTAACCTGTCATCTCGCCTCTCACTTAAACCTACACGTTGCTCCCTGCTGTGCAAATCTATTTCTTAAAACTTGTGCCCTGGCACAAATGTTTTATCATAACTATTAATACTATTTATATTATATAGACCTTTGGGTGTGTTACCACCTTCTCATTTTTCAATATTACTACTCCTGCTTTTGCTAATAATATGGGAATAGGAATCCACAAAGTATTTTAAGAATTTTACATTTCTGTAAAAATGCTTCTGCATTGTGACTATCCTACATTCAAATAGTTCTTTAGATCCTTATAATTTGTATCTTACAGTGATGTATTTTATGTAATGTACCAGTATATAGTGGAGCTTTTCTCCTCGGGCCTCTGCTGAAAATGGACATGTATCCAGCTAGACTAGCCCGGTCAACAAATGTAAAATAAAATAAATAAATAAAAATAAAATAAAGAGTTTGGTAAGATGGAGAACATGTGTGAGATATTGCCAAGGGTGATGTCCAGAAGACTGTTATTATTATTTTTTTTTTTTTGGAGTGGGTGGGTGGGAAAAGAAAAGAGCTGCTTGCAAGTCAGATGGATGAGTATCTTACCTAGTGTACTGTGCCAGATGAAGATAAGACTGTAAAGTAGAATAAAATTATTTTCAGCAAGTTGCCTTTGTACATTGTGTACCACAACAGGTTCTTAAACTAGATTAAACAGTTTATCAGTGAATGAATGAATGAATTTAGAAACAGAGTCTAATTTTTTTTTTCTTGTAGTTTGCCGGGGAGGAATATAAACTCAGTAGCTAGTTATCTGAGCATTTCTACGTACAGTAGGCTGACTTGTTAGATAGCTTGGACATTATCATCAAGGTACTGATTTTTGTGATCAAAAACGTATTAAATCTCCTTTGTTATTGAAAGAATGACAATTCTCATCTATCCATGTTTCTGCATAATTATTTCTGAATAAGGTAGATGGAAATTCTCAGAACTGAGATAGAGTTTGATGAACTTTGAGACAGGTTTCAGACATTCAAAGTATATCTGGGTTATGTGGTACTATGCATAGATTCCAGGATATGCACTTTGTTCTTAATGATGCAACAGTTAAGGAGTTCTGTGTCAAACATTTATATGTGACATTTAGGCTTTTAAAGAGATTAGTATATATATTGCCTATAATGCCACTGGAAAAAAATAGTAAAATATCTAAAAGAAGTATTACATTATTAGCTCAATAGATTTAATGATAATAAACTATTAACTTTGCAAAAATACAAAGTTAAATAATATAAAGGATTTAAGGTGGCTATATATATATATATATATATATATATATATATATATTTTTTTTTTACATTCAAGTCATACCAGAAGAATAATTAGTAAATATTGCTAAAGTTTATAGCACTACTAACCTCAGAAATTAATGAACAATTTATTTCAATTTTTTTATTTATATATCATATAAATTAATCATTCATATTGTGTGTGCAGGAGACCAGATGGAAGGGGAGCAAGGCTAGGTGTATCAGAGGTGGGTTCAAATTGTTTTATCATGGTGTGGATGGGAGGATAAATGGCGTAGGAGTTATTCTGAAGGAACAGTATGCTAAGAGTGTTTTGGAGGTGAAAAGAGTGTCGGATAGAGTGATGTTTATGAAGCTGGAAATTGATGGTGTAATGATGAATGTTGTTAGTGCATATGCTCCACAATTTGGGTGTGTGATGGATGAGAAAGAAACATTTTGGAGTGAGTTGGATGAAATGGTGATGACTGTACCCAAGGGTGAGAGACTGGTGACTGGAGCAGATTTCAATGGGCATGTTGGTGAAGGGAACAGAGGGGATGAGGAAGTGATGGATAGGTATGGTGTTAAGCAAAGGAATGCAGAAGGTCAGATGGTAGTGGATTTTGCAAAAAGGATGGACATGGCTGTGGTGAATATGTATTTTAACAAGAGGGAGGAGCATAGGGTAACATACAAGAGTGGAGGAAGATGCACACAGGTGGATTATATCTTATGTAGAAGGGCCAGTCTGTCGGAGATTGGAGGCTGTAAAGTGGTGGCAGGGGAAAGTGTAGTTAGGCAGCATAGGATGGTGGTTTGTAGGATGACATTGGTGATCAAGAAGAGGAGGATGAATGTGAGGGCAGCACAAAGGATCAAATGGTGGAAAGTTAAAAAGGGTAATTATGAGGTGGAGTTCAGGGAAGAGTTAAGACAGGCACTGGGTGGCAGTGAAGAGTTACCGAATAGCTGGGTAACTACAGCAGTGCTAGTAAGAGATATGGCTAGAAAGGCGCTTGGTGTGACATCTGGAAAGAGGAAGGAGGACAAGGAGACCTGGTGGTGGAGTGAAGAAGTACAGGAGAGTATACAGAGAAAGAGGTTGGTGAAGAAGAAGTGGGATTGTCAGAGAGATGAAAAAAGTAGACAAGAGTATAAGGAGATGAGGTGCATGGCAAAGAGAGGTGGCGAAGGCTAAGGATAAGGCGTATGAAGAGTTGTATGAAAGGTTGGACACTAAGGAGGGAGAAAAGGACTTGTACCAACTGGCTAGACAGAGGGACTGAGCTAGTAAAGATGTGCAGCAGGTAAGGGTGATAAAGGATAATGAGGGAAATGTACTCACAAGCGAGGAGAGTACGTTGAGCAGAATGGAAAGAGTACTTCAAGGGGCTGATGAATGAAGAGAATGAGAGGGAGAGAAGGTTGGAAGATATGTGAACAGTGAATCATGAAGTGTAGTGGATTAGCAAGGAGGAAGTAAGGATAGCTATGAAGAGGATGGAGACTGGAAAGGCTGTTGGTCCAGATGACATACCTGTGGAAGCATGGAGGTGTTTAGGTGAAATGGCAGTGGAGTTTTTAACTAGATTGTTTAATGAAATCTTGGAAAGTGAGAGGATGCCTGAGAAATGGAGAAAAAGTGTTTTGGTACCGATTTTTAAGAATAAGGGTGATGTGCAGAGCTGTAGTAACTGCAGAGGGATTAAACTGATCAGTCACAGCATGAAGTTATGGAAAAGAGTAGTGGAAGCTAGTTTAAGAAGGGAGGTGATGATTAGTGATCAGCAGTATGGTTTCATGCCAGGAAAGAGCACTACAGATGTGATGTTTGCTTTGAGAGTGTTGATGGAGAAGTACAAAGAAGGTCAGAAGGAGTTGCATTGTGTCTTTGTGGACTTAGAGAAAGCATATAACAGGGTGCCTAGAGAGGAGTAGTGGTATTGTATGAGGAAGTTGGGAGTGTCAGAGAAGTATATAAGAGTGGTACAGGATATGTATGAGGGTAGTGTGACAGCGGTGAGGTCTGCGGTGGGAGTGACGGATGCATTTAAGGTGGAGGTGGGATTACATCAAGGATCAGCTCTGAGGCCTTTCTTATTTGGAATGGTGATGGACAGGTTGACAGACGAGATCAGACAGGAGTCCCCATGGACTATGATGTTTGCAGATGACATTGTGATCTGTAGTGAGAGTAGGGAACAGGTGGAAGAGACCCTGGAGAGGTGGTGATATGCTCTAGAGAGAAGAGGAATGAAGGTCAGCAGGACTAAGACAGAATATATGTGTGTGAATGAGAGGGAGGATAGAGGAATGGTGATGATGAAGGGAATAGAGGTGGTGAAGGTGGATGAGTTTAAATACTTGGGATCAACAGTTCAGAGTAATGGTGAGTATGGAAGAGAGGGGAAGAAGAGAGTACAAGCAGAATGGAGTGGGTGGAGAAGAGTGTCAGGAGTGATTTGTGACAGACAAGTACCAGTAAGAGTGAAAGGAAAGGTCTATAAGAGGGTAGGGAGACCAACTATGTTATATGGGTTGGAGACAGTGGTACTGACAAAAAGGCAGGAGTCAGAGCTTGACGTGGCAGAGTTGAAGATGTTAGGATTTGCACTGGGTGTGATGTGGATGGACAGGATTAGGAATAACTATATTAGAGGGTCAGCCCAGGTTGGAAGGTTTGGAGACAAAGCCAGAGAGGCAATATTACATTGGTTTGGACATGTGCTGAGGAGGGATGCAAAATATACTGGGAAAAAGATGTTAAGGATGAAGCTGTCAAGTAAAAAGAAAAGAGGAAGGCCTAAGACAAGGTTTATGAATGTGGTGAGAGAGGACATGCAGGTGGTTGGTGTGACAGAGCAAGATGCAGAGGACAGGAAGAAATGGAAAGAGTTGATCCACTGTGGCGACCCCTAATGGGAGCAGCCAAAAGAAGAAGATAAATTAATCATTCAGAAATATTAGTCTTAATAAATGCCAAGCTAATAGGGAAACACTATCTTATATAAATCCTGCTAAAATAAAAAAAAAAATAAAAAGGGGTTCATATTAAAGGCACTTGCAATGGTGATATCAGATTATTAGCAGTGAATTTTTACTTCAAATGCTACCTTGTAAAGTTTAAAATGTGCTGTAGCTGCACTTTTTTTAGTCCATAGTTATAAAGGTGTGGTTTATACTCTAGTGGGAGTAGATAAATACCAAGTCTTTTCTAAGCTTGTGGTTGCTAAAATAATCTAATAGTGCACTTTTCTGCCTTTGGCCAGATGGTTGTTTGAATATTTGTTAAATTTCTTTCCCTGTATAAGCTAGTCGCATTTATGCAATGCTTGTATAAACACAAGCAATTACAGCTTTAGCTTTCTCTATAAAACTAACTACCTAAATTCATTGAAAACACTTACATGCAAAAGATGACACAGTAAGATGTCACAGTGACATGAGTGTCCATGTCAGGTTGCCAGGGAATGGAGTAATGATCATTAAAACTCCTTCATTGCCTACATTGCTAGATCTGAGCAAGGGCACAAAACACTCCCTTACTTACCTGTATCATGGCCTCTCCAGTCAGTTCTTTAGCCCTGTGCTGGGGACTGCCATTTGCATAGGAATGAATGGGATCAATACCAATAAGAAGGCATAAGATAATAGGCATGAAGAGTAAATTATCCAGAAAAAATCTCACTAATTACTAACAGTAAATAAAAAATGAACATAACTTGATTTGATGTATGTTAAGCCATCTTACTTTTTTTAACCTATATACGTTTTCATTTTTTAGTTTCTTTTTGCATTTAGTTAAGATACTCCTTACAGATAACTTTTAGTTACACGAGTGGAAAATAATGCAAAACTGAGTGTGCATTAAACCAGAATTTCTTTAGTGTTATGAGGAATGAATAGACTAAAATTAAATGATTACTAAATGTGTGTGTGTGTGTGTGTGTGTGTGTGTGTGTGTGTGTGTGTGTGTGTGTGTGTGTGTGTGTGTGCGAGAGAGAGAGAGATAGAGAGAGAAAAATGAATGAATTAATTAATTTGTAATATTTGTTTTATGGAAAATATTTAACAAAAACATTAAAAGAGATAAGCAAATTGACAAGTGGAGTACATCAGAGACAAAAAACATGTTTATGCTATCACTGTGAATTGAAAGATAGGTGTGACAGTGGAGTGTGAAAGGAGAGGTAGAGAGGTAGCAGATGAGGCTTAGCACAGACAAATGCAAAGCAGAGCAGTTAGTGTATGAAAGGACTAGTTTAAAATGTCATTTGGGCTGGAGAGACTGAAGATTAGAGAGGCAGAAGGATTCCGGGGTATCATACTTGGATTGGGACACCTTGGATAAGTGACATAGCCACAGCAAGTCATGGGGGTACCCATTCAAAAACTAAGAAGTAATGGTTTGGCTTTCTTAGGCAATAGCCCTGACACACCTTGAGCAATGTATACCAATCTAAAGGAGAAAAAGGAGAGAAACAAGAAGCTGTCACAAAAATCCCAGATCAAAGCCACCATAAGGATGGATAGGAAAGAAGATCTAGGCATGACTTTAGAGAAAACTAGCTGTAGAAATTATTAGTGGCCAGCAAAAAAAAAAAAAAAAAGAAAAAACAGGTGGATACATGGGTATACATTATCATCATGGAAAATGTAAAAGGTCACTAACACTAAAATGAAAAATGCAGGATGGTAGGGTTGGAGGGATCATAGTTTGGGATGGCAGATCCATGGAATAGAGCGCCAGAATGGGTAGCAGAGAAAGAATATATGTATGCTATCCAGTACATGGGATAGTTGGGGAAATGCTGACAGGAAAAGTAGGATAAAATGGAGATAGAATGTGAACACCACTTAAAGGTTAGCTATGTGGCTAAACTTATTTATTTGTCTTTTACATAGTTAATATTTATTAACCAGGTAAGCAGGCTGATCCAAAGACCTTTTTCCACCATGACCTGAGCAATAAAGCCAAGCAAAACAGTATGAAATCATTCAAAAACCACACAGCAAATAAGAAAACATTGATTACAGGACAAGGTAGTATACTCTATACTAACAACAACTAATGTAAATTTCTAGCAGCAACCTATCGCAGTGATATAGGCACAAGAAGATAAACAGCAATGATATGATCATGTCCTATAAAAGTATAAAACTGAAACTATAAAATAATTGTACAATACAAAGTGAGGCAGTAAGTAAGCATACAAGATATAATTCATATTGTGCCACAGTTGGCAGGATTACAACAGATATGCATGATAATTGTTTTTTTTTTCTGCCATCAAACATTTATAATGTTCCTTGTTGAAATGAATGAGTTCACTGCATGTCCTAACCATGTTGCTGACGGGTCCCTATTAGATGATCGAAATGCCATTTCCACGAATACGAAATGATCGACACATATTGCACAAACTATGTAAATGCCGAACATCCAAAACAGCAAAATCTGAAATGTCAAAGTGTTTTGGTTGGCCCGTCTGTGGTATAGCTCCGTAAGGTAAGTGTGCGATAGGTATGGACCTTAGGGTAGGGTGCGGGTTAAGGTAAGTGTATAGATAGATAATGTATGTAAGATTTAGTGTAGTGTTAGAAGTAGGGTTTTGTTAAATGTATTTATGTGTATTATTTATTTTGTTAGGGTATATCTCCGTAAGGGAAGTGTGCGGTAGTTACGGACCTTAGGGTTAGGGAGGGGTAAGGATAGTGCATAGATAGTTGTGTATGTGGGGTTTAGTGTAGTGTTAAAAGTTGGGTTTTGGTGCTTTACTTTAGGGTTAGGGTTAGGAGTAGGGTTTGGTTTGTGTTTGTATGTTTTTTATTTATTTTGTTTGGGTAGGTGGTATGTAGAGGGTGGTGGGGTTGGCCAACTATGACCGTTCGATGTTTTAAATTTTGCGGTTTAGTGCACTCAGTGTATTTGCAGTTTAGTTAATATGTGTCGATCTTTTGGTATTCGCTGTAATGGATTTTTGCAAAACTGATATAGACCCATTGCTGACAATTATGTTATGAGTCTCTTGCAGCTTACTGGACAGGGTAGCTTGCAGGCAAGTTTCAGGGAGGTGACTAGGGGTGCTTTTATGGGAAAATGTTCTGTCGACTATCTAGTCATTAATAAAGATCAGGGATAAACTTTCTATATCAAAAATTAAAAAGCTTGAAGGAGCATGTGTTACTGTGGTGCAGTAAGGGAGAGGGACTTTATTTGGTTTAGCTAAATCAGTCGCTGCATCATTTACTGATATACAGGCAAGGGTTGCAAGGAGCTCACATTTTTGGGCCAAAAAGAAGGTCCTGTCCAGAAATCATGTGTTACTTTTTGTAAGAAAAGCCATTAACATGTTAGATATGACAGAGGAAAACTATAAAATCTTTGTCTTCAGGAAATGGAAACTACAAGTTTAGTAGGCTAGATTTATCAGCACAGGAAATTAAAGTACACAGCAGGTAGCGTTCCTAAAACTGTAAGAACTACATTGAATCAGATGTAGGATTTTGTCAGATGAATGCAGTTGTAATACTAACATTTTCTTTTTTGATGCATGGAACTTTCATGGTGATGTGGGTGGTGTGACATTCCTTTGTCAACTGGGTTGGGTAGAGATCTCAAATCAGCAAACAGGGAAGAGCACTTACAACAAAGAAAGAAGACATCCCAGTGAGACTGTGACTTGGGGAGAGGAGAATGACTGGGGCACCAGGTCAGACATTTGGAGCATCAGCAGCGCTTTGTTTCAGAATGGTCCTCAGTCAGAAGAAGAGGTTTATTAGAGATTTGACAGAAAGTGAGAGCATTATGAGTTCACAGATTAGAAGAAAAATCAGAAAACTGCTTCACAAGTTTTTTTGTGTGTTTTATCATGTAGACATAGACAAAAGGCAGTAGGACTGTACAGACAGGGTAGGGTTCACCTATGAAATACTCAGCTAGGCCCATTCATTCTTAACCTGACAGAAGTAACAGATCTTGCGGCGTGAGATTAATTAGCAAAATGTATAATCAAAAGGGGCTGCTAAGGCATATGTATGAGGTACAGCATACCCGAAGAGGATGAAGAAGATCTCAAGTATCTATTTCAAGCTAATAGCATGTGTGTCTACCTCATTATTTATGCATCAGTGGAATCCTGTGACAGTATAAGCATTCTCAGAAAGGCCAAAGAATATTCCTTAAGGATACAAGACATCTGATAGGCTTGCCATCGTTTAGTAATGCTCATAGGAAAAGACAGGCAGTGCGGGTAAGTAAGTCAATGAATCTTTTATTGCATAAAAGTTTGAACCATGAAAAGATTACAAGTAATGTTATATTATATCACAGCCAGAAAATAGGCGAACCATTGATGGTGTCATTACTGAATCAAGATTAGAACAACATCAATTTTTTTTTGCAAAAGTACAATAGAATCTGCTTTGTTGAAGGGATAAACTGGTAAAGTAAAAAATGAGGTGGACATTCTGATCAGGGGATACAGATGTTCGTTCATTGTTTATCAGAAACTGGAGAGTGATAGATGAGGGACACAAAAAGTAAAGCTCTGTCTGAATAATGTGGTTAAGGTGTTTGCATTCTTTCTACCTACCTGACTAAAGAAACAAGTTGCTAGTTTCAAGCTGAGAATAGTTTGGTAATGGGTTTGGGGAGGCGAGAGGAGAGCATGATCAACGCAAACATGGCTGGACTAGGCACCAGTTAGCCTCTGTGCTCCAAAAGGATTGATGCACTAGGCAATGTTTACAGATACTTATAAGGAACAGTAAGTAGGAAAGTAGTTAAACAGGAACTTTGGTAGGACATAAGTGCATAACTGCATTGAAGTTTCAATGAAATGTACTAAGTGATGTAGAGAAATATAGCCAACAATATAGTTTGAAATGAATGCTACTTAATAAAGCATTTAACCAACTTTGGTAGGACATAAGTGCATAACTGCATTGAAGTTTCAATGAAATGTACTAAGTGATGTAGAGAAATATAGCCAACAATATAGTTTGAAATGAATGCTACTTAATAAAGCATTTAACTGTCTAATCATGGCTAAGAGCCTAGAGCATACTTTGTTAGTTTCTTGCTCTCCTTCTTTTTATACATTTCCATATTTTCCATATACACAGTCCTGGAACTATGCTAATTCCTTTATACCCCTCCTCTGATTTAATATGTTTTCTATCATTTGCACAAACTAATTTATCTCAAAATGGCTTATATATCTGTGAATAAATCTAAGGAGCGTTAAAAGTATACTGTAACCATAATGCATTTAATCAAGATAATTTTGACACACGCATTTCAAAACAGTAAAACACATAGTTTACTGACATTTTCCACAGCAGTAGCATATGGCTGCCATAATGATATATCACTAATAGCATTTAGTGTAAAGTATTACTAATTAATACACATTATCACCTTTCTCAAGCTGACCATTATTACATTTTGCACATGACAGTAATATGAATCTGCTATTAATATTTACAATATGACTAGAGATATTTCAAAAGATGAGACAAGTTTCATATTGATTTATTCTCTTTTTGCAGAAAAAAAGTTATTTTAGGGACCCCAAAATGTGATGTAGCAATGAAATTTTGATCCAGCTTCATGAATTCCAGGGCTGATTTTTAATAAGACTATAGCCTATGTCATCAGCATGTGATTTCTAATCTATAACATCAAACAGAGCTTCAATAACATTGTTGGCACCCTTGGGGAAGGTTTGATAACAGTCTCTGTAATGCTGTTTTCTCATCTGGAAAATCTGCCAAGCAACAATAAGTTAAAGCAGTAGGAAATATCTAAGCTTTAGATAGGATCAATAAAATGAATGTCAATGCAAAATTCATGCTATGCTGGCATATCCTTCAATCTATATCAAAATGAGGTGAAGGGGCAATGGTGATTTATCACTGTTGTTTGTCTGGTAACAGATAGTCTTTTAGCAAGGGATTGCACTCATGTTCTGCATTTACAGTTTTAAGTCGAGATTATCACAATGACAGCCTGACAGTTTAATATTCTGATTTCTAGAAGCACATTTTAATTTCCCAACTGTGCAGCTCTGTGCATTTTGAATGTACAAAGCAACAGAACCCAGATGTCTCCAGTAAATGGAAATGCTCAACTTATAAAATAAGTCATGTTTTGATAAATAAAAGGTTATGGAAGGAAACATAACAGATTGACTAATTTCTTGTTGTTATTGCTTACCGTGGCATATATTAAGATAAAGAAAAAATGCTTAAAGTGTTATGAATTTGAACATCTCTGAACTTACTGTACAGAGCTGTATAACTCACTGAAACTGGATGACTAAAGGAGTGAAGCATATTTTATTAAATCAGTGTCAGTTTTTGCACCTTATAAACTATAGTCAACATATTTGTCAGACCTCTAAAACATAAAATGCATAATAATTTGTCACAATTATTACTAGCAAGTTACCTTCAACAAATAACACAGAGAGGATATTGTTTATCCCTTTTCTCAAAAAAAAATAAAATAAACTACATACCAAAAATAACACACATTGTTCCTATCAGCACAATTAAGGCAGGAGACTTCTGGCCTACAGGGACCAACTCAGTTAACAAAGCATTAACTAACTAACTAACTAACTAACTAACTAACTAACTAACTAACTAACTAACTAACTAACCAACTAACTAAATAAACAAATAAATAAATATTGCATTGTGTCTTTATCTTCAGAACACTAATCTGACAGATAAATACAGATGGTCGCATAAATTAAAAACAAAAGTGAAAAGTCAGAAGGTAAATGATGAATGAAAGGAGAAAAAAGTAAACAACTGTGAACAGTTTTATGTCTTAAGATCAGTACTGCACAGAGATTTTAATTCAGATGTTAAATGGATTAACAGCACAGACTGTTCCAGCATCAAATAGAATCCATGTCCCTGAATTCACAGAAATTCCCCAGAAGATGAATATTTCTTTAAGTCATGTAATTAGAGCAAAACAGCTTACTATTAGCAACTGCTCCTCAAGTAGCAAGGCATGGAAAGGTGTTAGTGAAAAACTTGATTGATGCTTAAAACTTCAGTTGGCCTGCACTGCTGTGTGGATCAGAATTCAAATGCCCAAACATTTTTTCGTAATACAATAAGGAGGTAGAACACATAAACTGTTTGCTGAGAACTTAAAAGAAAATTATGTAGTGGGTCGTTGAACATGAAACATGTTACTTAGTCTATGGAGTTAATTGTTTCCTGAATATCATTTAAGGTGGAAACAGCTAAGAGCTGTATGGATGTTATATATTTTATATACCATGTGCAAGAGTTTTTGGGTCTTGTCTAATATAATAAGACTTTCCTCAAAAATGAATCAATGCAGATATAATTTAGGACATTTGAAGATTTTCTCAGCATATACTAGAAACCCATTTTGAAGAAGGCATGAGATCTGTGTATAGTAATTTAACTTTTCTTTTGCTAAACAAAGGAAATGACAAGTATCATTTTCTATAACATTACTACTGCATTAAAATAAGTATCCATTCACAAAATGTCACCTGTGTATTCTGGCTTTTTCACTTAATGTCTGTCAAGCTGATCCAATGAGCTATTTCTTTATGTTTTTCTTGTGTAATGAAGTTATGAATAATTTTAAAATAGAAGAAGGATTATTGAAATCTTTATCTGCATTCTCTCTTTTTTCCTATTCCTTACCATTCAAAAATATTTATGATATTTACATTAAAACTGGGCTTCTGTTGTCTTTCAACATGTTCTCTCAATGCATCTTAACTCCTGGTATATTTATGAGATAAGAAATAGCTTGGTCAGCATTGTTCCTTCTTAAATAAGATAATCCTGTGACTTTTCTGCATTCAGTGAATGCTGTTGAATGTTAAAGACATTCCCTGGGATTCACAAAGATTCTGTCTCTGCCCATGCTAATTGGCCAACATGGGCTGGGCAATTAGTGTTAGACATAGAATTAGAAGTTATGTACCTACCATAACGTTCCATGTTAGTTGTCTTCTCTCGCCTTCTTTCTTGCTGGATGGGTTCGGAGCTGATCCTCGGCTCTGACTCGGCACTTGCTAAGCTTGAGAACTCCTTTTACCAGCTCGAGGCAACCCTATATCCCATGATGCAAGGCGAGACTACCTCAGATCTCGTTTGGTAGCTAAAACACCCTGCTAAATAAAACTATTCCCAAAGGAAGAGCAAAGACTAGCCTAGAAGAACTAGGCAAAAAGTTCTTAAGATAGACTCTTTCTACTGAAGACTCAGGAGAGTGAAAACTGAGAAAGAGAAGCCCTTCAAGATCTGTCCAGGCCAGGGGGAAGGAGGGAGGGACGCAAGAAAGAAGGTGAGAGAAGACAACTAACATGGAACGTTATGGTAGGTACAGAACTTCTAAATGTTAAGTTGTCAATCTCGCCTTCATTCTTGCTGGATGGGACCGCGTCCCTAGCACCTGTATCCCGGGTGGCTCAATGGAACAGACTCTTGAGTACTGTGGAACCAAAACTGGCTCTGTCCCTGGAGGCCAAATCTAATTTGTAATGAGAGACAAAGGTATGAGGAGTGGCCCAAGTAGCTGCTGCACAAATGGTATCAATGGGTAGCCTATCCTGAAAAGCTGTAGATGTGGACAGGCTCCTGGTTGAATGCGCTTTCGGTTTTGAGGGTAGTTGCTTGCCTCTGAGCGAATACACATAAGAAATGGTAGAAGACAACCATCTGGATAAGGTCACTTTTGACACTGGGAGACCTTTCCTGTTTTCTGCATAGGAAACAAATAATTGATCAGATTTCCTGAATTGTTTAGTTCTATGCAAATAATATCTGAGTTGACGATGGACATCCAAAAAATGAAGTTTTTGTTCAGCTCTGTCGGAATAATTAGGGAAAAACTGGTAGATCGATGGATTGATTAATATTAGTCTGAGAAACAACTTTGGGCAGAAAAGATGGATTAGTTCTCAAGGATACCCTGTCCTTGTGAAAAACTAAGTATGGAGAACGGATACAGAGGGCTTGAAGTTCAGATACCCTCCTTGCTGAAGTGACAGCCACTAAGAATATTGTTTTCCAGGTCAGCAACTTTAAGGAGCATGAAGCAGACGGTTCGAAGGGGGGTAAAATCAAGGATGCTAACATCAAATTCAGATCCCATTGTGGAGGAGGATGTTTTACTGGAGGCTTTAGGAGAAAAACACCTCTCAGAAAAGCTTTGCATAGTCTATGCGACATTATGTTATGATCTTGCAAGCCAACATGATATTTAGAAATTGCTGCCAGTTGAACTTTAACTGTCGATGAAGAAGATCCTGACTGAAAAACTTCAGCCAGAAAATCTAAAATTGAATGCACCGGCGCAGTAAAAGGATCAATGCGCCTGGAGTTTGCCCATAGGGAAAAACGTCGCCACTTGCTAGCATAAACCGTTCTGGTGGACGACTTTAAGGAAGCTATTAAGATATCTCTGACAGGATCAGAGATCATAGGAAGCCTGGCTAGGGAAGGAAGTGGAGCAACCAAGCAGTGAGGTTGAGAGAATGAATGGCCCGGTGCTGTTGACCCATTTGGTGGATCAGAAGATCCGGAACTGGGTCCAGATGCCAAGGCTGCACCAGGAGATGATGATGTAGGGACGGAAACCAAATTTGTCGAGGCCAGTAAGGGGCAATGAGAATCAACTTGGATCTCAAAACGGTAGCTTTCTGAATGCCCTGTGGAATTAAGGGGAATGGGGGAAAAGCGTACAGAAGTCCCCGGGCCATTCCTGGATTAGAGAGTCTCTCAGGGGATGGCCTGGTAGGGGAAAGAGGGTGAAGAAGTCCGGGCATTTGCTGTTTTGGGGTGTAGCAAAAAGGTCGCAACAAGGGGTGCCCCACTTCTGAAAAATCTCGTCCACTACCGATTGTTTGAGAGACCACTCGTGAGGCATGAGAATAGCTCTGCTCAGTCTGTCCGCTAAGAGGTTGGGCCTGCCGGGGATGTGCGTTGCTATCAGAAACGGATGAGAGGAGATTGCCCATTGCCAAAGTCTGAGAGCTTCTCGACATAAAGGATGGGACCTGGTCCCGCCCTGTTTGTTGATGTATCAGACTACAGACATGTTGTCCGTTTGAACTGCAATAGTCCCCGAGGGAAGAAAGTCGTTGAGGGCTTGCAACGTTAAAAGCATCGCTCTCATCTCCAGGACATTTATGTGCAGATGGTATTCTGTGGGTTGCCAAGTCCCATGGACCATCCTGCCCTGATAATGCCCCCACCCGATCAGAGAGGCATTAGAAGTGACTGTGGCAACCGGAGTTGGGGGAACAAATGGTCGGCCCTGATGGAGCAGAGGAGAAGATATCCACCAGGTTAGATGAGTCCTGCACGATTGTGTAACCAAAATTTCGTGCCTCATGGGTAGGTTCTGGAACGACCACTGAGTGAATAACATCCACTGCAGAAGACGCATCTGGAAGCGAGCTAATGGTAGAAGTACAATGGCCGCAGCCATAAGACCTAGAACCCTCAGAACCAATCTGGCTCTGACTTTGTTGCTCAGTAATATGATCCGAACGTATTTTTGGATGTCCAGAATTCTCTGATTTGTTAGTCTGGCTAACATACTGACGGTGTTTAATTCTGCGCCTATAAAGGTGATAGATTGGCAAGGCAGCAGAGAAGATTTTTCAAAATTCACTGAGATTCCCAACTTTTTGAAAATCTGCAGAGTGTAGTCTCTGCTTTGAAGAAGCTGATGCTTGGTGGTGGCGGAGAGGAGCCAGTCATCCAAATAAGGAAACACCTGGAATCCTTGACATCTCAGATGAGCCGTAACCACTGCCATGCATTTGGTAAACACTCTGGGGGCTGAAGTGAGGCCAAAGGGCAGGGCTCTGAATTGATAATGACTGGTCCCCAGCCGAAAGCGGAGAAACCTCCTGGAGCGTCTGTGTATCTTTATGTGATAGTACGTGTCCTGAAGGTCTATCGAGCACATCCAGTTGTCCTTGCCCAAAAAGGGCAGAATGGACTGAAGCGTGACCATCCAAAATCTTGCCTTTCTGACAAATCTGTTTAGATTGCTCAGGTCTAAAATTGGTCTCCAATCTCCCGTCCTTTTGGGGACCAAAAAGAATCTTGAGTAGATGCCGGATCCTACTTGGTCTGCTGGAACAATTTGGACGGCTCTTTTTCTAGGAGCTTTGAGACCTCCTGTTTTGCCAAATCCCTTTGACCGGTTGAGATGTCTGGAAGGGATTGGTGAGGTACGGGATACCTTTCGAAAGGGATTTTGTAACCCTTGGATATGATTGACTGTACCCACATGTCTTGTGAGAGGGAACGCCAGGCTAATGGGTACAGCGATATCCTTCCCCTGACTGCCTCCAAGGGTGGACAGTCGGGCAACACCTCAGGGATGCTGAAAGGGTTTGTCAGGAAGAGGCTCCCTGCTACCCTGATTCTGGGGACCCCCCCTGCCTCTAGGGCGGCGTCTGTTATTGTTACCCCCTCTGCCTCTGGGGGTAAACTGACCACGTGTGTCCGGCGTAACTCCTTGGGCTTTCCGGAACCACATTTTTCCTCCTTTCTGACCTTTGGGATAGGGTCTTGAAGGAGTGGAAAAATGGACTCCTACGGCAGAAAGGGTTTTGCCGTCTTGTTCACACCTGGTCAAGGTTTCCTTCACCTGCGGTCCGAACAAAGCCGAACCGTCAAAGGGGGTATTGGTGAAGGACGCCTTAAAGGGGTCCGCGAAATTACAAAGCCGCATCCAGGCCTGATGCCTAAGTGCCACTCCTGTGCCTGCGGCTCTACTCGCTCCATCGGCCGCATAGGATCTGAGCCGCATGGAGGAGTTGGTTAAAGAATTTAGGATTGCTAGCTGTGAGGCAATCTTGTCTTGAGCCCCAGCAGCTGAAGGATCCTGAACCACTTCACCTAGTTCCTTGAGAATGTCTCTCTGAAGTCTGGTGAAATGACAAAGGTAGTTCAGCGAACACATAGCAAAGGTCGCTGAAGAAAACATCCACTTGCCATACCTATCCATGGTCCTAGAGTCTTTGTTAGGAGGATGGACAGGCACGGAAGGATCCACAATTTCCTTCTTGGTGGCCACCGCCACCACCATAGCATCCACAGAGACGCCCTTAGAAAGAAACTGCTTGTCTGAAGGGGCCGTAATAAATTTGGATGGCCTCCTGGGGACAGGTTCCACAGAATCTGGGGCTGCCCACGCCTTCCGAGCCACAACCTGCATGAGTGGGTTGAAAGGCGGAGACACCCAGGAGGTGGAGGGTCGGGATCCAAACGCCTCCAGGTATACCGACTCATCCTCGGAGGGGTCAATGGAAGGCCAGTTCCCCCTCTGTTTGAGGAGTTCCAGGATGTCTAAAAAGGAGACATCCTCAGAGGGGGACCGGGGGGAACCCTCCGACTCATCTAAGTCGGTATCTGATGTTGTAGACTCAGGGGAGTCTGTGTGTTTCCTCTTACACGTCCTCTTGCGCTGGGGTTCTCCTGCGGGATCAGGAGAAACCTCGGAAGAGGAAGTTATTTCCAATGGGGAAACCTGGGGTGATGGATCCCTGGGCCTGGGAGCAAGAGGTTGGCAAGAGACATCAACAGGCACCGAAGAGGGAGGAGCTAAAGGAATGGACTGTTGACCTGGCTCAGGTGCCAGGACACTCCTCATCACCTCAAAGGCTCCTCTCCCAGGGAGACAAGAATACTCCTGTTCCGAAGAGACAGGAATTCCCGGCTTCACTGAGACAAAAGACTCTGAGGCCGATGTCAGTGCCGAACTCACCAAAGCCGAAGCCCCGAGAGGGAGATCGGGGTCGGACAAGGGTCCGATGCCACTAGCCCCCTTGGAGCCGACAAGGGAAACTCGACGACCGGATCCCTCCAAGGAAGGTCTCATGGAGGAGATCGGAGCCGAAGACGACGGAGCCAAAAGGGGATGTATCGGCCTCGGCGCCGACATGGTCACTGTCCCGAAAAGCTCCGGCTCCGAACTCTGGAGGAGAGTCGGAGGAGGAAGTTCAAGGGGAAGAGCAATAGCCGAAGTCTGTTGAGACGGGCTATGGAGCATTTGGGCTAGTGCCTGTGACTTCAACAGCCTGCTTACCACCCTCTCTAAATCGTGGTCTGACAGCCTGGAAGATCTCGAAGATCGGCTCCGATGACTCCGTTCCGATAAAAGAGGAGACCTCGGAGCCGAGCGACTCGACTCCAGAGAAGGGGACCGAGATCTCTTCTTGGACGAAGGCATCGGAGCCGACGTCCTCTCGGTTCCAGATGGAGCCGAAGACTTTTCGGCTCCGATACTGGATAACACCTCGGCACCAGCCGGTGCCGACAAGGCAACTGGAGACTGTGTGTCGGAGCCAGAAGGAACCGACACTACCATCTCAGTAGTAGAAAGATCGGCTCCAGCCGGAACCGATCTCGACTCCGAAGGAGTCGGATCCACCAGGGAAGGCTTAACAACCGTAGCCTGAACCTTAGGTGGCTTGGAAGGTTTACCCGACCCAGTCTTTGTCAGTGAACCTTCTGGCTTTAATAAGCCACGGAGGATCAACTTGTTCCTCCTCTCCTGCAGGACTCTCTGGCTAAAAGAGTGGCATATAGCACAGGAGTCCTGCAGGTGTAAAGGCCCCAGGCAGTAAACACAAGAAGTGTGACCGTCTGTCAGAGACATCTTCTGACAGCACGAGTCACACTTCTTGAAGCCTGAGACCTTTCCTTCTCTAGACATAGTCTAAGAAAAAACAAAACACACACTCAACAAGAGTCACACAATTAACCCCAAAACACACAAAAACTGACAGGGATTAATGAACTGGGAGGCTTAGGCCTAACCGAAAAGAAATTTAAACTTTTACCCAAAAAAAGGAATATAGGGTGGATACTATAATATAGCTATACACACTATAATAAAAACTAACCAAAAATAAGAAAAAGGAGGGAATACCCTTGAATAATCTGTTGAATTAGAAAACTCACCTGAGCTGGCAAAAAAGAGACCTCTTCGCGAAGCGGCAAACGAGATCTGAGGTAGTCTCGCCTTGCATCATGGGATATAGGGTTGCCTCGAGCTGGTAAAAGGAGTTCTCAAGCTTAGCAAGTGCCGAGTTGGAGCCGAGGATCGGCTCCGAACCCATCCAGCAAGAATGAAGGCGAGATTGACAACTTAACATTCTTCAGTTCAGAGACATGGTAAAGCTGCATAGACAAAGTGGTTATTATTGCATCCTGGACTCAAACACTGTCCTGTCAGACCTAACAGTGTAAGTATTCTCTCTACTGGCTCAAACATTGCGTAGCATGGGCTCATAGATTCTTAGGTAAGTAT